>NC_053390.1:209612182-209914594 GCF_905171765.1 Bufo bufo
TATGTATCTAGGACGATAAAGCGAAGGTATCATTTTGACGAAACCGAGACCTCAACATGGGATAGGCCCACTAAGTAAGTTGTTTTTTGTGTTAAGTATCAAGGAGAAATTCCCTCACGTTTGAGGATAAGGATCTGTTAAAGGACTCAATGGATCGTAAGGCAAATGGATTTCTTAAAAATTCATAGGAGGCAGCGACTGAGTCTTTTGAACCTAGTATTGCAGCCACTTACACCTCCAGGACTATGCTTATTTGGTTAGAGCAGTTAGAGTCGCAGCTAAGTAGTAATGTGCTTAGAGAATAAATTTTAGCTGCATTACCAACCATTAAGACGGCAACAGAATTCATTACTGATGCAACTACGGACACGGTCAAGCTGGCAGCCGGAGCTACTGCTTCGACAAACTCAACACACAGGGCCATCTGGTTAAAGACATGGTCAGGGGAGTTAGCAGCAAAAAAAATCAGTTGTGTAGAAATCCCTGTGAATTGCGATTGTCTTTTTGGCACAAATTTAGGCGACCTCCTGGCCAAAGCTGGAGACAATAAAAGGTCCTTTCCCCAACCCCATACAAAGCCCCGTAATTTAAATGTATTTTTTTTCCAGAAGAACAGACAACAAAAAAAAACAGAGAGGGGCAGAAAGGGAGTAATTAGAGATTTTGTTTGGAGGGAAAGGAGACTTATAAAAAAAAAATACGGGAGGGGGACAAGGTCTCCACTTCTGCTAGAGATTTCACAATGGACTTTCCTTATAGCAGAAAAAAAACTGAGAACATTATTGGCAGTAGACTAAAGGGGAGCATGAATCAGAAGGCATCGCTGTATAGATCAGGGTGAATGGTGCTTAAGTCAGAAAATTTTCAACATGATAGTCTCTCTTTGGGGTCAACCAGAGGTGGACATCTTTGCCACCAGAAAGAACAGAAAAGTCAAGGAGTTTTACTCTATACACAAAGGAGACAACCCAACAGTCGTAGATGCACTGGCTCAGAAATGGAGCTGGAACCTGGCTTATGCATTGCCGTTAATTTCCAGAGTCCTGAAAAAGATCAGGGAAAGCAGGACAAGGGACATTCTAATAGCTCCTTTTTGGCCCAGAAGGGCTTAGTTTACTTGGTTTAAGAGACTAGCAGCACTGGACCCATGGATACTTCCAGAAATAGAGGATCTTCTATTCCAGGGTCCAATGATGTATCAGGAAATAAGTAATTTACACCTTTCAGCAAGAATACTGAAAGGTCCATACTAGAGAATAGACTGTTGTCTTCTAGCGTAGTATCCATATTGTTAAAAAGTACACTGCTCAAAAAAATAAAGGGAACACTTAAACAACACAATGTAACTCCAAGTCAATCACACTTCTGTGAAATCAAACTGTCCACTTAGGAAGCAACACTGAGTGACAATCAATTTCACATGCTGTTGTGCAAATGGGATAGACAATAGGTGGAAATTATAGGCAATTAGCAAGACACCCCCAATAAAGGAATGGTTCTGCAGGTGGTGACCCCAGACCAGTTCTCAGTTCCTATGCTTCCAGGCTGATGTTTTGGTCACTTTTGAATGCTAGCGGTGCTTTCACTCTAGTGGTAGCATGAGATGGAGTCTACTACCCACACAAGTGGCTCAGGTAGTGCAGCTTATCCAGGATGGCACATCAATGCGAGCTGTGGCAAGAAGGTTTGCTGTGTCTGTCAGCGTAGTGTCCAGAGCAATGAGGCGCTACCAGGAGACAGGCCAGTAAATCAGGAGACATGGAGGAGGCCGTAGGAGGGCAACAACCCAGCAGCAGGACCACTACCTCCGCCTTTGTGCAAGGAGGAACAGGAGGAGCACTGCCAGAGCCCTGCAAAATGACCTCCAGCAGGCCACAAATGTGCATGTGTCTGCTCGAACGGTCAGAAACAGACTCCATGAGGGTGATATGAGGGCCCAACGTCCACAGGTGGGGGTTGTGCTTACAGCCCAACACCGTGCAGGACGTTTGGCATTTGCCAGAGAACACCAAGATTGGCAAATTCGCCACTGGCGCCCTGTGCTCTTCACAGATGAGAGCAGGTTCACACTGAGCACATGTGACAGACATGACAGAGTCTGGAGACGCCGTGGAGAACGTTCTGCTGCCTGCAACATCCTCCAGCATGACCGGTTTGGCATTGGGTCAGTAATGGTGTGGCGTGGCATTTCTTTAGGGCCGCACAGCCCTCCATGTGCTCGCCAGAGGTAGCCTGACTGCCATTAGGTACCGAGATGAGATCCTCAGACCCCTTGTGAGACCATATTCTGGTGCGGTTGGCCCTGGGTTCCTCCTAATGCAAGACAATGCTAGACCTCATGTGGCTGGAGTGTGTCAGCAGTTCCTGCAAGACGAAGGCATTGATGCTATGGACTGGCCCGCCCGTTCCCCAGACCTGAATCCAATTGAGCACATCTGGGACATCATGTCTCGCTCTATCCACCAACGTCACGTTGCACCACAGACTGTCCAGGAGTTGGCAGATGCTTTAGTCCAGGTCTGGGAGTAGATCCCTAAGGAGACCGTCCGCCACCTCATCAGGAGCATGCACAGGCGTTGTAGGGAGGTCATACAGGTACTTGGAGGCCACACACACTACTGAGCCTCATTTTGACTTGTTTTAAGGACATTACATCAAAGTTGGATCAGCCTGTAGTGTGTTTTTCCCCTTTAATTTTGAGTGTGACTCCAAATCCAGACCTCCATGGGTTGAAAAATTTGATTTCCATTTTTTTATTTTTGTGTGATTTTGTTGTCAGCACATTCAACTATGTAAAGAACAAAGTATTTCAGAAGAATATTTAATTAACTCAGATCTAGGATGTGTTATTTTTGTGTTCCCTTTATTTTTTTGAGCAGTGTAGAAAGCCTATTACTTCTGGCATCTACTTTAGGATCTGGAATACTTCTCAGAATTTTCTGTGAAGGACAGATGGGAAGATTCCAACCTTTCAGGTGGCTCGGGTATTAGAGTTCTTACAGGCCGGTTTAGATATGGGTTTCTCCTTATCTACCTTAAAGGTACAGGTGTCGGCTCTGAGTGTTCTGTTTCAGAAAAGCTTATATGATGAACCTTTAGTGGGCAGGTTTATGAAGGCTGTTTCCAGATCTCAGCTTTCTCCCCATCTTAGGGTTCCCATGTGGGATCTCAATACAGTTTTAAATTTCCTCTGTAAGGATCCATTTGAACCTCTGGATAAAATATTGTTAAAATGTCTGACCCGTAAAACAATTTTTTTAATGGCTATCACTTCAGCCAGGAGAATAGGGGAATTACAGGCCTTGTCATGTGCTCAACCTTATATGGAATTTAGAAAAGATACAGTAATTCGTAGACGTGATCCTACTTTCTTACTAAAAGTAGTTTCTAGATTTCATTGTTCACAGGAAGTAATAATACCATCCTTCTGTGATAATCCCCATAATAAGAAGGAGAAAGAATTTAATTGCTTAGACATTAGGAGATGTCTTCTTTAGTACCTAGACAGCACAGGGCAATTTAGGAAATCGAAGTCTCTATTTGTCCTTTTTTCCAGCCAGAAAAAAGGAAAGAGAGCAATTAACGATTCACTTGCAAAATTAATCAGATCAAACAATTTGCAAGGCCTATGAATTGACCAAGGCTACTCCACCAACAGGGATTAAGGCCAATTCCACCCGGACTATGGCAGCCTCTTGGGCTGAAAAGGGCAATGCTTCTATTGATCAGATTTGTAGAGCTGCAGTCTGGTCTTAACCTTTTACTTTCTTTCGTCACTATAGGTTGGATTTGGGACTTTTTGATCTTTCCTTTTGGGTGGAAAGTTCTGCACACAGTGGTCCCACCCTAATTTTCTGTTTGTATATCTCTGTGGGTGCTGGCATGGAAGAGGGGGAAGATGATACTTTCCGGTAATTTGATTTCCTTGACAGCACCCCATTTATTCCCACTATTTATATATTGGTTGTGGTTCTGTAGGTGATGGTGTTAAAAAAACAACAAACATATATTTTAGGGTTCTTGTATGTGCACGGTAGTTAGCTTCTGGGGGTGCTATCATGGGCTCGAGGAAATCAAATTACCAGTATCATTATACTTATAGTGCCCCTGAGTATATAATGCACCTGCCCTCCTCCATAATGCCCCCAGTAGTAGTCATAACTCAGGAAAAAATAAAATACTCACCTCCCTCTTTCTGTCTGCGATACAGGCCTCTTCCAACTTGCTGCCTCGGCTCCCTGCGTTAGGGTACAGGTGGTTGCGAACGTCATTGTGACCTCCTGAGCTGGATTTCTGGTGGCGTGATGATATTGTAATGCTGCCTGTGACCCTATACAGGAGATTGCGATGATGTCATCACGACCATCCTACACCTTAGCACTGCCTGATAGGCCTCAGGCCTAGCTGCCTTCAGCCTATGAGGCTAAACAGCGGGGCACAGAAGCCAACAGTTGCTGTATCCACCGTTCAACTCCGGTGCTCCCCAAGAACCAGTACCAGATGATCCACGGCCCGCTGCTGGTCCGTGGCCCGGTGGTTGGAGACTGCAGATCTACAGGATTTCTCATGTGCATCCCCCAGATTCTGGAACTCCATCACAACACATACGACTCTCCCCCACCATTCAAACTTTAAAAAGCAGCCTGAAAACTATTTCTGTCCTGGTTAGTTAGTTCATGCTTATTGTTCTTATAATATGTATGTATGTACTGTGCTTTAAAATACAAAATCCTAATATCTGACTCCTGTGTTTTCGGCTCAAAGCACAGAGTTTGGTTCCAGCCTAAACCATATCCTAAGAGACAGAGAGTGAAACCCAAGAAAGACCATGTCCTTTCTGGAGAAAGAACATACAATGTGTGAACATTTATAAACTGTGGCAGACCTACAGGTGTAACCAATATTTGCCTCTTTTGCAATTTCTTGTGAAAAGAAGTGGATTTTACTTTGCTTAGTACATTTATCAGGCATCTAACTGTGTATCTGTGGCATCGTACACCTACGCCTAGTACAAAGGATGCTTTTCTTTCATACACGCTATTGTGTGGTCATGTAAGAGATGTTCAGTACATATAGTCACCCTCTTCCCACTAATGGAGAGAGATAAGCTGCTTGTTCCAGTCTACACATTGTTCAAAAGGCTGCAGCATTTATTCAATAGCGATAAATTAATGTCACAAGGACACCACTTCTGTCAGCATGTCTATAATTAAATGTTTTGATTGACCATGAAGCATCTTGCTGGAATGATGTATATCCTACATCGTCCAAGTCAAAGAATGCTGACTTCAACTGATGGGCTAGTCTTTTACGCATACAGACCAACTCCCCCTACACCAGTAGAAGAAAGGGGGCTTAAAAATAGATACCTCTGCATTCATCCAAACTACTCTATTTCTGTGTGCGCACTTCATGGAAAATTCTTCATGGAAAATGTATTATATGGTCAGAAAATAGTGCCAGTCAAATAACTTTTTCATCTGGCAGCACATTTTTTGTTGAAGGTAGCAGAGCTCTTATACATTTAAATGTAAGGAAAAATTCCACCCAAATATGAAAAATGCCCATATATTATTTGCAGGATAACAGGCTGAACTAGATGGACAGATGTCTTTTTTCAGCCTTATAAACTATGTTGCTATTAGTAATTCAAGAAATAAAGAGGTTGTTTCATCTGAAATTTTGGTGGCATATTGCTAGGGTATGCTATCAATGTCTGGGACCCGCATCTCTAGAATGGGGCCCCCTAAGTGAATGAGTGTGAACCGTGCAAGCGCAGCTACCCTCCATTCATTTCTATGTGAGTTCTAAACATAGCCGAGTGCACTTGCCTGGCTTTTTATGGAACTCTCATAGAAGTGAATCAAAGGCATACCCTGCTTAAAGATAAGTGCGGGTCCCAGTGTGTATGTGGGCCTTAAAGGGGTTGTCTGGGAATACATCATTTCTACCCGGTGCTGGCAGCCTGCTGCTCCTACTGAAAGGATCATACTTACCTGCTCCCTGCCGAACTTGTCCTCCACACTGGACTCTCACATCGCCATCTTCCAGACTGGGGTTTGTTTTCTTCCCCCCTGCATGGACACAGGCACCTGACCCTCTTCAGCCAACTGATGGCTCCACTAGTGATATGTCCACAAGAGGCACGTCACCAATGAAGCCAGATTGTGATGATAATGACTGTAAAGTGCTGTGGTATAGGTCAGCACTATATAAGTGAAATAAATAAAAGAGTTTTTGTTTTTAATATCCTTATTAGTTAATTTCTTATATTACAAAATAGAAAGATATATTCTTAATTATTACAGATTTTTTTTATCTATGTCCCCTCTCCCCACCCACCATCCAACCAACCCTCTCTGTCATCTCTCAAATAGCAGGAGGCGCTATGTAGCCTCCTCCTTAATCTTCTAGTTATTGGGTTCTGAATCACAGAGGTCGACAAATATCATTTAGATACCTGAATTTCTGGGTTCGCAAAATCGTATACTCCTTTTTATTAAATCCCCCATTTCGTCTTCATCCTATTATAGGGTTTTACTTCTCCTCTGGTCGGATAAACAGTTATTTCCAATCTCAGTTTATGTAGCAGATTGTCCTCAACCATAGCCATATTTGGAGTTTCTATCTTTAACCAATTATATAAAATGTCCTTCTATGCTGGCAAATGTACTATATTTATCATTGACAATTCACTTTTGGGCCTATTTTGTTATGAGTAATGAAATAAACATGACCACACATTCACTTCCATTCTACTATTAACCACCTGGCTTGTAATATTGATAAATTCTGGAAAGATATAACCAATGACATTACACTACCAAAGGTAGTGGAACAATGTTGCTCTAGGTTTATCACACTTAGGACAGGCCTTCTTATACCCCAGAAAGTCATTCTCCAGAGGAGTGGTAAATCATAGTAAATGCGGTTTATAATTCAGAATTGTAGTTCTCTCCAGTTTTCCGATGTAATCGTTTAATTAACCATTTTGATCCCATAGAGCATTCTTTCAAAAATCTCCTCTGCCGATAGTTCTACCCTCATATCCCTTCTCCAATCTTCTGCCTCTCCCAAAATTCGCCACTACAGGATTCACTCGTTTTAATTTTCTGATAAATGGCTAATAATGACTTTGAGTTATCTGAGGTAATTCAATTCTCAATCTTTTTGTTATTTTTCCAGGGTTTACCTCTCATCAATTTAGGTCTAAAAAATACTCTTAAAGGGGTTCTCCGGGAATTAAGAAAATGAAAATACTTAAATAATACTTTATTATAAATATATTCTCAAATACCTTTCATTATTTATAATGGCTCGTTTTGTCTGGGGAGCAATCATCAGGGGAAGACAAAATGGCCGCTGTCCCATTAGTTCACACAAAACCTGTCCTGATCACACATGAGGACAAGTTACTTCACAACACTGAGGTAAAGAGCTGCCTCATCCTCCTCCTCCTCTCTACTTGTCAGGGATTATGATCCTGGATACAGATGATAAGAACTTTAGCTGAATCTCTGGGGAATTTAGTTCATGAGAAGACATGAAGTACAGAGAGGACGGACAGGACAGACTTTGGTAATGTGGGGCTGTGGTAATTAAGACTGTAAACAAGTGCTGCTGCTCATTACCCCCACCCCATCCTCCTCTCATGTCTACTCATCTTCTCCATTCCCACAGAGATTCACCTGTATTCAGGATCATGATTCCTGACAAGCAGAGCAGAGAGGAGAATGAGGGAGCAGTATAGCGCAGTGTTGTGAAGTAACTTCTCCTCCTATGTGATTAGGACAGGTTTTGTGTGCACTGATAGGATGGCAGCCATTTTATTTCTCCTAATGATTGCTCCCCAGACAAAACAAGCCATTCTAAGTAATGAAAGGTATTTGTAAATATATTTATTATAAAATAATATTTTTGTATATGTTTTTAAATCCTGGAGAACCCCTTTAACTCTCGATACGCAAACTATGGCTTTGGTTTTAATTACTTGTATTAAAGTTATTGTAGAGACAGTCAAATTGTGGCATGTCTGAATTGTTTATTGGTGAATTGTTTTGCCGACAGCTACATTATGTATATGACTGCTGCCGTTAGATTACCTTTGATTCTGCCCTTTCAGACCATACATCCAAGCCCCCCATCCACTTCCTGCTGCCTCCACCTATAAAAATACTTTCTTGCTCTTTCCTTAACCACTTAAAATCCGGGCCATTTGCCCCCTTCCTGACCAGGCCTAATTTTGCAAATCTGACATAGGTCACTTTATGTGGTAATAGCTTTGGAACGCTTTTACTTATCCAAACCATTCTGATATTCTTTTCTCCAGACACGTTGTACTTCATAATAGTCATAAATTTGAGTCAATATATTTCACTTTTATTTATGAAAAATCCCAAATTTACAAAAAAATCTGAAAAATTTGCAATTTTCTAAATTTCAATTTCTATGCTTTTAAAACATATCTCATAAAATATTTATTACTTAACATTCCCCATATGTCTACTTTATGTTGGCATCATTTTGTAAATGTCATTTAATTTTTTTAGGATGTTAGAAGGCTTAGAATTTTAGAAGCAATTCTTAAACTTAAAGAACTTAAAGAAAATTGCCAAAACCCACTTTTTAAAGGGTTTCTACCACCAGAAATACTGTTATGTAGCTGACTGACATTAGCTATTCGCTAATGTCAGCACTACATAAC
Source organism: Bufo bufo (assembly GCF_905171765.1). Classification (NCBI taxonomy): domain Eukaryota; kingdom Metazoa; phylum Chordata; class Amphibia; order Anura; family Bufonidae; genus Bufo; species Bufo bufo. The sequence continues at coordinate 209,620,887 of NC_053390.1, forward strand.
AGTATGTTTCTAACATTAGTCCCTGCAGCCGTTTTTGTTAAAAAAGCACTTTTATAGATATGCTAATGAGCCTCTAGGTGCTATGTGGGCGCCATTAGCACCTAGAGGGCTCCGTCCACTAACCATTTCAGCCGCCCATCGCGTCCCTCCAGCCCGCCCCGCTCCTGTTGATTGACGTGAAACTTCTCAGTATCTCGTACCAATTCCCGCGCCTGCGCCGTGCGCTTCTGTATTCGGCGCAGGCGCAGTGAGTGAATGCCGCGCTCCTGGTTCCGGCTTCCTCATTGTAATGTAGTTGGCGCAGGCGCAGTGAGGAAGCCGGCGCTGGGAGAATATAGAAGCGCACGGCGCAGGCGCGGGAATTGGTACGAGATACTGAGAAGTTTCACGTCAATCAACAGGAGCGGGGCGGGCTGGAGGGACGCGATGGGCGGCTGAAATGGTTAGTGGACGGAGCCCTCTAGGTGCTAATGACGCCCAAATAGCACCTAGAGGCTCATTAGCATATCTATAAAAGTGCTTTTTTAACAAAAACGGCTGCAGGGACTAATGTTAGAAACATACTGTTATGTAGTGCTGACATTAGCGAATCGCTAATGTCAGTCAGCTACATAACAGTATTTCTGGTGGTAGAAACCCTTTAAGGACCAGTTCAGGCCTGAAGTCACGTTGTGGGGCTTAAATAGTGGATACCCCCATAAATGACCCCATCGTAGAAACTATACCCCTCAAGTTACTTAAAACTGATTTTACAAACTTTGTTAACCCTTTAGGTGTTCCACAAGAATTAAAGGAAAATGGAGATAAAATTTTAAAATTTCACTTTTTTGGCAGATTTTCCATTTTAATCCATTTTTTTTTTTTTTAATACATCGAGGGTTAACAGCCAAACTAAACTCAATATTTATTACCCTGATTTTGCGGTTTACAGAAACACCCCACATGTGGTCGTAAACTGATGTAAGGATGTAAGGGCACACGGCAGGGCGCAGAAGAAAAGGAGCTCCATATGGTTTTTGGAAGGCAGATTTTGCTGAACTGGTTTTTAGATGCCATGTCCCATTTGAAGCCCCCCTGATGCACCTTACAGTAGAAACTCCCAACAATTGACCCCATTTTGGAAACTAGGGGATAAGGTGCCAGTTTTATTGGTACTACTTTGGGGTACATATGATTTTTAATTACTCTATATTACATTTTTTGTGAGGCAAGGTAACAGAACTGTTTTTATTTTTTATTTTTCATTTGACAGGGTAGATCATGCTATTTTGATAGAGCAGGTTGTTACGGACGCAATGATATCAAATATGTCTACTTTATTTGTTTGTTTCAGTTTTTCATAATAAAGCATTTTTGAAAAAAAATTATGTTTTTGTGTCTCCATTTTGTGAACGCCATATTATTTATATTTTCTGCTGATCGTCTTCTGCAGGGGTTCATTTTTTGCAGGAAGAGTTGAAATTTTTATTGGTACCTGTCACAACCAGACAGCTGAGAAGCTCTGACAGGAGCCGTCCAGATCCTCCTCCTTGAGTTTCTTTGTTTTGGTTTCTGTTCCTCACCTCGTTAGTCTATCTCAGCTGTCATGCAGTCGGACTGATTACTTCCCTTTAAATTCCTACCCATAAGGCAGTAGTGTGCGGCTGATACAACTTCCTGGAGTGTGTGTGCATGCTGTCCCAGTTCCCAGCTCCCAGTTCCCAGCTCCCAGCTCCCAGTTCCCTGTCCACAGTCGTCTGCAAGATAAGTTCTGTTTATGTATTTATGATTTTCTGTTTTCTGGATCCAGGTGACCCTGACTCCCTCCGTGTCTGTGTAGGGAGCCGGTGGTCGTGTCCCCTCACTATTGTAGGGCCTTCAGGTCTAAGATAGCCGAGGTACGTGGATATGCGCCCATCCACCTTTGGCAGGTCGATTGCAGGGGTCTCCCTTTTGTTCCTTAGTTGTGGGTCCAGTGAGTCATTGTTTGTATTGTATTATCTTGTTTCCTGTACACCATCCGTGACATTATCAGCCGCCAAAACCGTCTCAAGCATGGATCCGGTTACACTTTTGGCTGAACGCTTTCAGGGTCTTGCTTTGGAGGTAGCTGATCTCCGTAAGACTTTTTCTCAGTTTCAAGTGACCGGTTCAGCTTGCGTTCATGGAGTTTGTGCTGAGCCTAAGATTTCGCTCCCGGATACGTTTTCCGGGGGTAGTGAGAATTTTGTACGTTTTAGAGAGGCTTGCAAACTCCATTTTCGCCTTCTTCCCCATTCTTCTGGTGATGAAGAACGAAGAGTGGGTATCATTATATCGCTGCTCAGGGGTAACGCTCAGTCCTGGGCCTTTTCGCTGCCGGAGGGGGCACGGCCCCTCCGTTCAGTGGATGAATTCTTTTTAGCCCTGGGTCAGATATATGATGATCCGGATCGTATTGCTCTGGCTGAGTCTAAACTACGTCTGTTATGCCAGGGTAAACAATCCGCAGAGATTTACTGCTCCGAATTTTGGAGATGGGCAGCAGATACGGGTTGGAATGATGCTGCAATCCGAAGTCAATTTTGCTATGGTCTTTCAGAGGGATTGAGAGATGCATTTGCCTTTCATGAAAGACCTACCTCCTTGAATTCTGCTATGTCTCAGGCTGTTCGTATTGACAGGCGTCTTAGAGAGAGAGGAGAGATCTCTCCTTCCTGTCATACTCAGTCCCGGGACAGTGCAGCGGTCTCATTCTGTGCACAGGGGTCTCAGTCGCTGTCAGCCCCTTCTGAGCAGGAGCCCATGCAGCTGGGGTTGATTGCCTCTGACAATAGAAGATTCAGCCCGCAGGGGAGGGTTTGCTTTTGTTGTGGAGGTATAAATCATCTGGCAAATGTTTGTCCCTCTAGGAAATTCAGGCAGTTTTCTGGGAGTAATAAAGAGACAAAAAGGAAGAAATCTTTTAAGAATGTTCCGTCTGTTACTATTGGCAGGGTTGAGGCGGAAATTGAAGGTTTTCCTTTTGCTTGTAGTTCCCGTTTTGTCCTGCCTGCTAGGGTGGCGCTAGAGAGCAAGAGCATTTTTTGTGAGATTTTTGTGGATAGTGGAGCAGCTGTCAACCTCATTGATAATCAATTTGCAATAACTCATGGTTTCCAGGTATGCACTTTGGGAAGAGATATTCCTGTTTTTGCTATTGATTCAGCTCCACTTTCTCAGAAATCATTAAAGGGCATAGTTCACAATATCCGTTTAATTGTGAATGATGCTCATGTTGAGGATGTGTCATGTTTCGACCTTAGCGGTTTGCCTACTCCTCTAGTGTTGGGGCTACCCTGGCTCACTAAACATAACCCCACCATTGATTGGCAAGCGAGGCAAATAAATGGTTGGAGTAACTTTTGCAGAGAGAATTGCCTCATAACATCTATTTCTGAGGTTTCTACTAAAACTGTACCACCTTTCCTCTCTGAATTTTTGGATGTCTTCTCTGAGAGGGGAGTTCAGGGTTTACCTCCGCACAGGGAGTATGATTGCCCTATTGATCTCATCCCAGGCGCCAAGCTGCCTAAATCTCGTTTATACAATCTTTCCCAACCTGAGAGGGTCGCTATGCGTGCTTATATCTCTGAGAGTCTGAGAAAAGGACACATACGACCCTCGAAGTCACCTGTTGCCGCTGGTTTTTTCTTTGTTAAGAAAAAAGATGGTTCTTTAAGACCTTGTCTGGATTTCAGGGAGCTGAACAGTATCACTATTCGTGATCCTTATCCGCTTCCTCTGATCCCGGACTTGTTTAACCAGGTTGTTGGGGCGAAAGTCTTTTCCAAATTAGACCTAAGAGGGGCATACAACCTGGTTAGGGTCAGAGAAGGAGACGAATGGAAGACGGCTTTCAATACCCCTGAGGGCCATTTTGAGAATTTAGTTATGCCTTTTGGTTTGATGAATGCCCCAGCCGTTTTTCAGCATTTCGTCAACAGCATTTTTTATCATTTAACCACTTACCGTCACGCTAACGCCGAAAGGCGTCATTTCTGCGGCGCTCCCAGGTCACACTAACGCCAATAGGCGTCATCTCGCGTGAGCCGGGATTTCCTGTGAACGCGCGCACACAGGCGCGCGCGCTCACAGGAACGGAAGGTAAGAGAGTTGATCTCCAGCCTGCCAGCGGCGATCGTTCGCTGGCAGGCTGGAGATGTGTTTTTTTTAACCCCTAACAGGTATATTAGACGCTGTTTTGATAACAGCGTCTAATATACCTGCTACCTGGTCCTCTGGTGGTCCCCTTTGTTTGGATCGACCACCAGAGGACACAGGTAGCTCAGTAAAGTAGCACCAAGCACCACTACACTACACTACACCCCCCCCCCCGTCACTTATTAACCCCTTATTAGCCCCTGATCACCCCATATAGACTCCCTGATCACCCCCCTGTCATTGATTACCCCCCTGTCATTGATCAACCCCCTGTAAAGCTCCATTCAGACGTCCGCATGATTTTTACGGATCCACTGATAGATGGATCCGATCCGCAAAACGCATCCGGACGTCTGAATGAAGCCTTACAGGGGCGTGATCAATGACTGTGGTGATCACCCCATATAGACTCCCTGATCACCCCCCTGTCATTGATTACACCCCTGTCATTGATTACCCCCCTGTAAAGCTCCATTCAGACGTCCGCATGATTTTTACGGATGCACTGATAGATGGATCCGATCCGCAAAACGCATCCGGACGTCTGAATGAAGCCTTACAGGGGCATGATCAATGACTGTGGTGATCACCCCATATAGACTCCCTGATCACCCCCCTGTAAAGCTCCATTCAGATGTCCGCATGATTTTTACGGATGCACTGATAGATGGATCCGATCCACAAAACGCATCCGGACGTCTGAATGAAGCCTTACAGGGGCATGATCAATGACTGTGGTGATCACCCCATATAGACTCCCTGATCACCCCCTTGTCATTGATTACCCCCCTGTAAAGCTCCATTCAGATGTCCGCATGATTTTTACGGATGCACTGATAGATGGATCGGATCCGCAAAACGCATCTGGACGTCTGAATGAAGCCTTACAGGGGCATGATCAATGACTGTGGTGATCACCCCCCTGTCATTGATTACCCCCCTGTAAAGCTCCATTCAGATGTCCGCATGATTTTTACGGATGCACTGATAGATGGATCGGATCCGCAAAACGCATCCGGACGTCTGAATGAAGCCTTACAGGGGCGTGATCAATGACTGTGGTGATCACCCCATATAGACTCCCTGATCACCCCCCTGTCATTGATTACCCCCCTGTAAAGCTCCATTCAGACGTCCGCATGATTTTTACGGATCCACTGATAGATGGATCGGATCCGCAAAACGCATCCGGACGTCTGAATGAAGCCTTACAGGCGCGTGATCAATGACTGTGGTGATCACCCCATATAGACTCCCTGATCACCCCCCTGTCATTGATTACCCCCCTGTAAAGCTCCATTCAGACGTCCGCATGATTTTTACGGATCCGCTGATAGATGGATCGGATCCGCAAAACGCATCCGGACGTCTGAATGAAGCCTTACAGGGGCATGATCAATGACTGTGGTGATCACCCCATATAGACTCCCTGATCACCCCCCTGTCATTGATTACCCCCCTGTAAAGCTCCATTCAGATGTCCGCATGATTTTTACGGATGCACTGATAGATGGATCGGATCCGCAAAACGCATCCGGACGTCTGAATGAAGCCTTACAGGGGCGTGATCAATGACTGTGGTGATCACCCCATATAGACTCCCTGATCACCCCCCTGTCATTGATTACCCCCCTGTCATTGATTACCCCCCTGTAAAGCTCCATTCAGACGTCCGCATGATTTTTACGGATCCACTGATAGATGGATCGGATCCGCAAAACGCATACGGACGTCTGAATGAAGCCTTACAGGGGCATGATCAATGACTGTGGTGATCACCCCATATAGACTCCCTGATCACCCCCCTGTCATTGATCACCCCCCCTGTCATTGATCACCCCCCCTGTCATTGATCACCCCCCTGTCATTGATCACCCCTCTGTAAGGCTCCATTCAGACATTTTTTTGGCCCAAGTTAGCGGAATTATTTTTTTTTTTTTCTTACAAAGTCTCATATTCCACTAACTTGTGTCAAAAAATAAAATCTCACATGAACTCACCACACCCCTCACGGAAACCAAATGCGTAAAATTTTTTAGACATTTATATTCCAGACTTCTTCTCACGCTTTAGGGCCCCTAGAATGCCAGGGCAGTATAAATACCCCACATGTGACCCCATTTCGGAAAGAAGACACCCCCAGGTATTCCGTGAGGGGCATATTGAGTCCATGAAAGATTGAAATTTTTGTCCCAAGTTAGCGGAACGGGAGACTTTGTGAGAAAAAAATTAAAAATATCAATTTCCGCTAACTTGTGCCAAAAAAAATTTTTTTCTATGAACTCGCCATGCCCCTCATTGAATACCTTGGGGTGTCTTCTTTCCAAAATGGGGTCACATGTGGGGTATTTATACTGCCCTGGCATTCTAGGGGCCCCAAAGTGTGAGAAGAAGTCTGGTATCCAAATGTCTAAAAATGCCCTCCTAAAAGGAATTTGGGCACCTTTGCGCATCTAGGCTGCAAAAAAGTGTCACACATCTGGTATCGCCGTACTCAGGAGAAGTTGGGGAATGTGTTTTGGGGTGTCATTTTACATATACCCATGCTGGGTGAGAGAAATATCTTGGTCAAATGCCAACTTTGTATAAAAAAATGGGAAAAGTTGTCTTTTGCCAAGATATTTCTCTCACCCAGCATGGGTATATGTAAAATGACACCCCAAAACACATTCCCCAACTTCTCCTGAATACGGCGATACCACATGTGTGACACTTTTTTGCAGCCTAGGTGGGCAAAGGGGCCCACATTCCAAAGAGCACCTTTAGGATTTCACAGATCATTTACCTACTTACCACACATTAGGGCCCCTGGAAAATGCCAGGGCAGTATAACTACCCAACAAGTGACCCCATTTTGGAAAGAAGACACCCCAAGGTATTCCGTGAGGGGCATGGCGAGTTCCTGGAATTTTTTATTTTTTGTCACAAGTTAGTGGAAAATGCTGCTTTTTTTTTTTTTTTTTTTTTCATACAAAGTCTCATATTCCACTAACTTGTGACAAAAAATAAAAACTTCCATGAACTCACTATGCCCATCAGCGAATACCTTGGGGTCTCTTCTTTCCAAAATGGGGTCACTTGTGGGGTAGTTATACTGCCCTGGCATTCTAGGGGCCCAAATGTGTGGTAAGGAGTTTGAAATCAAATTCTGTAAAAAATGACCTGTGAAATCCGAAAGGTGCTCTTTGGAATATGGGCCCCTTTGCCCACCTAGGCTGCAAAAACGTGTCACACATCTGGTATCCCCGTACTCAGGAGAAGGTGGGGAATGTGTTTTGGGGTGTCATTTTACATATACCCATGCTGGGTGAGAGAAATATCTTGGCAAAAGACAACTTTTCCCATTTTTTTATACAAAGTTGGCATTTGACCAAGATATTTATCTCACCCAGCATGGGTATATGTAAAAAGACACCCCAAAACACATTCCCCAACTTCTCCTGAATACGGAGATACCAGATGTGTGACACGTTTTTGCAGCCTAGGTGGGCAAAGGGGCCCATATTCCAAAGAGCACCTTTCGGATTTCACTGGTCATTTTTTGCAGAATTTGATTTCAAATTCCTTACCACACATTCGGGCCCCTAGAATGCCAGGGCAGTATAACTACCCCACAAGTGACCCCATTTTGGAAAGAAGAGACCCCAAGGTATTCGCTGATGGGCATAGTGAGTTCATGGAAGTTTTTATTTTTTGTCACAAGTTAGTGGAATATGAGACTTTGTATGAAAAAAAAAAAAAAAAAAAAAATCATCATTTTCCACTAACTTGTGACAAAAAATAAAAAATTCTAGGAACTTGCCATGCCCCTCACGGAATACCTTGGGGTGTCTTCTTTCCAAAATGGGGTCACTTGTGGGGTAGTTATACTGCCCTGGCATTCTAGGGGCCCGAATGTGTGGTAAGGAGTTTGAAATCAAATTCTGTAAAAAATGACCTGTGAAATCCGAAAGGTGCTCTTTCGAATATGGGCCCCTTTGCCCACCTAGGCTGCAAAAAAGTGTCACACATCTGGTATTGCCGTACTCAGGAGAAGGTGGGGAATGTGTTTTGGGGTGTCATTTTACATATACCCATGCTGGGTGAGAGAAATATCTTGGCAAAAGACAACTTTTCCCATTTTTTTATACAAAGTTGGCATTTGACCAAGATATTTATCTCACCCAGCATGGGTATATGTAAAAAGACACCCCAAAACACATTCCCCAACTTCTCCTGAATACAGAGATACCAGATGTGTGACACGTTTTTGCAGCCTAGGTGGGCAAAGGGGCCCATATTCCAAAGAGCACCTTTCGGATTTCACTGGTCATTTTTTGCAGAATTTGATTTCAAATTCCTTACCACACATTCGGGCCCCTAGAATGCCAGGGCAGTATAACTACCCCACAAGTGACCCCATTTTGGAAAGAAGAGACCCCAAGGTATTCGCTGATGGGCATAGTGAGTTCATGGAAGTTTTTATTTTTTGTCACAAGTTAGTGGAATATGAGACTTTGTATGAAAAAAAAAAAAAAAAAAAAAAATCATCATTTTCCACTAACTTGTGACAAAAAATAAAAAGTTCTATGAACTCACTATGCCCATCAGCGAATACCTTAGGGTGTGTACTTTCCAAAATGGGGTCATTTGTGGGGTGTTTGTACTGTCTGGCCATTGTAGAACCTCAGGAAACGTGACAGGTGCTCAGAAAGTCAGAGCTGCTTCAAAAAGCGGAAATTCACATTTTTGTACCATAGTTTGTAAACGCTATAACTTTTACCCAAACCATTTTTTTTTTACCCAAACATTTTTTTTTTATCAAAGACATGTAGAACTATAAATTTAGAGCAAAATTTCTATATGGATCTCGTTTTTTTTTGCAAAATTTTACAACTGAAAGTGAAAAATGTCATTTTTTTGCAAAAAAATCGTTAAATTTCGATTAATAACAAAAAAAGTAAAAATGTCAGCAGCAATGAAATACCACCAAATGAAAGCTCTATTAGTGAGAAGAAAAGGAGGTAAAATTCATTTGGGTGGTAAGTTGCATGACCGAGCAATAAACGGTGAAAGTAGTGTAGTGCCGATTTGTAAAAAAGGGCCTGGTCTTTAGGGGGGTATAAACCTGTGGTCCTTAAGTGGTTAATGGGAAAATTTGTATTAGTGTATTTGGATGACATTTTGATTTTTTCTCCTGATTTCAAGACTCATAAGGAACACTTATGTCAGGTCTTACTCATCCTGCGGGAGAATAAATTATACGCGAAACTGGAAAAATGTGTGTTTGCGGTTCCAGAGATCCAATTTCTGGGGTTTCTTGTCTCCGCTTCTGGTTTTCGCATGGACCCCGAGAAGGTTCGCGCTGTGCTTGAGTGGGAGCTTCCTGAGAATCAGAAGGCGCTGATGCGTTTTTTGGGCTTTGCTAATTATTACAGGAAATTTATTTTGAATTATTCCTCTGTTGTTAAACCACTCACTGATATGACCAGAAAGGGGGTAGATTTTTCTTCCTGGTCGGTAGAGGCGCGTAAGGCCTTTTCTAATATCAAGGAGAGTTTTGCTTCCGCTCCCATCCTAGTACAACCTGATGTTTCGTTACCCTTCATAGTTGAGGTTGATGCTTCTGAGGTAGGGGTTGGTGCGGTCTTGTCTCAGGGTTCCTCTCCTGCCAAATGGCAACCGTGTGCCTTTTTCTCAAAGAAGCTCTCCTCCGCAGAGAGAAATTATGATGTGGGAGATAGGGAATTGTTGGCCATCAAGTTGGCTTTTGAGGAATGGCACCATTGGCTAGAGGGAGCCAGACACCCTATTACCGTGTTTACTGACCATAAAAATCTGGCCTACTTGGAGTCAGCCAAGCGTCTGAACCCGAGACAGGCCAGATGGTCTTTGTTCTTTTCAAGGTTTAATTTTGTTGTTACGTTCCGCCCTGGGGTTAAGAATGTGAAGGCAGATGCCCTATCACGTTGTTTCCCGGGAGGTGGGAATTTTGAAGACCCGGGTCCCATTTTGGCTGAAGGTGTGGTGGTCTCTGCTCTTTTTCCTGAATTGAAGGCAGAGGTGCAGGCAGCTCAGTCAGAAGCTCCTGATCTTTGTCCTCCTGGGAAGTTGTTTGTGCCTCTCGCTTTGAGACACAAGATTTTTAAAGAACACCACGATACGGTCCTTGCTGGGCACCCGGGGACAAGAGCCACACTGGATCTCATTGCCCGGAGATTCTGGTGGCCTGCGCTTCGTAAGTCGGTTGAGGGTTTTGTGGCAGCTTGCGAGACTTGCGCTCGTGCCAAGGTCCCTCATTCACGGCCATCAGGTCCTCTCCTTCCTTTGCCCATTCCTTCCCGTCCTTGGACACATCTGTCCATGGACTTCATAACAGACTTGCCTCGTTCCTCGGGGAAGTCTGTGATTCTGGTGGTGGTGGACCGTTTTAGCAAAATGGTGCATTTTATCCCTTTTCCTGGTTTGCCCAATGCTAAGACGCTGGCGCAGGCATTTGTTGACCACATTGTCAAATTGCATGGGATTCCTTCAGACATAGTCTCTGATAGGGGCACGCAGTTTGTTTCCAGATTCTGGAAGGCCTTCTGTTCTCGCTTGGGGGTTCGCTTGTCATTCTCTTCTGCTTTCCATCCGCAGTCGAATGGCCAGACAGAGCGCGTCAATCAGAATCTGGAGACATATCTGCGCTGTTTTGTGGCGGAGAATCAGGAGGATTGGTGTTCTTTTTTGTCCCTTGCTGAGTTTGCTTTAAATAACCGTCGTCAGGAGTCCTCTGATAAGTCACCATTTTTTGGTGCATATGGGTTTCATCCGCAGTTTGGGACTTTCTCTGGAGAGGGCTCTTCTGGTTTGCCTGATGAGGACAGATTCTCCTCGTCTTTGTCATCTATTTGGCAAAAGATTCAGGATAATCTAAAGAACATGAGTGAGAGATATAAGCGTGTGGCGGATAGGAGACGTGTGCCTGGTCCGGACCTGAATGTTGGTGATTTGGTGTGGCTGTCTACCAAGAATATCAAATTGAAGGTTCCCTCCTGGAAGTTGGGTCCTAGGTTTATTGGGCCTTACAAGATCCTGTCTGTCATCAATCCTGTTGCCTACCGTCTTGATCTTCCTCAGACTTGGAAGATCCATAATGTTTTGTACCCTCGCCTTTGCCTCCTCCTCCGATTATTGTTGATGGAAATCTTGAATTTCAGGTCTCTAGGATTGTGGATTCTCGTCTTGTCCGCGGTTCCCTCCAGTACCTCGTTCATTGGGAGGGTTATGGTCCTGAGGAGAGGATGTGGGTCCCAGTGACGGACATTAAGGCCTCTTGTCTCATCAGGGCTTTCCATAGGTCCCATCCTGAGAAGGTGGGCCCTGAGTGTCCGGAGTCCACTCCTAGAGGGAGGGGTACTGTCACAACCAGACAGCTGAGAAGCTCTGACAGGAGCCGTCCAGATCCTCCTCCTTGAGTTTCTTTGTTTTGGTTTCTGTTCCTCACCTCGTTAGTCTATCTCAGCTGTCATACAGTCGGACTGATTACTTCCCTTTAAATTCCTACCCATAAGGCAGTAGTGTGCGGCTGATACAACTTCCTGGAGTGTGTGTGCATGCTGTCCCAGTTCCCAGCTCCCAGCTCCCAGTTCCCTGTCCACAGTCGTCTGCAAGATAAGTTCTGTTTATGTATTTATGATTTTCTGTTTTCTGGATCCAGGTGACCCTGACTCCCTCCGTGTCTGTGTAGGGAGCCGGTGGTCGTGTCCCCTCACTATTGTAGGGCCTTCAGGTCTAAGATAGCCGAGGTACGTGGATATGCGCCCATCCACCTTTGGGGTGGTCGCATAGGCTGAGCAATAAGGGAGAGCGGCAGGTCGATTGCAGGGGTCTCCCTTTTGTTCCTTAGTTGTGGGTCCAGTGAGTCATTGTTTGTATTGTATTATCTTGTTTCCTGTACACCATCCGTGACAGTACCATTTTTTGGTGCATATGATTTTTTGATCATTATAACACTTTATGGGGCAAGGTGACCAAAAAATTTGTTGTTTCAGCATAGTTTTTATTTATTTATTTTTACAGCGTTCACCTGAGGGGTTAGGTCATGTGGCATTTGTATAGAGCAGATCGTTATGGACGTGGCGATACCTAATATGTATACTTTTTCTTATTTACTTAAGTTTTAAATAATAATAGCATTTTTGAAACAAAAACAAATAATTTTTCTTGTCTCCATCGTCTGAGAGCCATAGCTTTTTTATTTTTTAACCGATTGTCTTATTTAGGGTCTCATTTTTTGCGGGATGAGGTGACAGTTTGGTGCTATTTTGGGGGCATACACCTTTTTGATCGCTAGGTGTTGCACTTTATGTGATGTAAAGTGACAAAAAATGGCTTTTTGGCACAGTTTTTATTTTATTTTTTTACGGTGTTCACCCGAGGAGTTAGGTCATGTGATTTTTTATAGAGCTGGTTGTTGCGGACACGGCGATATCCAATATGTATACTTTTTTAAATTTATTTCACTTTAACACAATAATAGCATTTTTAAAACTAAAAAATTATGTTTTAATGTGTCCATGTTCTGAGAGCTATAGTTTTTTAATTTTTTTTAGCAATTTTTTCAGGTAGGGATGAGGTGACAGTTTTATTGGTACCATTTTGTGGGACATATGCCTTTTTGATCACTTGGTGTTGCACTTTTTATGATGTAAGGTGACAAAAATGGCTTTATTTTTTTACGGTGTTCACCTGAGGGGTTAGGTCATGTGATATTTTTATAGAGCTGGTTGTTACGGATGTGGCGATACCCAATATGTATACTTTTTTTCATTTATTTCACTTTAACGCAATAATAGCATTTTTGAAACAAAAAAATGTTGTTTTAATGTGTCCATGAGAGTCCATGTCCATGTTTTAATGTGTCCAATAGTTTTTTTTATTTTTGGAGCAATTTTCTTATGTAGGGGCTAATTTTTTGCGGGATGAGGTGACAGTTTTATTGGTACCATTTTGTGGGACATATGCCTTTTTGATCACTTGGTGCTGCACTTTTTGTAATGTAAGGTGACAAAAATGGCTTTTTTGACAGTTTTTCTTTATGGTGTTTATCGTACTGGGTGGATGCATGTGATATATTTATAGAGTCGACCGTAACGGACGCGGCAATACCAAATATGTGTATTTATTTTATTTTTTCTGTTACTTCTCTATTCATTCCTATGAGACTGACATTGAGGCTCCAATAGGAATACATAAAGAAACTGGCTTCCTGTCCACACATAAGATGCTGCAAACAGTGGCAAAACAAAAAAGGGACAGGCGCTCATAGGGTGATATGTATGATCAGGTGGAATTAAAAACAGATAACTGCACTCACCTTTCGGTGTTGTGCAATCATAAGCACAACCACAGTAGAATTAAATAATTTTTCTCTATTGTTAACCTTGGTGACAACGTGTTTCGGAGTTTAAAACTCAGTTGTCAAGTCTCTGAGGTGAGATACAGTCATGGAGGAGCTCAGAACAGGATAGAGACTGTACATCTTCTGAAGAAGAACTATTTCATCCTACTGTGGTCCTGTTTGCACCAAGACATGTCAGAATTTTGCAGGCTATTGAATGTCTATACCTCCTTGTTTACATTACATACACATAAGATGCTGTGTTATTTGGAGGGTATAACTCAGAAATACAGTTGACATCATGTACCTTTCTAACAGGTCAGAAAATAAACTTTTTTGTCAGAGTGCTTCTTTAACCTTGAATCTTCTAAAATACTCTTACATGCTAGTATATGCACTCATCATCTCCAGGTTAGACCACAACATCCATTTCTTGATGTCCTCCACTGTCCACTAGGTGTACTGTGGGAATACATATCAGGCACTGTAATGTTGTATTAATTAAACAACACTTACCACACCGGCTGCTTGCATGCTGCAGTATTATTACTTTTCTGGGTCAAAGTAACCTTATTCCTTTCCAGTAAATCTTATTCTTTAGATTATATCTTATTGAGAGTGCATTTTCAAACTTACTGAGTATAGGTGGGGGAGGATGGCAACAGTGCTGAACTTTCTTCATTTATAGACAATTTGTCTTACCGTGGACTGATGAACAGCAAGGCTTTTGGAGATACTTTTATAACCCTTTCGAGCTTTATGCAAGTCAACAATTCTTAATCGTAGGTCTTCTGAGAGCTCTTTTGTGTGAGGCATCATTCACATCAGGCAATGCTTCTTGTGAAAAGCAAACCCAGAACTGGTGTGTGTTTTTTATAGGGCAGGGCAGCTGTAACCAACACCTACAATCTCATCTCATTGATTGGACTCCAGTTGGCTGACACCTCACTCCAATTAGCTCTTGGAGATGTCATTAGTCTAGGGGTTCACATACTTTTTCCACCTGCACTGTGAATGTTTACATGGTGTGTTCAATAAAAACATGGTAACATTTAATTCTTTGTGTGTTATTAGTTTAAGCAGACTGTGATTGTCTATTATTGTGACTTAGATGAAGATCAGATCACATTTTATGACCAATTTGTGCAGAAATCCATATCATTCCAAAGGGTTCACATACTTTTTCTTGCAACTGTATATATGTGTATATACTGTATATATGTATATATTATATATATGTATATATAGTATATATATGTACAGTACAGACCAAAAGTTTGGACACACCTTCTCATTCAAAGAGTTTTCTTTATTTTCATGACTATGAAGGCATCAAAACTATGAATTAACACATGTGGAATTATATACATAACAAACAAGTGTGAAACAACTGAAAATATGTCATATTCTAGGTTCTTCAAAGTAGCCACCTTTTGCTTTGATTACTGCTTTGCACACTCTTGGCATTCTCTTGATGAGCTTCAAGAGGTAGTCCCCTGAAATGGTCTTCCAACAGTCTTGAAGGAGTTCCCAGAGATGCTTAGCACTTGTTGGCCCTTTTGCCTTCACTCTGCGGTCCAGCTCACCCCAAACCATCTCGATTGGGTTCAGTTCCGATGACTGTGGAGGCCAGGTCATCTGGCTCAGCACCCCATCACTCTCCTTCATGGTCAAATAGCCCTTACTTTCAAAGTTTTCCCAATTTTTCGGCTGACTGACTGACCTTCATTTTCTTTACTTAGCTGCTTTTTTCTTGCCATAATACAAATTCTAACATTCTATTCAGTAGGACTATCAGCTGTGTATCCACCTGACTTCTCCTCAATGCAACTGATGGTTCCAACCCCATTTATAAGGCAAGAAATCCCACTTATTAAACCTGACAGGGCACACCTGTGAAGTGAAAACCATTTCAGGGGACTACCTCTTGAAGCTCATCAAGAGAATGCCAAGAGTGTGCAAAGCAGTAATCAAAGCAAAAGGTGGCTACTTTGAAGAACCTAGAATATGACATATTTTCTGTTGTTTCACACTTGTTTGTTATGTATATAATTCCACATGTGTTAATTCATAGTTTTGATGCCTTCAGTGTGAATCTACAATTTTCATAGTCATGAAAATAAAGAAAACTCTTTGAATGAGAAGGTGTGTCCAAACTTTTGGTCTGTACTGTATATATATATATATATGTGTATATATTATATATGTGTATATATATATATATATATACATGTGTGTATATATTATATATGTGTGTGTGTATATATATATATATATATATATATATATATACACTCACCTAAAGAATTATTAGGAACACCATACTAATACGGTGTTGGACCCCCTTTTGCCTTCAGAACTGCCTTAATTCTACGTGGCATTGATTCAACAAGGTGCTGATAGCATTCTTTAGAAATGTTGGCCCATATTGATAGGATAGCATCTTGCAGTTGATGGAGATTTGAGGGATGCACATCCAGGGCACGAAGCTCCCGTTCCACCACATCCCAAATATGCTCTATTGGGTTGAGATCTGGTGACTGTGGGGGCAATTTTAGTACAGTGAACTCATTGCCATGTTCAAGAAACCAATTTGAAATGATTCGAGCTTTGTGACATGGTGCATTATCCTGCTGGAAGTAGCCATCAGATGATGGATACATGTTCTCATTCTGTTTACGCCAAATTCAGACTCTACCATTTGAATGTCTCAACAGAAATCGAGACTCATCAGACCAGGCAACATTTTTCCAGTCTTCAACAGTCCAATTTTGGTGAGCTCGTGCAAATTGTAGCCTCTTTTTCCTATTTGTAGTGGAGATGAGTGGTATCCGGTGGGGTCTTCTGCTGTTGTAGCCCATCCGCCTCAAGGTTGTGCATGTTGTGGCTTCACAAATGCTTTGCTGCATACCTCGGTTGTAACGAGTGGTTATTTCAGTCAACGTTGCTCTTCTATCAGCTTGAATCAGTCGGCCCATTCTCCTCTGACCTCTAGCATCCACAAGGCATTTTCGCCCACAGGACTGCCGCATACTGGATGTTTTTTCCCTTTTCACACCATTCTTTGTAAACCCTAGAAATGGTTGTGAGTGAAAATCCCAGTAACTGAGCAGATTGTGAAATACTCAGATCGGCCAGTCTGGCACCAACAACCATGCCATGCTCAAAATTGGTTAAATCACCTTTCTTTCCCATTCTGACATTCAGTTTGGAGTTCAGGAGATTGTCTTGACCAGGACCACCCCCCTAAATGCATTGAAGCAACTGCCATGTGATTGGTTGACTAGATAATTGCATTAATGAGAAATAGAACAGGTGTTCCTAATAATTCTTTAGGTGAGTGTATATATATATCTATATACGTGCAATAAGCGCAATAGGGATGTGGGCAACTGCCCTGTAGGAATGGTGTCATTCCTACAGAGCAGTTTCCCACATCCCTATTGCGCTTATATAAAACTGAGCCCCTATGCCCCCATCCTGAGTGCCACACTGGGTCTGTGTCCCACTTCAGCCACTCTTATTGGGCCCTTGTGCCCTACTTTAAGCTATCTTCTTCTTCCATCGGTGCGGCTCATAAAGTACTCTGAAGAAGGCATCTTGCCAAAAACGTTCAGTTATTATCTGCTGGATACCCACTTGATTAATAAACATACACTTAAGGCAATCCGGTGGTGTACAGGAGTTTATTTTTACTGTTATTGCTCGACCTGGGAACCGTCTTCTGCTACCAACAAAACACCCAAATTGGAGTGCCACCTAATCTTGTACTCTCACGTGGCAGACAACGTGGCTGTTCCCTGCGATTCACACTGTGCATCAAGGTTCATGCCGCGGTGGACACCTGAAGAAGCTCTTGCATGCAGATACAGTACAGGTCTTTCACTCCCCATAGGTCAATGTTTTTTATGGCAACGGCGAGGCAGCACCCCGGTAACGAGGCCAGGTTCTTTTGACCCCCCACGATTGTGTCGGCCTGGCTCCCACACCAGGCACTTATCTGCCTTCTCCTCCATGGACACGTTCCTGTCCCCAACAGCAGCTGGGTATAGGGTCACTCTCACTACCCCTACTTCCTATCACATGTGTCAGGTCAAACGTTGCCACGCTGTGTTGGTACAAGGAGAGAGAAGCAGACAACGTGGCTGTTCCCTGCGATTCACGCTGTGCATCAAGATTCATGCCGTGGTGGACACCTGAAGCAGCTCTTGCATGCAGATACAGTACAGGCCTTTCACTCCCCACTAGGTCAATGTTTTTTATGGCAACGGTAACGAGGCCAGGTCCTTTTGACCCCCCCCCCCCACATGATTGTGTCGGCCTGGCTCCCACACCAGGCACTTATCCGCCTCCTCCTCCATGGACATGTTCCTGTCCCCAACAGCAGCTGGGTATAGGGTCACTCTCACTACCCCTACACCTATCACATGTGTCAGGTCAAACGTCGCCACGCTGTGTTGGTACCAGGAGAGAGTAGCCACACCAGTAAGCAGTTTCTCAAGTACATTAAGCAGCATACATCCCACTGGGCTCTCACTCTGCTTGGCCTGCTGACTCCAATTGGGCAAGGTAATCAGCGACAATGGGTGGAACATCCAGGCCTGAACCTGGGCAAAATAACACATGGTTCCTGCAAGCTCATGTCATCAACCTAGTAGTGCAGCTCTTACTAAATAAGTACACTGGCTTGCACAAGGTGCTGGCAAAGTCCAATAGAATGTAATGTGGCGAGGAACGTTCTTCTGGACCTGCAGCGACAGAACGACCTGCCTCTACACCGCTTAATCCAAGACATGCCAACTCAATGGAATTCGACATTGCACATGCTCAAGAATCTGTATTTGCAGCAGAAAGCCGTGAACAGTTTTGTCATGCACCAGACAGCCTCAGCAGCAGGAAGCATGTGTTGTTTTGAGGTCAGGCAGTGGCAGCTCATCCGAGATTACTTTCAGGTCCTGAAGTCCTTTGATGAGGCCACAAAGTTTGTCAGCAGGAACAACGTCATCCCTCTCATATTTATATTAGAACAAATGCTGATGGGGGACCAAGGTGGAAGAAGAGCAGCTGATGCATCTTATTGTCCGCCCTTTAGCTGTTGGAGAAACACAAAGAGGATATGCCATGGAGCAGGAGGAAGATGAAGATGAGGAGCTGCCACGGCAAGTGAAGGAGGAGCAGTCAGAGATGGAGGAGCAAGAGGACGATGATAAGGATGGCACTGTCCAAGACACCCAATCGTCTAAGTGGGAGGCAGAGCCGGAAATAACTGGGCATGCTGGCCAGAATGGCCACCTGTATGCTGGCTTGCTTACATAGTGACAGGCATATCGTTGACATCAAGCAGTCTGATTACTGGATAGCCATGCTTTTAGACCGTTGCTACCAAGGCAAAATTGGGGAATGTTTTCCTCTGGCAGAAAGGGAGAAAAATGACGTTACTACCAGGAAACACTGTGTATGCAGCTTGCCGCAGCTGATGATGAGCAGATCCCTGCTGCCAGCCTGTCTGAAAGAGAGGCCCCCACAGAGTCACCCCCCTCAAACTGTCACGAGCAGCAGAAGCTGCAGTAGCAGCAGCCATTTCAGTCTCTTCAACATGATGGAATAGTTTTTCCACACGCTACGCCCGGCTGAGGATAGTCAGCAAGCCTACAGCTCCCACCTCAAAGCCCAAGTTTAGGCCTACCTAAACTATGGTCAGTCTTTGTACATACCCAGTTCCTTGACCTCATGCATTTCTGGGCAGGCAGACTAGAACAGTGGCCCGAACTGGCACTTCTGTATCTTCTTTCTTGCCCTGCCTCCAGTGTCATCTCGGAGAGGGTTTTCAGCACTGCGGGGAGCGTGGTGACACCCAAACAGACCAAGTTGTCCTCCACCATTGTCCAAAACATAATTTTTTTCAAATTGAATTAAGCTTGGATTCAGGAGGATTTTCACACATCGTCAGTTTACATGTATTCAGTTTCCACACGGTTGAAATTTTTTAATCTTTTGGGGGTGGAGTTAAATTTCTTTAAGCAGCATACATATGTGATTACTACATCAATACTGAAATTTTCTCTCCGCTCAGGCTGTTTTCAGATGAATAGACTCGTTTTGCCGGCGGTGCCCCATCTTGCCACTATTGCTGTCTGTTTGCCTACATCACGTTCTGTACAGCTGTTGTTGCGGCATGCATCATGCCACTAATGCCTCAATCGTTCATTTACGTGTATATGCAACGGGCAGCCTCCCCCCAAGGCCCTCTATATCGCGTCCCAGGTTTAGTAGGAATGCCGAGTGGTGTAGTGCGGCCTAAATGTCTCTTATTGTGTGTCACGGTGCTCCTACCTGGATACGGCTGGACCCCAGGCTTTGGCTCCGAAGCAATAAATACTGGGAATAATTGAGGGATTTGAAGAAATAACTTCAGTCCAGACCTTGAGATGAAGTTCAACAGCAGCTTTACTTTGAATAAACGTTTCTTCCAACAGCTTACAGGCTTTGTCTTGGTTCCAGCGGGCTTTAGCATGAACTGGCAGGCAAATTCAACTCTGCTTTATCTCTTTCTCTCGCTCTGCTGTACTGACAAGCTAACTGAATAACTTGGCTTCTTCTCTATGCTCTTCTTAGTCAGACTTAGATTAGGCCAAGGAACTATGCTCTTGGCTTCTGAGGCTTTTAAGCGTCTGCCTCCATGGCCAGCAGAGCTTAGGGTGCTCTGGCTGGCGTGGGCATGTCCAGCAGAGACGTGCCCCTGCACACCCTTCCCCGAGCTGGGGTTGACCTAAACTAACTGGTCCCCACCCTTCCTGCAGGACGTAGGACTAGCCCACTTCTCTCCAGAGGGGAGTTAGAATGGAATGGAGAGTTCCATTCTATCTAAGTACAGCTCTGCCATATTTGCTGCCACCTGCTGGTGAGCCAGGCACATTACATATAAACAATTATATAATAATTCCCCATTAAAGCCATAGCAGGGTGCAGGAGTGGTAACACCACTCTGGGGTGTTACATATACAGTTTCCATATAGTTGAAAATTAAAATTTTTGGGGGGAAAGGGTTGAATTTCATTAAGCAGCATACATACATCATTATTGAATCAGTCCCAACATTTTCTCACAGCTCAGACTGATTGTGAAAAATACACATTGCCTTGCTGTTGGTGGCCCATCTTGCCACTGTTACTGTCTGTCTGTCTAACTACCATCACGCTCTGCACAGCTGCTGCTGCTGCGGCCTGCGGCATGCCACTAATGCCACTTGCCAACCATCACATTCCCCCAAACCACTTTAAAAAAATAAAAAAATCTTAACCAGATAACATTGTGTGTGTTTAAACACCATCTGCCCTGATAAGGGACAATTTTTTGAAGCTTTGGAATATGAAAAAGCATGAGACATGTGCTGGCGCAGTGTGTTTTTAAACACGTTGTATGATAACACTGTTAAATGTGCATTGCTGTCATTGCGTTCCTGAGCTTGGGGAGGGAAAAAAAAAAAATGCAGAGATGACAAGTTTTCCTAAAAAAATTATGAGTCCTAGGAGACTAGAGGGGGTTATATACCAGCTTTTAGGGCAATTGGAGCTACTTTGGGTCAGCCTGAAGCAATTCGGGTCTGAACCGAACTTTTTGAAATAATTGGGCAAACTGGACCGGAAACGCTCATCTCTAGCATTTTCCCACCCCATGTGTGCTATTCCATTATTATATTTGCCCTGTACGGAATACAGTAATTTCTATCACTGCTATTTGTATTGAGACAATTAAAAGATTAATGTCTAGAGTCTCAGGCTTTGAAAGAGACACGTCTCAATGTTCTCTTTTGACATACATTAATTAACAATTCTTTATAATTGCTGCTACTCCCACTATATTTTCTCACTCAACAGAAAGCACATATGCCGTTTCCCCATGTAGTTATTATGCACAAGATCATCTGTTTAAGACTAAGGTAGATATGTAATAATTGCACAATTTAGAAATTAAATTAAATTAAAAGTCAGAAAAAGTGCTAGTTTAAACATACAACTAAGGCTACTTTCACACCTGCGCTAGGTGCGGATCCGTCTGTTATCTGCACAGACGGATCCGCACCTATAAATGCAAACAATGGTATCCGTTCAGTACGGATCCGTCTGCATAACTTTAGTAAAAAAAAGTCTAAGTCAATGGGGACCCGAACTTCGCTTTATTATTTTCCGTTATAACATGGTTATAACGGAAAATAATAGTATTAGCTTTTTCAGATCTGAGTTTTCACCATCGTGAAAACTCAGATCCGACAGTATATTCTAACACAGAGGCGTTCCCATGGTGATGGGGACGCTTCAAGTTAGAATATACTAAGAACTGTGTACATAACTGCCCCCTGCTGCCTGGCAGCACCCGATCTCTTACAGGGGGCTGTGATCCGCACAATTAACCCCTCAGGTGCCTCCCCTCTCCCCCCCCCCACCCCTTATTAAAATCATTGGTGGCAGTTGCCACAGGTTAACAACCCCCCTCCCCCATCATTGGTGGCAGCGGAGCGGCAGTTCCGATCGGAGTCCTAGTTTAATCGCTGGGGCTCCGATAAGCAATGCGCCGCACAGACCTATCACTTACCAGTAGGAGGAGCGCCGGCCGGCCACAGACAGCGCATGTAAGTATAATGCTGCTAAAAGTGCTAAGTAACCATGGCAGCCAGGACTGCAGTAGCGTCCTGTCTGCCATGGTAACCGATCGGAGCCCCAGCGATTAAACTGGGACTCCGATCGGAACTGCCGCTCCGCTGCCACCAATGATGGGGGGGGAGGGGAGGCCGCACTGGACACCAATGATTTTAATAGGGGGTGGGTGGGGGTGGGAGCCGCACTAGCCACCAATGATTTTAATAGGGGGGGGTCTGGCCCCCTGCTGCCTGGCAGCACCTGATCTCTGCGGCACCTGAGGGGTTAATTGTGCGGATCACAGCCCTCTGTAAGAGAACGGGTGCTGCCAGGCAGCAGGGGGCCATTATGTCCACAGTTCTTAGTATATTCTAACTTGAAGCGTCCCCATCACTATGGGAACACCTCTGTGTTAGAATATACTGTCGGATCTGAGTTTTCACGATCTAATTCAAATCCGATGGTATATTCTAACATAGAGGCGTTCCCATGGTGATGGGGACGCTTCAAGTTAAAATATACCATCGGATTGGAGAAAACTCAGATCCGATGGTATATTAATAGGGACTCCTGGCTTTACATTGAAAGTCAATGGGGGACGGATCCGTTTACAATTGCACTAATATTGTGTCAATGTAAACGGATCCGTCCCCATTGACTTACATTGTAAGTCAGGACGGATCCGTTTGGCTCCGCACCGCCATGTGGACACCAAAACGCTGCAAGCAGCTTTTTGGTGTCCGCCTCCAGAGCGGAATGGAGGCGGAACGGAGCCAAACTGATTCATTCTGAATGGATCTGCATCCTTTCAGAATGCATTGGGGCTAAACTGATCCGTTTGGGGCCGCTTGTGAGAGCCTTGAAACGGATCTCACAGGCGGACCCAGAAACGGCAGTGTGAAAGTAGCCTAAAGGGTATTCATCTGAAATGTTAATATATTCAGCAGAAACATTATACTTTCAAAAACAAGTTCATTATACCAGTTAGTGCCTTTTGTGGATTGAATACCCTGCTGAAATGTTCTTGCTGGATTATCTGTATTTTTAGATTGTCACTTTCTCATTAGGAAAGTTAGGAGAGTTTACTTTTATGACTAGATGAAATTTGCCAAGTGCTAATTTATCTTTCTTATGATTAACACTAAGTAAACCGAGAAAGGAACTGTGTGATAATGCCGTGCAGTAATTTAGGTCATGTGTGGACTCATGATTTCAAATTCCAAAGTATATGCAGAACTATAATGATAATATAGGCATAGGCATCGGTGGATCATTAAGACCTCTAGACTGTATCTTCCTACATTATGGCAATCTGATGACGAAAAAAATCCACCTCACTCTGTATGCCTGAATCCATTTTGTTACCGACAGCAGGTAAGGAACCCCAGAACACAGCACAAGCTAATATAAATGATGGATGATATTATAAGCTTATGGAAAGCCAGGCATTTGGACAGAATCCAGTCATATGTGAAATTATGCAACAGTTCAGATGAACATTAGTGCAAACATGAAGTTCTCTCCAACATCTGAATAGTTGAAATGAATTATAATAATAATTCAATACTAGCACAAATATTAATATAAGCGGCAAAGGCTTTCAAGCAAAGAGATCCCAATGCCAAAGAGGTGTTTGAATTTAAAACACCACTTTTATGGCATTTTTAAAATTACCAAAAAGGCCATGTGTGAAGGCAGAAAGACATAGGAACGCCATGTTCTGCTGTCTCATGTCTTTGTATAGCATTGTATTACTAGGAGAAGCTTAAGTAATATGTTGATACTGCAGTAAGCTGGATTGGGGTTATGCACACTGACGCTATAATATGCAATGACTGGGTCAAGTGTAAATGATAGTTAATAGTTTTTGTTCGTGACGCCAAATGTAGCGTGCGCAGGGCACAGTCTCAGGGCCCTTTAAGGTGTTGCAACTCACGTACCAGGTTAGGAATGCCAGAGTGGTGTAATGTCTCTGTGTAGCAGTAGTAATAGTGTCAACGGTGTCTCCTACCTTGGTACGGCTGGACTCCTGGATCCTGGCTCACTTGCAATAAAATGAGTGTTGCTAGTAGGAGTAATTGAGGAACTTGGTAGCAATGAATGAGATCCAGACTTGAAATATAATTCAACTTGTCTTTACTGGAGGCAGCATTAATCCACATGAGATACAGCAATAGTCTTGGGTCCCAGCAGGTATTGGCAATATATGGCAGGGATTACTATCTCTGCTTCTATCATATGCCTGGAGAATATGGCAGGAATCTATATCTTCTGCTCTGTCTTCTGCTGTGTATGGGACTGACTAGTTGAGGAGGAATTTGGCTTCTCCTGGTCTCTGGATGTTACTCACAGTTATGCTCACAGGGAATGGTTCATCCTGAAGTTCTGGAGATGGCTGCTTGCTTGTCACTAGTTGAGGCTGAAGGGCTCAGACTGGGAACGAAGATCTTTGGTCTCAACCGAGACAAGATCCTGGTTTGGGATCCCTATTTCTGGGAGCTCCTACCAGCACAGCCTTCCCCTTGCAGGGAGAGATGGAACACACTGGATCTAACTGTTTTTTCCCTCCCTTGCTGCAGGGTGTGGGAAACTCCACTTCCCTTAAGCAGGGGGGCAGAACAGAACTGGAATGTTCCATTCTGAATGGCCATAGCATAACTATTCCTACCAACGATGCCGCCACCTGCTGGTAGACCTGAAACATTACAAAGAAAATATCACATTTACTATGGTTTCATCTGCACAGTGGTGAATGACATGATGGAAATCACATCAAATGACCGTGTTGATGCCCTAGCAGATTGTAGCAGGGTAAAAGCGTTTAGTAACCCCACTCTGGGATGTTACAATACCCTCTGTCCTGTACAGGTAACTTTTCAGGAGCCATCGCATTATCATCAGAGGAAGAAACACAATGACAGATATCACCTCTGTGTCAATAACACAGAATACACCATTCACAATAGATGATATTGGGATTTGCGCCCCCACCTATCCCTTGGTTGAACTTGATGGCCTTATGACTTTTTTCAACCGTATTAACTATGTAACTATATTACAGCTTATCTACTCCCTCCAGACCTCTGCACAGGTCACAGAGCATACCCAGAAAACTCCCCCAAAGAAGTCAAAGCGCCTCCTCCTGTCCCATGTGGTTGCTCTCAAAGAACAGGAAATATTGACAGATTTTAGGCCTAATGGCCAGTGTGAAAACTGTATGATTTTAGTATTTTTTTTTAAATATAGATGGTGACATGGAAAATGAAACAAAAAAAAGCACCACCATCAATTGTAAAAAAATAAAAATATATGTTTCATAAAAAAACATTAGTCATTCTCTGATGACATATTTCCTTTAAACGAGTTAGGCTACTTTCACACCTGCGTTTAGGTCGGATCCGTCTGGTATGTGCCCAGACGGATCCGCACCTATAATGCAAACGCTTAGATCCGTTTGCATTACCATTAAAAAAAATAAAAAATTATATACACATACTGTGTCAACTTCAAATGGATCCGTCCCCATTGACTTACATTGTAAGTCTGGACGGATCCGTTTGCCTCCGCACGGCCAGGCGGACACCTGAACGCTGCAAGCTGCGTTCAGGTGTCCGCCTGCTGAGCGGAGCGGAGGACAAACGGAGCCAGACTGATGCATTCTGAGCGGATCGGCATCCATTCAGAATGCATTAGGGCTGGAAGGATCCGTTCAGGGCCGCTTGTGAGCCCCTTCAAACGGAACTCACAAGCGGAGCCCCGAACGCTAGTGTGAAAGTAGCCTTATAGGGATTTTCCAGGCTCCTGATTAGGGATCAACCGATATTGATTTTTTAGGGCCGATACCTAATAATATGTTTATTGTTAACGTGTAGGTTTTTTTGTTGTAAATCTTTATTTTTGATTTATACTTAATATATATATATATATTTTTTTTACTTGTTTTTTTTTTTACTAACTTTTAGCCCCCTTAGGGACTAGAACCCTTGTCCTATTCACCCTGATAGATCTCTATCAGGGTGAATAGGAGCTCACACTGTCCCTGCTGCTCTGTGCTTTGTGCACACAGCAGCATGGAGCTTACCATGGCAGCCAGGGCTTCAATAGCGTCCTGGCTGCCATGGTAACCGATCAGAGCCCCAGGATTACACTGCTGGGGCTCCGATCGGAGGAGCAGGGGAGAGGGGATCCTGTGGCCACTGCCACCAATGATTAATACTGGGGGGGGGGCGCACTGCGCCACCAATGTTTTTAATACTGGGGTGGGGGTGGGGGGGGCACTGCGCCACCAACGATTAATACTGGGGGGCTTGGGGGGGCGCACTGTGCCACCAATGAAGAGAAATCTCTCATTAATTCATATACAGGAGGCGGGAGCTGGCTTCAGAATCACATAGCCGGCTCCCGACCTCTATGAGCGGTAGCTGCGATCCGCGGCACCTGAGGGGCTAACTACCGCGGATCGCAGCTATTGCTCATAGAGGGCGGGAGCCGGCTATGTGATTCTGCAGCCAGCTCCCGCCTCCTGTATATGAATGAATGAGAGAGTTATCTTCATTGGTGGCGCAGTGGCCACAGCCCTTCCCCTCCTCTTGTCCTCCCTCCTCCCATTGGTTGCAGCGGCAGCAGCGGCACAGGGGGAGGGAGACACTGCTTCCTTCTCCCCTGTGCTGCTGAGGGAACACGGATCGCACTGACAGCAGCGCGATCTGTGTTCCCCATACGTTATCGGAATATCTGCAAAATAGATGCCGATACCGATAAAAGTCAAAATACTGAATATCGGCCGATAATATCGGTAAAACCGATAATCGGTCGATTCCTACTCCTGATGTTGATGATTATCAGAAGAGGCCTTCAATATCTGATCAGTGAGAGATCAACAGCCTGCATCCCCTCTGTTCAGCTCTTCCCTGCAGTTTCCCGTTCCTGGAAGCACAACTTTGTTAAACTTATAGTGGTCGTGCTGGGTTACTGCAGCTCAGCACCCATTCACTTCAATGGGAGCTAAGCTGCTGTAAGCCAGAACAGGCTCCACACTTTGAACTGATCTGTGCTTCCTGTACCATTTAGTGTGCTAGTTCCAGTGCTTGTGGTTTCATGGAACAGTTGATCGATAGGTTTGCAGGGTGTCAGACCTTTACCAATTAGATATTAATGAACTATTCTGAGGATAGGTCACCAATATCAGGGGCCTGGAGAACCCCTTTAATTCTCTTCATTGGCCATTTCAGCCTATTTGAGTTCAGCTCTCACCAAGTTGGACTGCAGACAAGATCATTGTATTAAGAATTATTGTTATGTGCATCGGAGAACATTTGTCTGTAAGGCTACTTTTACACTCGTGTTTCGTGCGGATCCGTCATGGATCTGCACAAACGCATCCATTCAGATAATACAACCGCATGCATCCGTTCAGAACGGATCCGTTTGCATTATCTTTAACATAGCCAAGACGGATCCGTCTTGAACATCATTGAAAGTCAATCGGGGATGGATCCGTTTTCTATTGTGCCATATTGTGTCAGTGAAAACGGATCCGTCCCCATTTACTTACATTGTGTGTCAGGACGGATCCGTTTGGCTCAGTTTCGTCAGACGGACACCAAAGCGGAATGGAGGCGGAACGGAGCCAAACTGATGCATTCTGAGCGGATCCTTATCCATTCAGAATGCATCAAGGGCAAAACTGATCAGTTTTGGACCGCTTGTGAGAGCCCTGAACGGATCTCACAAACGGAAACCAAAACGCCAGTGTGAAAGTAGCCTAAGACAGTTTTCATAAAGGAAGTCCACTGTATATCAGTTGAGTTGCTCATCACTATGTGTCCAGCCTCTCCTAGAGGGCACTGAAGTGGCTAACAACAGGGCCAAGGACTTCAGGGGGGAAAAAAGGATGGAGAGTTGTGAACGCCAATGGAGTTTGAGAATGTTAGAGGAGGAGTTTAAATGGTTATAGAGAGTGGTGGAGAAACGGCAGAGCACCCTCCTCTGTGCTTTTGTGATTCACCTCTTGGAGATGTGTTTGTTGTGGTGTTGGCTTTGTGGCTGGCCTTGTGTTTTCTCTCTTGTTTCAGATGCCATACTTGTTACAGATGTCATAGCATTGGCGGATTTATCCTTGCCCTGGGATGATGTCTAATGCAGCTGTCTACATACCCACAGCCTTGCAGCAACCTGACATTTCGGAGCTGGAGATTAAACTATTAGGCTAATCCAGGCACGGATGATGGGTTTTGTTATTCATAATTGCTAAGAAATATGTGGCCAACCCCACTTAATCCACAAATGGTTATCAGTTATTATATGTGGGTGTTTCATGCCTCCCTGCTGTATCTGCTGTGTATTTGGAAGAACTGTTCTACGTAGACAATAGTGACTGTGAAGTGATGTCACTGAATGTCGGAGATGTTTCCCATAACCAACTATGTTGAAACATGCCAGCTGGAACACAAAGGTGTCAATTATTTATTAATAATGGGTTAATTAGGAACATTATGGCCATGGAATGCTGAGATGGATAAAACCATTTGACAAGAATTAGTGATGTATTAAATGTCCTCCACTTTCAAAGGCAAACCTTTGACAGGACATACCAAAGATGAGATTGTGTAAGCTATCATTCAACTACTTCATTTCAATATAAATGTAACCCAAAAGGTGAGCATAATCGATACATACACAAAAGACAAAATGAGATACTATTGTAATTTACTTTGTATTAGTACATATAAGGATGCACAGTAAATTATTGCACTAAAATATAAGATTACACTTACAACCAAGACTACAAAATTATTTCCAAAATCTTGACCAACAGGCTCCAATTTATTCTCCTCCTCTCAACAACCCAGGCCAATTAGGTTTTAGAACTGTTAGTCCACAAAACAATATTTGAGGTGTATATATGTGAAGCCCTAATGCTAAAAGGCCCACCGCTCCCCGCTAGGGCTCTGTCTACTCTGCTACGATGGTGTGAAAAATCTATTAAATACCTGAAAGTGGATATTACTCCCTCACCAACAAACATATAACCATAATATCTGCCTTTATGTTCAGTCTCTGGTTAAATTTCTCACTCTACTTACCCCCAAGGGATGAGAAACATATTAATTTTCTGTATAGATGGTTTATCTGAGGAGGGGGCAAGTTTAATCGTACGGGTGTTTTTGCACACGGCGATGCCCATAATGTTTTTTTTTATGTATTCTTATTTTTTATATTTTTATTTCTTTTAAAAACATTTTTTCTTTAACACTTTTTCATAGTTCCCAGATGGGACTATAACAAGCAATCATTACATCGCATTTCTCATAGACCCCAATGCATCATCTTTGAAGTCTATGAGAATTACACTTAGTTCGTATGGAGCCCTGTCACGGACAGGGGCTTCATAGGAACTAATGTGCGGCAGCCTTGGATCATTCAGAGGGCAGAGGCAGCCACACACTCCATTTGGCTCCCTGATCCTCGCAAGGGGGAGCCTGTGCACTGCTGGGAACACACGCTCCCGGTTTTTGACCTCGCAGATGCCGTGGTCACATTAGTCAATTGCAAGCGGGCGCCATCTTTAATGTCCCAACCACCGACGTATATATGCGTAAGGCGATCAGGAATGGTTTAACTAAATTACAATAAGGCTTATAAAGCCCCAGGGGAGTATTTTCTCAGAAGATCATAAATTATATCGTATTATACACTATTTTTACTAATTTTCTCATAGTTAGGACCATGAAGAGCACAAGGGGAGGGGGGAACTTACCAGTTTTCTGATGTACAAAAGTCACAATTTACAATTTTTTGTCACTAGTGGGCAGGGCATAGATAGGGGGACGCAGGTGCTAGGTGACACACGTGTGCCAAAAAACGTAGGCACATTAAACCAGAAATTGGCAATTTTTGGGGTCATGGAACTTCTGATGATGCGCCTGAATTATTACCACGTAATAATTCTGGTGCATTATACTCTAGTGGGGTTTGTTATTGAGATTCCAGTCTTAATACATTCCCCTGAGGATATGGCCAAAGTCAGTTTGCCGCATGCAGTCTTGGAAGCCAAAACCAGAAGTGATCAGGAAACCTGGCTATACCCTAAAGGCTGTATTACATAGCCCGACGTGGCAGACTATTGCCGGGAGGGAAGCGTTCCCTCCCAGCAATCGCCTGCTCGCTAGCAAAAGAGAGATGCTATGCCATCATTTGTCCCCATGCTGTATAGTGCTTTACCGGCGGCAGATCATGGTGTCTAATAACGATGTCTGCAAAAGACATGTCGAAAGATTCGGATTGCTCGATGATCGAGCATTTTCTCATTCATCAGACAATCGGCGGCAGTATTACACTGCCAGATGATCGCTAATAAGCATTCATGCTAATGCTCGTTAGCGATTATCTGCCGTAAAATAAGGCAATGTAATACAGGCTTTAGGGTTTTTAGCCTTCCAGCAAATATATTTATAACTTAATACATTATATGAACACATTTTCAGAGCATCTGTTAGTTGCTACAGCAACTCTTCCGGTACTGACACATGAATGATTGTCATTACACGTGAATTTTAAAATCGTCTGAAATTCTATGAGTATTTTTGAGGTACATAGCACTGAAAATAATTTCTAAGAATAATTATAAATATTATTTAAAATTCTATTTAACGCTTTCAGGACAGGGCCATTTTTTCACCTTTCTGCCCAGGCCATTTTTAGCAATTCTGACATGTGTCACTTTATGTGGTAATAACTATAAAATGCTTTTACTTATCCAGGCCATTCTGAGAATGTTTTCTCATCACATATTGTACTTCGTGACAGTGGTAAAATTGAGTCCAAAAAATTTTATGTATAAAAAATACCAAATTTACCAAAAATGTGGAAAAATTAGCAAATTTCAATTTCTCTACTTTTATAATAGATAGTAATACCTCAAAAAATTGTTATTACTTTACATTCCCCATATGTCTACTTCATGTTTGGATTATTTTGTGAATGCCATTTTCTTTTTTGGGGACATTAGAAGGCTTAGAAGTTTAGAAGCAAATCTTGAAATTTTTCAGAAAATTTTCAAAGACCACTTTTTAAGGACCAGTTCAGGTCTGAAGTTACTTTGTGAGGCTTACATAATAGAAACCACCAAAAAATGACCCCATTTTAGAAACTAAACCCCTCAAGGTATTCAAAACTGATTTTAGAAACTTTGGTAACCCTTTAGGTGTTCCACAAGGATTAATGGAAAATGGAGATTAAATTTCAGAATTTCACTTTTTAGGCAGATTTTCCATTTTAATCTTTTTTTTTTTTTGCTAACAAAGCAAGGGTTAACAGCCAAACAAAACTCAATATTTATTGCCCCGATTCTGTAGTTTACAGAAACACCCCATATGTGGTCGTAAACTGCTGTACGGGCACACGGCAGGCCGCAGAAGCAAAGGAACGCCATATGGTTTTTGGAAGCCAGATTTCACTGGGATAATTTTAAGCTGCCATGTCACATTTGAAGACCCCCTGATGCACCCCTAGAGTAGAAATTCCCAAAAAGTGACCCAATTTTGGAAACTACGGGATAAGGTGGCAGTTTTGTTGGTACTATTTTAGGGTAAATATGATTTCTGGTTGCTCTATATTACACTTTTTGTGAGGCAAGGTAACAAAAAATGGCTGTTTTGGCACCATTTTTATTTTTTGTTATTTACAATGTTCATCTGACAGGTTAGATCATGTGGTATTTTTATAGAGCAGGTTGCTACGGACAAATATGTATAGTTTTTTTGGTTGTTTGTTTCAGTTTTACATAATAAAACATTTTTGAAAAAAAATCATGTTTTAGTGTTTGCATATTCTGAGAGGCATAGTTTATTTTTTTTGGGCGATTGTTTTAGGTAGGATCTCACTTTTTAAGGTATGAGATGAAGGTTTGATTGGTACAATTTTGGGGTGCATATGACCTTTTGATCGCTTGGTATTACACTTTTTGTGATGTAAGGTGACATTGCTTTTTTGACAGTTTTTTTTTGTTTTTTTACGGTGTTTACCTGAGGGGTTAGGTCATGTGGTATTTTTATAGAGCAGGTTATTACGGACGCGGCGATACCTAATATGTAAACTTTTTTTATTTTTTTTACATTTAACACAATAAAACTATTTTTGAAGCAAAAAAAAAATCATGTTTTAGTGTCTCCATAGTCTGAGAGCGATAGTTTATTTTATTTTATGGGCGATTGTCTTAGGTAGGGGCTCATTTTTTGTGGGATGAGGTGAAGGTTAGATTGGTACTATTTTGTGGGGCATACGCCTTTTTGATTGCTTGGTGTTGCACTTTTAGTGATGTAAGGTGAACAAAAAATGTGTTTTTTTTAGCACAGTTTTTATTAAATTTTTTTGATGGTGTGTTTACCTGAGGGGTTAGGTCATGTGATATTTTTATAGAGATGGTTGATACGGTCGCGGCGATACCTAATAAGTCTACTTTTCTTTTTTTCACTATTTTTTAACATAATTTTTTACTTTATATTGGGAAAAGGACACTTTTTTTAAAATTATTTGAAATGTTAAATTTCTTTCTGTAAAACTTTATTTTTTAAACTTTTTTTTACACTTTATTTTTTGTCCCACTCTGGGACTTCAACTTTTGAGGGTCTGATCCCCTTTACAATGCATCACAATACTTTTGTATTGTGATGCATTGGCTGTAAGTGTATTTCCAGTGTAGCACACTTAGAGCCTGCTTGCCTGTGAGATCCAGGGGGCTGGATCTTACAGGCTCTCCCGGAAGGCAGCCACGATGCCTAAAGAAGGCATTGGGCTTCCTTCCATGCCATCGGGTCCCCGTCACAGCAGCGCGGGGACCCAATGGAAGCATCGCACGTGCCTCGGTCAGCACTGACCGTGGCACATCAAGGGCTAATGCGGCGGCATCGGTGAAATCACCGATGCCGGCGCATACAGCAGGGGTTCTGCTATCAGTGACTGCCGGACCCCTGCCGCTGATCGGGCAGGCACAGCTCCTGCACCCGCCCGATCAGTGCATCGTACATGTACGGCGCTGGGCGTTAAGTCACATCCGATTGCAGAAGTTAATACAAGCCAAATCCTAATGTATTGTTATTATTCATATTGCTTCCTTTGCTGGCTGGATTAATTTTTTCCATTGAATTATACACTGCTTGTTTCCATGGTTACGACCACCCTGCAATCCAACAGTGGTGGCAGTACTTACTCACTATAGGAGAAAGCGCCAGCCTATGTGGCAATTCCACAGTCCTGGCCACCAGAGATGCCAGAGCATTTTCCTATAGCGTGCAAGCACAACCACCGCTGATGGATTGCAGGGTGGTCATAACCATGGAAACGAGCAGTGTATAATGTGATGGAAAAATCAATCCAGCCAGCAAAGGAAGCAATATGGAAAATCACAATACATTAGTAAGCGCTTTGTATTAAAGGAGTTATCCAACCCGCATAATGCCCCCCATAATGCCGCTTCCCAAACCGCGTCGCTCCTGATGCCCGTATGGCCGCTGCCGCAGCTCCCCGTTGCGCAGATTAAAACATCTGGCGAAGGGGGGCGGGGCGGTGGAAGGGGAGACAATAGCAGGCCGTGACAGGGACGAGCCTCCCTAGTGTCACCCCACCTAACGCCTATGGATCCAGCAAGTGTCCACAGCAATTTGGTAGGCAACTGGACGCCCTGTTGTGTGCATTCTCCTTGCTCCATTGCTATTGTTTCTGTGTCATATTGATTATAATTCCATCACATCATCTCATTACAGGAGTTTTGGGGGTTTTCTGCTCTCATTCAAGTGAATGGCAGCAGCATTGCAGTATTCAGGTACGGTCGGCCACTACACAGTGGACAGTGCGGAGTAGTTCTTAGCTTGGTTTTTGTGCTGGAGATTGTGAAAACAGCTGATTCAGACCTTTGCTGATTTTATATCAATAGCCTAAACTACAGTTAGTTCATCAATAAGTTCCAGAAAACATCTTTAAGCATGAAGAATAGGGAGATTTTTTTTTAGATGCTTCACAACTGTCTAGACAGCAGCAAACCAACTGCAGCTTAGTGGATCCACTTCCTCTGTAAGAAACATAAAATAAGCCTTTACATAATATTCACCATAATCAACAATGTTTGATGGGACCAAAAGAACCAATATGTGGGGTACATGCTTATACTGGCAACACACACTGTTAACCGATAACTTACATATTCTTAAAAAAGACTTCCAGACATCTAAAAATGGACAATAAATCAGGCCTCAGGGCTTCTTTGTCTGTCAAATTATTAATAAACTTCTCTTCAGCTACTGAAGACAACACTTAGGCCTAGTTCACACTTCAATAATTTGGTCAGTGATTTCCATCAGTGACTGTGAGTCAAAACCAGATGCAGGTCAAAAATCACAGAACAGGTGCAAATCTTTCCTTTATCTCTTATCTCTGTGTAGGCTTCATGTCTTGTTTTCTCTCGCAACCACTGATGGAAATGAATGACCAAAGACCAAACACTGTCGTGTGAAACAGGCCTGAGGCCTCCATCACATGTCAGTAAGGCCTCATGCACACGACAGTATTTTTTCACGGTCCGCAAAACGGGGTTCCGTTGTTCCGTGATCCGTTTCCGTTTTTGTTTCCGTGTGTCTTCCTTGATTTTTGGAGGATCACCAGGCATGAAAAGTGAAAAAAAAATCTAAGTCAAGTTCCCTTGCAAATGATAGGAAAAAAACGGACACGGATCACGGACGCGGATGACAATCTTGTGTGCCTGCGTGTTTTTTCATGGACCCATTGACTTGAATGGGGCTTCGAACCGTTGTCCGTGGAAAAAATAGGACAGGTCATATTTTTTTTACGGACTGGAAACACGGATCACGGACGCGGATGACAAATGGTGCATTTTCCGAGGTTTCAACGGACCCGTTGAAAGTCAATGGGTCCGCAGAAAATCACGGAAAACTGAACAACGGACACGGAACACAACAACGGTCGTGTGCATGAGGCCTAAATCACAGACAGCACATGGATTCATTGACTTTAATGAGTTCATTCACATATTAGTGGTTTTTCACTGACCTTAGGTCAATTCAAACACAACAGAGACAACATGCACTACTCTGGTCCGAGATGCAGACCAAACACAGACACTATAGTATATGATCGCATCTATGTTTTGTCAGAGATTTTCAACGACCGTGAAAGTGCTGCTGTTCAGCTGAACGTCCTTGGAAGCGGACGGGCAGACAGCAGAAAAGCTGCACCTTACAATGCAGTTTAAAGGGTTTCTACCACTTCGTTTTCACCTAATTAGCTGTCAGACACTAGCGATCCGCTAGTGTCTGCTCTACCAAACCATCTATATAGCATATCTATATAAGTTCATTTTTTAGCGAAACGGCAGGACAATAAGCTGTTATATTAGGATGGTTTGGTAGAGCAGACACTAGCGGATCGCTAGTGTCTGACAGCTAAATATGTAAAAACGAAGTGATAGAAACCCTATAAGGCCCCCTCCCTGTACACATAACACAAGTCATTACCACAGTACTGCTCTGCAAACTGACAGCTCCAGGCCCCAGCAACACTCTTCTACTGGAGCTGTAGGACCTGCCATGATGTCACCTGCAGGAGGCAGAGCTCAGCAGAGAAGAGGAGGATGAAGGACCTGTGATGACCTCACCATCATGTGACCAGAACAGGAGGTGGAGATAAGCAGTGCAGTAAAGTAATGAAGAAGACCAGTGATGCATGGGAAGAAGTGAATGATTCAATGTAAGTGCCAGGGAAGTGTTGGGTAATATCAGAGTACATTGCAAGATGAGGTATGAGGAGAGGACTAAAACTCCCAGCATGTCCAGCTTGTTATGTAATATCACAGTACATTACAAGAGGAGGTAAAACAGGAGATCACTACAACTCTCAACATGTCCAGGCCATTATTATGTAATATCAGGGTACATTACAATACCCTGGATATACTGGGAGTTTTAGTCCTCTCCTCTTATACTTCCTTTTATATTGTACTCTGATATTACATAATAACGGCTTGGACATGCTGGGAGTTGTAGTCCCATCCTCTTATACGTCCCCCTGTAATGTGCTCTGATATTAAATAATAATGGCTTAGACATGCTGGGACTTATAGTCCTCTCCTGTTATACCTCCTGCGGTAATGTGCTCTGAATTAGGGCCGAGACGATGGATAGGGGAGGGTAGTCATCCTCCTAGGGCGCCACTTCGCTACTCATAAAGAGGGGGTACACTCATGGCTGTCCAACTTCAAAAGCCTCAGGCCGCTAGGCCTCAAGCCTGTAAGGCATTAGAACAGCGCAAGAAGCCGCAATGACATCAATGCGACCTCCTGCGCTGGGTCTCGCATGCATCAGGACACAGCAACACAAGCCACAGATAACACTGTGGTCTGCATCACAGACAGCGGCAGGGAAAATGGGAGTGAGATGTTTTTTGTTTTTTTTCATACTAAATGTCCGCACTGCTGGGGGCACCAGAGAAGGGGGGAAGGAGATCATTATATATACCTTGCACTACTGGGGAGGAATGGAGGAGCATTATATACTGGCACTAAGGGGTACATTATATATATACTGGCACTTTGGGGGGGAGCATTATATATTGGAACTAGTGGGGAGCACTAAAGAGGGGCATTAGAGCCACTGGGAGCATTATGGTTATCAGCCGATCAGCTGTTTGAGGAGACGGCGTGCGCTATGTCACTTAATGACAATGTTTTTTTGCATTTTCGTCACATAACTTTTTCATTTTTTCAGTCGATGTAGCTGTTTAAGAGCTTGTTTTAATGGTAATGTGTCATCAGAAAATGACCTATTGTTTAAATCAAGTTCTTATGTTTAACATATTTGAAAATAATTTTTGATGATGTTATTTTTAATTTTCCATGTCAATATCTATATTTAAACAAAAAAAATAAAAATAATCCTGCAGTTTTCACACTGGCCAATAATAGGCGCCACGTGTTGGTCTGTACAGATCACTTTACTGCAGTTATCTACTTATGTGTCATTCAAATCCTGCTTGTAATGATATCACCTCTGTGTACACATAAGACAGGATCCGTTATTTACAATAGGTGATATCACATCTTATTTATTCTTTCCTTGTACAGGTCACAGAGTATGAATAGAAAACTCTCCCACAGAAGTCAGATGTCCCCTTCAGACCATTGCATCTATGGCCCATGTGGCCGCCATAAAGCAATTTTCTTAATGCTTTCTAAATGCTGTTAAGAGCAGCTAAGGCAAGATGGCCGCCTCCATAATCATGTTCAGAAAATAGAATAAATAAATCTGCAATTAGAAAATAAAATCAGATTAGAAAAAGAAAAAGGATATGTGTTGCTATCTGGTTTTAACTGGCAGAAAACATTTTTGGTGACACACTTCCTTTAAATTTTACCATTTTGGGAAACATATAATCTATTGATTAGCTTTCATTGGGCCTCATAGCAAGATTCTGAATTGGATCCCCATGCCCTGCCTTGGCCCTTCACTTTACCTGCTCCTAGCCACTCCCACTACGTGCCCTGGATCCTCCCGCCCGTCCTTTTACCAATAAAGCAAATATTTACCATTCAATCTTATTAACCACCACCCAGCCATTCATGCACTGCAAGTTCAAATTATCGACAAACTTCCCCACCCCATCTTGGACTGCTACAAACTTATAAATGTATTACCAGCTCACCTTGCTATTGGGTGCATGGACATGCCAGGAACACAGTGTAGTAGAAAGAAGGGTAAATTTCCAGCTTCCACATCTTAAAATGAAATGTAGACTTTATTGGAACACTAGCAGAAGGACCCGGCTTCGCACGGGTATATTTCATCTATTTAATTTAATGTTTGTGTGTGTCGTTAAAAGATATCGACAGTATCCACTATAACAGTGATATCTACAGTACCCCGCCTCTTTAACAGTGACCTCCACAGCGGCCTGCCCCCATAACAGTAACATCTACAGCGCCCTCCCCTTTAACAGTGACCTCCACAGTACCCTGTTTCGTTAACAGTGATATCCCCAATAACCCGCCCCCTTAACAGTGACCTCTACAGAGCTCTGTTCCCTTAAAATGTGACCTCCACAACACCCCGCCCCCTTAACAGTGACCTCTACAGCACCCCACCCCTTAACACTGACCTCCATAGCGGACCGTCCCCTTAACTGTGACCTTCACAGTTCCCTGTCCTCTTAACAGAGACGTCCACAGCGCCCGCCCCTTTAACAGTGACCTCCATAGCAGCCCGTCCCTTTAACAGTGACCTTGACAGCGTTGCACCCCCTTAACGGTGACCTCCACAGTACCAGCACTGTGCTGTCTGAGCATGAGCTGCAGGGAGAAAGTCACCCTCCCTCCCACCCCTGCAGCTGACAGAAGTTGATTTTTACCTTCATTTTTTCAATCCCCATCGGCTGCGGAGTGGGAGGGGGCGTGGCTTTTCGGGACCTGGGGGAGGGGTTTTTAAGTCTGTCTTTTGAGGGTGGCCTGAATGGCCACCCTACCTACCCCTGAACTGTGACCTTCACAGCACTCTGCTTCCTTAAAAGTGTCATCCACAGCGCCCTGCCCCTTTAAAGCTGACCTACAGTAGTGAATAAAAATGGCTGGGTTGTTATGGAAACCTGGTGTGAAACTGTGTGTATGTGGAGACTAAGGGCCTGCGAGCTTCTATTCTAAATCGCGCAGGGCAAAGGCATATTTTGGAGATCCGGTGACGTACCGGGCTCTCTATGGGGCTGCCAGGAAGTCCAGTAATGTCACTGGCACTGATGGGCGGGATTTAGAGCTGCCCTAGCCAGTAAAACGGCTAGGACAGCGCTAAAGCCCGCCCTTTAGAGCCGGTGACGTCACCGAACACACTGCCGGGCGGAAGCTTCCGCCCAGCAGTGTGATATGATAAACAAAAGAGCCCGTGCCCTGCACGATTTAGCGTAGGGAAAGGGAGCGCATCGGAGCATGAGATGAATATAAGGGTATGTCCGGGTTCAGCTCTGAACCCGGACAATCCCGTTAATTTTTACCTTCATTTTTTCAATCCCTGTCGGCTGCGTAGTGGGAGGGGCGTGGCCTAACAGAATCAGGGTGTGACTTAGGGGACCTGGGGGCGGGGTTTTTAAGTCCATCTTTTGAGGGTGGCCTGAATGGCTACCCTACCTGCCCCCTGAACTGTGACCTCCACAGCACTCCGCTCCCTTCGTGTAATCCACAGCGCCCTGCCCCTTTAAAGCTGACCTACAGCAGTGAAGAAAAATAGCTGGTGTAACGGAACGCCTAGCACCCCGACCGGGTACCTCCGTCGATATATGCTCCTAGTGCTTCCAGAGGACTCCAAGCACTCCACTTGACACTGTACGCACTGCAGACCCCACGAACCGCCGCAGCTTGGTTGGGGTCTCACCGTCCTCCACCCACGCTGGACCCAAGACTGGGCTTCAGCTTCCAGTGGGTGAACCTCTCCTACATCCAGAGAGCAGGAACCATGAACAAGCTCTTACAAGAGCTTATACTCAGGGGAGTATTGTGATATAGCAATCCCCAAGAGTATAGTTATCGCATTCCCCAAACATGAGCCAAAACTTCATGAAGGTATAAAAGCAACCACTTTATTCTAACACACAAGCATTTTATACACATCTTCCAACAAGGTTACCACCCACAGGGTTTTGTAAAAACAGCCAATCACATGCATTTACAGTATTCAAACCTCCCCAGCAATTGTACACAAAATCCCCTTCCCTCTGTCTTTAACGCAATAAACAAAATACAATGAGCATTGTCTGAGACACAATCCACAAAATACAATTATCAAACGTAATGGACTAACTTGAACCCTGGTCTAATTCATGGGGGTGAGAGTTCAAGTTAGTCCAAGTCCTTTGTGAACAAATGAGGCCTGGCTGATGAGAGGGCCCATAATCCTGGGGCAAGAGGCTAGTAGCCAGGCCCCTCCAAAACCCAGTGGCGAGGTTGGTTTCGCCACAGCTGGGTTGTTATGGAAACCTGGTGTAAAGATGTGGGTTTGTGCTTCTATTGGCTGATAAGGGTCATGTGACCAAGCTTCTATTGGCTAATGCATTTTTTTGGGAATATCTCAGGAACGGTATGTGCTAGAGAGCTGAGACCTGTTCTAAAACCTTCCCGGGACACCTGATATACAGTACAGACCAAAAGTTTGGACACACCTTCTCATTCAAAGAGTTTTCTTTATTTTCATGACTATGAAGGCATCAAAACTATGAATTAACACATGTGAAATTATATACATAACAAACAAGTGTGAAACAACTGAAAATATGTAATATTCTAGGTTCTTCAAAGTAGCCACCTTTTGCTTTGATTACTGCTTTGCACACTCTTGGCATTCTCTTGATGAGCTTCAAGAGGTAGTCCCCTGAAATGGTCTTCCAACAGTCTTGAAGGAGTTCCCAGAGATGCTTAGCACTTGTTGGCCCTTTTGCCTTCACTCTGCGGTCCAGCTCACCCCAAACCATCTCGATTGGGTTCAGGTCCGGTGACTGTGGAGGCCAGGTCATCTGGCGCAGCACCCCATCACTCTCCTTCATGGTCAAATAGCCCTTACTCAAAGTTTTCCCAATTTTTCGGCTGACTGACTGACCTTCATTTCTTAAAGTAATGATGGCCACTCGTTTTTCTTTACTTAGCTGCTTTTTTCTTGCCATAATACAAATTCTAACAGTCTATTCAGTGGAACTATCAGCTGTGTATCCACCTGACTTCTCCTCAATGCAAGTGATGGTCCCAACCCCATTTATAAGGCAAGAAATCCCACTTATTAAACCTGACAGGGCACACCTGTGAAGTGAAAACCATTTCAGGGGACTACCTCTTGAAGCTCATCAAGAGAATGCCAAGAGTGTGCAAAGCAGTAATCAAAGCAAAAGGTGGCTACTTTGAAGAACCTAGAATATGACATATTTTCAGTTGTTTCACACTTGTTTGTTATGTATATAATTCCACATGTGTTAATTCATAGTTTTGATGCCTTCAGTGTGAATCTACAATTTTCATAGTCATGAAAATAAAGAAAACTCTTTGAATGAGAAGATGTGTTCAGACTTTTGGTCTGTACTGTACCTGTGTGCCAAATTTTGTCATTGTAAATGCAACGGTGCGGATTCCTTTAGCGGACATACACACACACACATATACACTCAGCTTTATATATTAGATATTCAAATTCAGATAGGACAGGGGTGTTTTGCTTATGCGTTTTGACTGACAATGGCCATCTAAGTCATATAATGTGCAAAACACCCCTATCCTGTCTAGATTTTAATATCTTAAGACGTGGAGGCTGGACATTTACCCTTCGTTCTGTTACAAACTTAACAGCCACATCCCCTCACCCATCATCATGAACTACCACAGTCTTATCATGTTCCATCGTAACTTTTAAGTGTAATATTCGCACTTATATGAATGTTGTTACAATATTTCAATTATAGTGATATTCGCACTTATTGAAGCTTATTGTAGCTTTCAAACATAGGGTTGTCTGATTCTGCTAGATACCTGTTATAGTATTTCAGTGCAGTGACATTCTTATAGGTAAAATTATCTTCTAGGCAGAGGGTTGTCTGCCCAGCCGTGGCGTCCCACGTGGCCGTCAGTAACAACTCCAACTGCCGTTACCTGAATGGTGTATCCACGGTTGTCTTGCTTGTATTCGCTCTTGTGGAGTCTGTTTTTCTTCTTCAGACTCGCGGGCAAGCAGGCACACAGATAGGACGCGGGGATAAGGCGCCAGTCCCTCAGCGTCCCACGTGTGCAATGATGATTCTGTGCCAGGCGATCTGCGGGGAAGGTCTTGCTAAAATGGTTGGAAGCGCTTCCAAAGAAACAGTGCAGTTTATGCAGAAATGTTCATATATGGAGTGCGAGCAGAAATCCTTCTTTACACCATACGCGTTTCGGAGTCTCTGACTGACTCCTTCCTCAGTCTTATGATCCAGCCATAGCACCCCTTAGGCTACTTGAACATCTGCTGCAGGGGTTCCAGCAGGAGTCTCCATCACAGATTCCAGCAAAAATAAAGGGCAACAGATTGCTGCATACAGAAAAATTTCAACCAGCAAAATGCAGGTAAAAATGCCTGTACTCATGCCGGTTCCCATTACTGTGAATGGGTTCTGGTGGTGTTTATGCAGGATCCGGCAATTCTTCTACTCTGCTCCGATGCTGGAACATAATGCCAGAATCTTATCGTAAGTGTGCATTTACCCGATGAACCGTGCCCGCTGCTGCTGCCTTTTAAATAGTGTGCCATCCTTTTCCCCATCGACTGTGCCTATTGCTCCTTATTATATAGTGTGCCATTCTTCTACCATGGACTGTGCCTGCTGCTCCTTATTACACAGTGTGCCCTCATTCCTCCTTGGATTGTGCCTGCTGCTACTTATTATATAGTGTGCCATCCTTACCCCTATGGACTGTGCCTGCTGCTGTTTCATCCCCCCCCCCTCCTATTGCTGACTTATTGTGTGTGTGATGGTGTAGTTGGCTGTCACCGTGGCAGACAGCAGTCAGTGCCTGGGGCAGATCTTCACAGCGCTGGACTGACGTCTTGACTGGTGACGCTGCTGGATCAGATCAGTCCAGTCCGGTCAGTCAGGTCTTTTGGTACCCTAGGCAAATTAGGTCAATGGCGCCCCCTTTGTAGAATAAATTAAAAAGTAAAGTAATTTAAGAATTTAATCCAGTCACTCACAATATATATATATATATATATATATATATATGTATATTGTAAGAGTTAGGTAGCGGGCTGGTCGTCTCTGGGATCGACGAGCACACTCTACCGAGCACAGATTCCAGGCAAGCTCAGTTTTCCATCAACTGTCCAGATTTATTGTCAGTGGGTGGTACATAAAATAAACATTAACAAAACAAAATTCTTCGCCTGTCCGGCTCTAACTATACAATCAGGAACTCCTGACTAACCTGGTGCCAGCCTAACACTGGGCATCAAACATAACCATATTGTTTGTATCAACTGCTACGCTCTCAGAGACTCCTAGCAGTCCTGTTCCCAGGCAGAGTCAGAGAGACATGTCTGCATTCTCAGTCTTATTCAGGATAGCACACCTGAGGAGTGATTACCTGACAGCCCAAAACCCGGACTGTCTGAAGTCTTATCCAGCAAAACAGGCCCTAAAAAAAATGGTTTTTTTATACAAACCCGAATTGCCTCTGCATAGACCTCTGCTTAGCATTTCCCTGGTTGCTTTTTTAAATGACAGAAGTGAGGAACCTTGAGCACACATAGACCCCGTCCACTACTTCTCCAGACACTCTGTCACAATATATATATATATATATATATACTGTATATACACTGCTCAAAAAAATAAAGGGAACACTTAAACAACACAATGTAACTCCAAGTCAATCACACTTCTGTGAAATCAAACTGTCCACTTAGGAAGCAGGTAGTGACCACAGACCAACTCTCAGTTCCTATGCTTCCTGGCTGATGTTTTGGTTACTTTTGAATGCTGGCGGTGCTTTCACTCTAGTGGTAGCATGAGACGGAGTCTA
Organism: Bufo bufo; assembly: GCF_905171765.1. NCBI lineage: Eukaryota > Metazoa > Chordata > Amphibia > Anura > Bufonidae > Bufo > Bufo bufo. The sequence continues at coordinate 209,664,628 of NC_053390.1, forward strand.
CAACCCACACAAGTGGCTCAGGTAGTGCAGCTTATCCAGGATGGCACATCAATGTGAGCTGTGGCAAGAAGGTTTGCTGTGTCTGTCAGCGTAGTGTCCATAGCATGGAGGCGCTACCAGGAGACAGACCAGTACATCAGGAGACGTGGAGGAGGCCGTAGGAGGGCAACAACCCAGCAGCAGGACCGCTACCTTCGCCTTTGTGCAAGGAGGAACAGGAGGAGCACTGCCAGAGCCCTGCAAAATGACCTCCAGCAGGCCACAAATGTGCATGTGTCTGCTCAAACGGTCAGAAACAGACTCCATGAGGGTGATATGAGGGCCCGACATCCACAGGTGGGGGTTGTGCTTACAGCCCAACACCGTGCAGGACGTTTGGTATTTGCCAGAGAACACCAAGATTGGCAAATTGGCCACTGGCGCCCTGTGCTCTTCACAGATGAAAGCAGGTTCACACTGAGCACATGTGACAGACGTGACAGAGTCGTGAGATGCCGTGGAGAACGTTCTGCTGCCTGCAACATCCTCCAGCATGACCAGTTTGGCATTGGGTCAGTAATGGTGTGGGGTGGCATTTCTTTGGAGGGCCGCACAGCCCTCCATGTGCTCGCCAGAGGTAGCCTGACTGCCATTAGTTACCGAGATGAGATCCTCAGACCCCTTGTGAGACCATATGCTGGTGCGGTTGGCCCTGGGTTCCTCCTAATGCAAGACAATGCTAGACCTCATGTGGCTGGAGTGTGTCAGCAGTTCCTGCAAGACGAAGGCATTGATGCTATGGACTGGCCCGCCTGTTCCCCAGACCTGAATCGAATTGAGCACATCTGGGACATCATGTCTCGCTCTATCCACCAACGTCACGTTGCACCACAGACTGTCCAGGAGTTGGCAGATGCTTTAGTCCAGGTCTGGGGGGAGATCCCTCAGGAGACCGTCCGCCACCTTATCAGGAGCATGCACAGGCGTTGTAGGGAGGTCATACAGGCACGTGGAGGCCACACACACTACTGAGCCTCATTTTGACTTGTTTTAAGGACATTACATCAAAGTTGGATCAGCCTGTAGTGTGTTTTTCCACTTTAATTTTGAGTGTGACTCCAAATCCAGACCTCCATGGGTTGAAAAATTTGATTTCCATTTTTTTTTTTTTGTGTGATTTTGTTGTCAGCACATTCAACTATGTAAAGAACAAAGTATTTCAGAAGAATATTTAATTAACTCAGATCTAGGATGTGTTATTTTTGTGTTCCCTTTATTTTTTTGAGCAGTGTATATATAAAACTGTAAGCTAAAGTGGTCACATTATAATGTGGGCAGCACTGCTTTATCTTGGCAGTTGACCATACTCTTAATAGTAGTGCTTTTGAAAAGTAATCAATGTAACTGAAGGGTATATGACCCCAAGTTCCACTAAATAGCTTTCATTTGGAGACATGCCCGGCCGTCAGTGACAATATAAAATACTGCTGCTATGGTAACTTAAATTGGCAAAATTACAAGTAGCACTAAAAATTATAATGAATATGCTATAACTCATTGCTTCTATTATTTAATGAGATTTTGTCTACATGGCCCTGAGGACATAATGTATTTTTTGTTAATAATAAAGCAGGGCTGGACAGGAAGGCACCAGATTAACCCTATTTGTACCACAAAATATACAGTGAAAAAAAATACAATGCAACAGCACTCTGCAAACCAAATAAAAAATAAAAAAAAGTATTCTGATGCTAATGATATGCTTATTGAGTAAATTTGAGATTCTTAGCAAATACATTTTGTACAAAAATTATTTGGGCCCGTCTGCCACATGTCAAGGCGATCTCTGTAAGACATGAACCTAACACTAAATTCTACCTGTTATGTGCCATGACGGCTATCATAAAATGCAGGAAGTGCAGGTTCCCCATGTATGCTGGGCCCACTCTGATTTTTGTCATTTTTGGTGCCAAAATGGCCTTCATTGAATTCAGGGAATGCAGGTACCAACATGCATGCCAAGCCCACTCCATACATCTCCTGGTGCCAAATGGCCTCGAATAAATGCATATAGAATCCACTCTATACCCCCCAGGTGCCAAAAGGCTCAGAGAAAAAATTGTCCAATTTAACACTCGAAAATGTGTAGCAACCAAGTCAAGAGATCTTCAAAGAACCCAAGGAGCCTGCTGTCAAGTACCAAGAAGTGTATTTAAATTGAGACAGTAAAGGGGTTTTCCAAAGCCAGGAAACCCCTGTTCATCTGTAAAGACCTGTCATTGGTGCTGTGGTCTAACGCCATGCTTCCTTCGCACCCGCTTCCAGTCCCCACTGGATGGGAAGTCTGTTGTGCAATCTACGCACGTCTCTGCTGCTGCCCACTCAATAGCTTCAGCAGTTACTTGAGTAGGCATGGCACATGACCGCGACCACCACTGAGGCTAATGATTCCATTGGTTTCTGGTCTCAAAAAAAACCCCATTAATTGTTCAGTTTCTGGTTTGGCTAGAAATACAGAAAGACTTCTACTTCTTGAAGAAAGTTGATGTGCACAACTCTTTCTTTTTTTGTCTCTTGGTTATCCATATCTTTACTTGATGAATCAGCTCTAAGATACTGTAGATGGGAATATTGGCTGAAGCCATTTAAAGGCTATGGACACGTTTAGGGGAAATTCTTTTTATGATTGCATTTTCCTCATTGTGGGCTACAAATAATTTTTTAGTTGGTCTTTATAAAAAAAAATATTCAGCCGTTCTGTCACAAAGGGTTAACTGTTTGTCTAGTTGTGTGAATCATACTTTCACTTTGTGCCCTTCATCTAATAAATCCTATCTCTAAATTTCTAAAAGCCCATAAACACTTATTTAAGCCACATTCTTATTAGTACGTATTTAGGAGCTCAGAGATAATGAGCCGTCAGCTGAGCTGCCTGACGGAACATAGTAAAGATACTGAGCCGCTAATAGAGAATCTTGAGGTTATACAGAGAAAGAGGCTAAAAAATTTAATAAAGCCCAAATGAAAAAATTATTTTTAGCTAAAAAGTGCAGTGCAATAATAAAAAAAAATTACCAACAAAGGTGTACATAGCCTTCAAGCAATTGGCTACTTTTTGCTACTAATAAACAGTGGCGTCGCCAGGGGGGGGCCAGAGGGGGCCACGGCCCCCCCTACATCATGCTGTGCCCCCCCATGTGCCCCCCCAACTAAAATGACCCCCCCCCAAGTGAGCAGCCGCCGCCGGGCACAGGGAGATGAGCGCTTCCATTGCGCTCATCTCCATTGTAAACTGTCTGTGCCAGCGGAGGTGCAGGGGAGGGAGAGGCGTGTCCCTTCCCTTCCCTCTGATAGGCTGCAGGCAGGCACCGAAGTGGAGGAGAGGCCCCGCCCCCTAATTATTCCTGTTTACCTTTCTAAAGCTAAAGGACCTTTGATGATGTCATCACAGGTCCTGTAAGGGAACTGCACAGTGTAAAGTGTAGTTCCCAGGTTAAAACAGTGCATCTGCCAGGACCTGTGATGACATCATCTTCAACATCACAGGTCCTGCAGAATCTAGCAAAGGAACTGCACCAAAAATGGTGTAGTTCCTAGGTTTCAAAGGTACATCTGCCAGGACCTGTGATGACATCATCACAGGTCCTTCAACCCCTAATAGCAAGTATTAAAAGTTCACAAGCAGCTCTGCATTGATTGATCCATACAGACTGGAATGGAGAGGTAAGAGGAGGTCCTCCACTTTTCATCATTTACCCCCCCCCCCCTCCATGCCCTGTTTTTACTCATTGCTCACTCATGTATACTACTTCAGACAGTTACCACTACCTCATGTACCTCACAGTGACTATAATGCATAACTGACCACATATTTCTATAAACACTGCATCTACAGTATTATACCTTCTATGTGTCACATCAATACACTGCTCTGTATATATATATATATATATATACACACACACATACATGCACACACACCGCATATATTACACAGTATTATACATGCAATATGTACAGATATATAGTATATACCGCAGTGCACTGATATGTGAGGTACAAGGTATAATAGATGCTGTGTGTACAGATATCAGTACACTTCTGTATATACTATATATGTGAGGTACGAGGTATAATAGATGCAGTGTGTACAGATATATAGTATATACAGCGGTGTACTGATATCTGAGGTACGAGGTGTCAATACACTGCTGTATATACTATATACCTGTACACACTGCATCTATTATACCTCGTACCTCACATATTACACTACTGTATATACTGTATACACTGCATATATTATACCCCGTACCTCACATATCAGTACACTGCTGTATATACTATATACCTGTACACACTGCATCTATTATACCCTGTACCTCACATATCAGAACACTAGGGAATATACTATATACCTGTACACACTGCATCTATTATACCGCGTACCTCACATAACTGTACACTGCTGTATATAATATACATCTGCATCTATTATACCTCTTTTGTGTGCCAGGGCTGTTTTGTAATCCCATTCCGGCCCTGATGGCATAAATTATAAAACGCAGCAGCAAGAATAGTTCATGGAACAAAGGGAGGGGCTATAAAAGGGGAATGGGGGCCCAATTTAGATTCCTGCTATGGGGCCCAGTGATTTTTATGTACGCCCCTGGCTGCAGGCACTAGGCCGGCAGCCTATCAGAGGCCGGCGCAATGACGTCATCGTGCCGCCTGAGCCTTACATTACAGCGTGGGACACAGGAAGAGGCTGCATCGCATCGCTGACACTTAGGTAAGTATAAGTGGGTTTTTTTGTTTGTTTTTTACAATAGTCTTACTGGCACATTGGGGGGGCTTATTACAAAACTGGCACATGATGATGGGGGGGGGGGACTTTATACTAGCACATGATGATGGGGGGGAACTTTATACTGGCACATGATGATGGGGGGGACTTTATACTGGCACATGATGATGGGGGACTTAATACTGGCACATGATGATGGGGGGACTTAATACTCGCACATGATGATGGGGGGACTTAATACTGGAACATGGGGGGGCTTAATACTGGCACGTGATATGCCCCCATTGTCTAAGATGGGAATACCCCTTTAAATAGGTGCATCAGCTGCAGTACCAGACAACGGCCACTACACAGTGTATGGAGCTGTGGTGTTCCGTCCACTGTTTACTTCAGGAACCATGGCTGCCGCTATCAGCTGATAGGTAAGGTTGTCAGGTGTTGGACCACCACCTATCTGATACTGATGACCTGTCCTATGCATATGTCATCAAAAAGTTACTCCTGAAGAAATGTTTTAACGTCAAATCTTTACAAATTAACTTTTTGATCAAATACTTAGTATGACCATATGCAGCTAAATACCATATACCACTAGAGTACATGAGATCACAGCTTCTCAGGTAGAAGCAGGAAATACTTGAGGGATATTATAGAACAGGTTGTAAACTTATTACACAAGGTAAGTTGATTTTAGGGTTCATTTCAAGTTTAAAGGTTGCATGTGAAGAGGTGATCAAAATGGAGAAGAGAAGTTCACTGGTAGAGAGAAGGGGTAGAGAGGGGAAATGCAGTAAGAGCAGTGTGGACAGGGCAGCAAAGCTTAGAGTAGACTGGAAGGATGGCCGACTCTTCACTAGTAGACCACAAAGCGTTGTAATAGTCCATAGAACCACTTTTTCTCTTTAGATCACACAAAATTATTTGTGTTACCACTTTGGAACTAATGACTTTTATTATTATCCCATCAGAGCAGGAATATGGGGTCTTGATTTTGCAGGACAAGTATTTCTTATATGCCGTGGCTTACTTATAATGGAGGCACACAGCACCACTGTTATGGGGCTCCTGATGAATTCCCAAAGTAAAACAGCATTTTCCTGTAGCAGCCCCTAGGGGGAGCTCAGTGCATACAGATTTTACAACTTCCTTTGAGTTCAGTGGTAACCAGGGCTTTTTTTTCTCAGAGAAAAGGTGGTGGAACTCACCCCCCCTCCCCTGACCACGCCCCTACCCACCCCTAGGACCGCCCCCTAAAACCGCCCCTTTAGAGAACAGGGATGCAAGTAAAATTTGGGGGGGGGGCTATAAAAGTCCAGCCCAGCAAAGAAACCCCCCATATGGGGATGGCACTGGTAATGGGGGATCTGGGGATGGCACTGTTATGGGGGATCTGTGGATGCCATCCACAGACCCCCCACCCCATAACAGTGCCATCCACAGACCCCCCCACCCCATAACAGTGCCATCCACAGACCCCCCCCCCACCCCATAACAGTGCCATCCACAGACCCCCCCACCCCATAACAGTGCCATCCACAGACCCCCCCCCACCCCATAACAGTGCCATCCACAGACCCCCCCACCCCATAACAGTGCCATCCACAGACCCCCCCACCCCATAACAGTGCCATCCACAGACCCCCCCACCCCATAACAGTGCGATCCACAGACCCCCCACCCCTTAACAGTGTCATCCACAGACCCCCCATTGCAGCTCCCTACAGTTATAAAATGTGTAATTCAATTAATAATGATTCATGCTGCCCCCTCTGTAGTATAACTTTCAATATATCCTACTCACAGGGCTACTTTTATATCGTAATGCAGGCCGGCCGGGCAGACGAGCGGCAGCGTGACTGACGTCACGTGCCTGCCCGGCCTACTTTATCAATGAAGCCGGCGGCGCAGGCACGTGACGTCAGTCAGTCACGCTGCCGCTCGTCTGCCTGGCCGGCCTGCATTATGATATAACAGTAGCCCTGTGAGTAGGATATATTGAATGTTATACTACAGAGGGGGCAGCATGAATCATTATTAATTGAATTACACATTTTATAACTGTACTGGAGCGGCGGGGCCGGAGCACAGTGAACGCACCGGCCCCCAGCTCCTCCTCCCAGTCCCTCCCCGCTGATACATCACAGCCTGCGATGCTGGAGCATGGCAGGCTGCGATGTCAAAAGGTGGCGGAACGCCGTTCCGGTGCGTTCCGCCAGAAAAAAAAGCCCTGGTGGTAACTGCATAAAGTCCTATGCACAGAGTATACTGAGTATCTTGTAGCGGTGGCTGCAAGCAGTCAGTTTTATAATACAATTTGTGATAGAAGCAGAGGATTTAGGATTTAGAGTATGGGGAAAATTTATCAATGTATTTATAATATATTTATAACACAGTGTGCCACAGGGATGCCTATTTGTGACAGTGCACCACTTTCACTGACAGAAGTTTACACAATGTTTTATACCACCTTGGGGCTGGTATACTTTTAGACAACCAAGTGCCACTCAACATGACTTAGATTGTGAGAAAACAAGGCGCAAATTATGTTTAGACAAAAAAGTTTCAGAAAAAAAATTGCCCCCAAAAAAGAAATGTCTAGCATGGTGTACCTTGTAACACATTTAAGCCATTCATGCAAGGCAAGCGCACCAGAAAAACTGGAACGATGGTTGACAGATTCGAAGTGCAAGTACTATCATATATCTGCCCAAATGTGTTCATTTACTTAAAGAGCTTGTCCCATCTGGAATACTCACAGAATATCACTAGGATATGACATAGATTACAGATACTGCAGTTGCTGATCCCACCTCCCATCTCTCCAGAATGGTGGCCCAAAATGATGAGAGAGCACACCGTACAGGACCAGCATCATCTCCATTCACTGTTATGGGACTTCAGAAAATAGCATTCATCACTATGGGACTTCGGAAAATAGCCGAGCAAGGCCCATAATGGGGAGTGGAAGTTGGCCGTGGATGCGCTGCTTGATCCCCTTTCACTTTGGGGACCTATTCTGGAGATAGTCGCACCTTTTGGACATTTATGGCATATCGTAGCGATATTTCACAAATGTTAGGTGGGAATACTCCTTTAAGGAACTTGCCTAGCTAATACCCACTTTAAAATGAAATGGTTAATGTTTATGCAGGTGGATGTACAATTTCATTGAAAAGAATGCACCTGCTTACTAAGAATGTACAGATCCCTGCATTCCTGAATCCTGTATAATCACAGGGTACCACCTGCCTTAAAACGTAGCCTTTATTATATAATACGTGTAAAATAACAAACTCCCATTATTACAAAAACACGAAGAAAGAAAAGGAGAAAACAAAAATCGACACTCTATAGATGGACCAGCGGTTGGTGCTCTGAAAAGATTATTTCTGTATCTTGGTGAGATCCCTAAAGGACGTTTGATTATAGGTAGGATAATGACTTCTTGACTGGGCCTGTCCCTTAGTCCAACCCTAAGATATTTATTCCTGCCTAAAAAACGGAATAGCCACCCCGATAGGGGCGATCCCGTGTTCAGGAACCTCCTGTATCGCCCTAGTTTGCCCCTATTCAATGATAGTTGGGCTGGGTCTGATCGCGGTCTCCTGGATGATGACCTGAAATAAGTACAGAAAATAATAAAGATATATTCACAGATGGATTCCTGAATCCTGGAAAGTTTAGAGGCACGATATGCTAAAGTGTATGCAATTGCAATTAGCAAATGAATGCAGTGCCTAACTGCTACGGCAATGTGTCACTGCAAATGGGTTTTCCAAGTATTTCCTATATGTATGCTAACTCACCAAAAAAAATTGAGAACACATATAATATAACTTCATCCTTTATTAGTAAAATGTCATACAACACACAATCTCTGACATAATAATTATACATGCAGCAATACAGGACAGTGCCATTACACAAAACGATTCCCCCCAGCCACAGTAGGTCAGCGCCTATAAGTCTCAAAGGAGTGTGCGATCTATGTATGTAACACAAGACACAAAAATGTCAAGTACTAGTTCAACTACACCTGGTCCTCCATTCTGCTACAAACATACTTGAAGTAGCCGCTGAGAACAGTGATCAATTGTTAAGCTAAAACATAACTTTTAATATTTACATCAATAAAATAGGCCCTATGATAATAGGATAAATCAAAATAGCTGCTAGTAAGCAAGACAAGGGAAGATTGCAGTGGGGCTATATAAACAATAGCCCCACGCAGTCAACGGTGTGATAAATTGTTCCCTCTGTGGATGGAGAGGTGATACCAGTTATAACACACCTCACCACCCAATAGATGTAAGGAGAAAGGGTACAGGGAGAGCTAGATAAAACTCCCTGACTTCTCAAACACGAGGCATGATGAAAGCCGCAGGCAATGGATGGCGCCATTGCTGTCAGAAGTGCCAGCTTTTAACTGCTTACCCACAGCTGTGCGAGGCCGCAATGACCGCGCCTCCCGCGTGGTCACGTGTGCGCGCGAAACGAACGCTGCCGATCTGCACACGTGCGAGAATGCGGGTTCATGACGTGATGACGCCACTATCATGTGATCGTGTCAACACGTCAGACAGCACGGATAGCGGTACCGTCAATAGTAAGTCGGGTTGCTGGGCAACCAGGGTGCGTCCCCAGCAACCAAGTCCTACACGGTCCCAGTCGGGGCCATGTAATATAAAGAAGGCATTTGTAGCATAAATGGAAATTGGAATCTGGATCTGGAGAATCAGAAACATGCCAATTATACATGTATTAGAGGCCATTGATTAGATCGATATTTAGATTGCGACCACAACAGATAAATAAGTAAATAAACAAATAAGAGGTACCGAATCAAGAGCGCAGATTAGGATATAGATCAATCACAGAGGGCGCTCTATCAACTTGGGATAAATTACATATGAAAGGCGATGTAGCCTGGGGATATTCAAATAAAGCAGCTAAAGTTCAGCTGCTCATTAAGTCCAGTGGGTGAGACCGTATGTAGTAGAAAACTCCAGTTGCAAACATCAGTCGAGAAATTCCAGTATTTCCTGAGAGAGAGAAGACATAGGCAATTCAACAAGGATCTACAGGAGTTTAAAGAGAACAAAGCTTATTTAGTCCTAAAAGATACACCCCCAACTAGGAAGAATAATTCTGATTTGTCAACTACAGAGACTGACATATCAGATAGCGAACGGGAACAAACAGGTCCAACCTCGTATAAAAAACGAAATCTCCCCAGGAGGGGGGGAGGTAGAGGTGGAAGTTACTCCACTACGCCTTCTAATACTTTTTTAGACCAGGGAGTGACATACAATCTCAGAAACCATACCAACCCTCGAGAGAAGACGGCCCAAAAGTAATTAATCTTTCTGATAGGACTTTGCTTGGGACTGAAATAGCGGTCCTTGGCAAAGGCCTTTCATTCGTCCCAACACGCCGTTTTGACCCCTTCACCTGGGTCAAAGATTTGCAACTACAAACCGGATTCCAAAAAAGTTGGGACACTATACAAATCGTGAATAAAAACTGAATGCAATGATGTGGAGGTGCCAACTTCTAATATTTTTTTCAGAATAGAACATAAATCACGGAACAAAAGTTTAAACTGAGAAAATGTACCATTTTAAGGGAATGATATGTTGAATCAGAATTTCATGGTGTCAACAAATCCCCAAAAAGTTGGGACAAGGCCATTTTCACCACTGTGTGGCATCTCCCCTTCTTCTTACAACACTCAACAGACGTCTGGGGACCGAGGAGACCAGTTTCTCAAGTTTAGAAATAGGAATGCTCTCCCATTCTTGTCTAATACAGGCCTCTAACTGTTCAATCGTCTTGGGCCTTCTTTGTTGCACCTTCCTCTTTATGATGAGCCAAATGTTCTCTATAGGTGAAAGATCTGGACTGCAGACTGGCCATTTCAGTACCCGGATCCTTCTCCTACGCAGCCATGATGTTGTGATTGATGCAGAATGTGGTCTGGCATTATCTTGTTGAAAAATGCAGGGTCTTCCTTGAAAGAGATGACATCTGGATGGGAGCATATGTTGTTCTAGAACCTGAATATACACTGCTCAAAAAAATAAAGGGAACACAAAAATAACACATCCTAGATCTGAATTAATTAAATATTCTTCTGTTCTTTACATAGTTAAATGTGCTGACAACAAAATCAAACAAAAAAAAAAAATGGAAATCAAATTTTTCAACCCATGGAGGTCTGGATTTGGAGTCACACTCAAAAATAAAGTGGAAAAACACACTACAGCCTTATCCAACTTTGATGTAATGTCCTTAAAACAAGTCAAAATGAGGCTCAGTAGTGTGTGTGGCCTCCACGTGCCTGTATGACCTCCCTACAACGCCTGTGCATGCTCCTGATGAGGTGGCGGATGGTCTCCTGAGGGATCTCCTCCCAGACCTGGACTAAAGCATCTGCCAACTCCTGGACAGTCTGTGGTGCAACGTGACGTTGGTGGATAGAGCGAGACATGATGTCCCAGATGTGCTCAATTGGATTCAGGTCTGGGGAACGGGCGGGCCAGTCCATAGCATCAATGCCTTCGTCTTGCAGGAACTGCTGACACACTCCAGTCACATGAGGTCTAGCATTGTCTTGCATTAGGAGGAACCCAGGGCCAACCACACCAGCATATGGTCTCACAAGGGGTCTGAGGATCTTATCTCGGTACCTAACGGCAGTCAGGCTACCTCTGTGCAGCCCTCCAAAGAAATGCCACCCCACACCATTACTGACCCAATGCCAAACCAGTCATGCTGGAGGATGTTGCAGGCAGCAGAACGTTCTCCACGGCGTCTCCAGACTCTGTCACGTCTGTCACATGTGCTCAGTGTGAACCTGCTTTCATCTGTGAAGAGCACAGGGCTCCAGTGGCGAATTTGCCAATCTTGGTGTTCTCTGGCAAATGCCAAACGTCCTGCACGGTGTTGGGCTGTAAGCACAACCCCCACCTGTGGACGTCGGGCCCTCATATCACCCTCATGGAGTCTGTTTCTGACCGTTTGAGCAGACACATGCACATTTGTGGCCTGCTGGAGGTCATTTATTGGGGGTGTCTTGCTAATTGCCTATAATTTCCACCTGTTGTCTATCCCATTTGCACAACAGCATGTGAAATTGATTGTCACTCAGTGTTGCTTCCTAAGTGGACAGGTTGATTTCACAGAAGTGTGATTGACTTGGAGTTACATTGTGTTGTTTAAGTGTTCCCTTTATTTTTTTGAGCAGTGTATTTTTCTGCATTGATGGTGCCTTTCCAGACATGCAAGCTGCCCATGCCACACGCACTCATGCAACCCCATACCATCAGAGATGCAGGCTTCTGAACTGAGCGTTGATAACAACTTGGGTTATCCTTGTCCTCTTTGGTCCGGATGACATGGCGTCCCAGATTTCCAAAAAGAACTTCGAATCGTGACTCGTCTGACCACAGAACAGTCTTCCATTTTGCCACACTCCATTTTAAATGATCCCTGGCCCAGTGAAAACGCCTGAGCTTGTGGATCTTGCTTAGAAATGGCTTCTTCTTTGCACTGTAGAGTTTCAGCTGGCAACAGTGGATGGCACGGTGGATTGTGTTCACTGACAATGGTTACTGGAAGTATTCCTGAGCCCATTCTGTGATTTCCTTTACAGTAGCATTCCTGTTTGTGGTCCAGTGTCGTTTAAGGGCCCAGAGATCACGGGCATCCAGTATGGTTTTACGGCCTTGACCCTTACGCACAGAGATTGTTCCAGATTCTCTGAATCTTCGGATGATGTTTTGCACAGTTGACGATGATAGATGCAAAGTCTTTGCAATTTTTCGCTGGGTAACACCTTTCTGATATTGCTCCACTATCTTTCTGCGCAACTTTGTGGGAATTGGTGATCCTCTACCCATTTTAGCTTCTGAGAGACACTGCCACTCTGAGAAGCTCTTTTTATACCCAATCATGTTGCCAATTGACCTAATTAGTGTTAATTGGTCTTCCAGCTCTTCGTTATGCTCAAATTTACTTTTTCCAGCCTCTTATTGCTACTTGTCCCAACTTTTTTGGGATTTGTTGACACCGTGAAAATTGGAATCAACGTATTTTTCCTTTAAAATGATACATTTACTCAGATTAAACGTTTGATCTGTCATCTATGTTCTATTACAAATAAAATATTGACATTTGCCATCTCCACATCATTGCATTCAGTTTTTATTCACAATTTGTTTAGTGTCCCAACTTTTTTGGAATCCGGTTTGTATTTGTTTGTAAGTTACGTTGGCACAATTTTCTTTTAAATAATGACAGACGAAAATGCGTTGACCAAGGTATCCCAGCTGACTTATTACCGGATGTACAGTTATTACAGAGTTTAGCTGATGAGTCCATTTACTCTGAAGGGGAAGGTCCCTTTACCTCATTAAGGAATAAGAGCAAAAATATGCCCCCAGTGACCGATATTTCGTGCCTAGATGTTTTCTTACAGCTTGTCTCTGAAGACCTTAGGGGACTATCTCCACCTCGTCGTACTCCTAATTATACCAGGGAGGAATGGGGGCAGTGATCTCTCTAAGGGATGATCCCGCCATCATTATCAAACCCTCCGATAAAGGGGGCAACATTGTGGTTATGAATCGGTTGGATTATCAAACAATGTGTGCTCAGATTCTCCGTGACAGAGGTACCTATGCGACCTTGACCACAAATACCACCGATTCATACCTACTTGAACTTAAGAGACTCTTGACAGATGCCATACAAAAATAAATTAATTTCTAAGGAGTAGTATGATTTTCTTTATCCCAATCTCCCCGTAACTGCGACATTCTACAGTCTGCCAAAGATCAGAATGGACAGCGTCATTATCGAAAAACATTTAATGCTGGCGAGCATTGACGTGGAGGCATTGTATTCTTCAATCCCCCACGAGTTTGGTTTAAGAGCAGTCCAACACTTTTCGAGTATGAGGGGACAGCAGTACTCCCAGCACAATGACTTTGCTCACATACAATTTATTTCTTTTTAACGGTAGGATTTACCACCAGCTCAGGGGTACAGCAATGGGCTATTCTTGTTCGCCATCTTATGCCAACCTTATGCCAACCTGCTCCAATGGGCTAGTGGGAATCCACCTTAGCCTTTAGTGAGACCACCTGGTCAAGTTAAAGAACTAGATGATCTACTAGTTGAAGAAATAGCTAAAATGACAATGAAAGGAGAAGTTATCATTATGGGAGATTTCAATCTTCCAGATATAAACTGGAAAAACAAAATAGCAAGTTCTACCAGGAGTACAGATATTCTAAATTCCCTACTGGGGTTATCTCTACAACAAGTGGTTGAGGAGCCAACCCGGAGGGAGGCCATTTTGGATTTGGTATTCACAAATGGGGATTCGGTATATGATGTCATTGTAGGCGAAACCTTGGGATCTAGTGATCACCAGTCAGTGTGGTTTAATATAAGAACTGTGAAAGAGTCCTACCACACAAAAACAAAAGTTTTAGATTTTAGAAAAACAGACTTTTCAAAAATGAAATTAGTCATAAATGAGTCCTTATCAGACTGGAACGGATTACATGGAGTCCAGGAGAAATGGGACTACTTAAAAGGTGCATTATTGAAGGCAACAGAAAATTGCATTAGACTTGTCAGTAAAAGCAAAAAAAGGAAGAGACCACTGTGGTACTCAGCAGAAGTGGCCCAAATCATTAAAAATAAAAAGCTAGTATTTTGTAATTACAAAAAAAACCAGAGCAATGAAGATAAGGAAATCTACAAGATTAGGCAGAAAGAGGCCAAGAAAGTTATAAGAACTTCTAAAGCGCAGGCAGAAGAAAAACTAGCTCAGTCTATGAAAAAAGGGGATAAGACATTCTTCAGATATATAAATGAAAAAAGGAAATTAAAACAAGGAATAACTAAATTAAAAACAAAGGACGGAAGGTATGTAGAAGAGAATAAAGGGCTAGCCGACTGCCTTAATGAATACTTCTGTTCAGTTTTTACAAAAGAAAAAGAAGGAGAAGGACCTCCACTAGAAAGGATGACTAATAAATCGTTTGATGCATGTGTCTTTACAGAGGAAGATGTTCTAAGTTTGCTGTCTAAAGTGAAGACAAATAAGTCACAGGGGCCTGATGAGATACACCCAAAATTATTAAAAGAGCTTAGTGGTGAGCTGGCAAAACCGTTAACAGATTTATTTAACCAATCATTAGTAACAGGAGTCGTCCCGGAAGATTGGAAATTGGCAAATGTCGTGCCCATTCACAAGAAAGGTAGTAGGGAGGAATCGAGCAACTATAGACCAGTGAGTCTGACATCCATAGTAATGGAAAGAAAATCCCAGCAGACGTGTCTTCAATGCTTGTGAAGTTTTATTGCATGTAACAATATGTCCATAGAAAGGACGCGTTTCGGCTCAATTGCCTTTCTCAACAGATAAATATACATGGTCAGCAGCTCATATATATATACACATATCAATGATTAAAGAAAGGAACCTCCCAGTGACGTAAACGCCCAAAATAGGGGCGGTACATGCATAGTCATGACATCCATAGTAGGCAAATTAATGGAAACCCTATTAAAGGATAGGATTGTGGAACATCTAAAATCCCATGGATTGCAAGATAAAAAACAACATGGGTTTACTTCAGGGAGATCATGTCAAACAAATCTTATAGATTTTTTTGACTGGGTGACTAAAATAATAGACGGTGGAGGTGCAGTAGACATCGCATATCTAGATTTTAGTAAGGCTTTTGACACTGTCCCACATAGAAGACTTATCAATAAACTGCAGTCATTGAGCATGGACTCCCATATTGTTGAGTGGATTAGGCAGTGGCTGAGTGACAGACAGCAGAGGGTTGTAGTCAATGGAGAACATTCAAAACAAGGTCATGTTACCAGTGGGGTTCCACAGGGATCTGTACTGGGACCAATTTTGTTTAATATCTTCATAAGTGATATTGCAAAAGGCCTCGATGGTAAGGTTTGTCTTTTTGCTGATGACACAAAGATATGTAACAGGGTTGATGTTCCTGGAGGGAAACGCCAAATGGAAAAGGATTTAGGAAAACTAGAAGAATGGTCAGAACTCTGGCAACTGAAATTTAATGTGGATAAGTGCAAGATAATGCACCTGGGGCGTAAAAACCCAAGGGTAGAATATAGAATATTTGACACAGTCCTGACCTCAGTATCTGAGGAAAGGGATTTAGGAGTAATTATTTCAGAAGACTTAAAGGTGGGAAGACAATGTAATAGGGCAGCACGAAATGCCAGCAGAATGCTTGGATGTATAGGGAGAGGTATAAGCAGTAGAAAGAGTGAAGTGCTTATGCCGCTGTACAGAACACTGGTGAGACCTCACTTGGAGTATTGTGCGCAGTACTGGAGGCCATATCTCCAGAAGGATATAGATACTCTAGAGAGAGTTCAGAGAAGAGCTACTAAACTAGTACATGGATTGCAGGATAAAACTTACCAGGAAAGGTTAAAGGACCTTAATATGTATAGCTTGGAAGAAAGAAGAGACAGAGGGGATATGATAGAAACTTTTAAATACATAAAGGGAATCAACTCGGTAAAGGAGGAGAGCATATTTAAAAGAAGAAAAACTACCACAAGAGGACACAGTTTTAAATTAGAGGGGCAAAGGTTTAAAAGTAATATAAGGAAGTATTACTTTACTGAGAGAGTAGTGGATACATGGAATAGCCTTCCTGCAGAAGTGGTAGCTGCAAATACAGTGAAGGAGTTTAAGCATGCATGGGATAGGCATAAGGCTATCCTTCATATAAGATAGGGCCAGGGACTATTAATAGGATTCAGATATATTGGGCAGACTAGATGGGCCAAATGGTTCTTATCTGCCGACACATTCTATGTTTCTATGTCGTCGAGTACTGGGGCCATTCTGCTGTGGGCCCGGTACATCGACGACATATTCATCAACTGGAATGATTCCAGATTAGCCTTCACACAATTTGTTAAAAAACTCAACTGTAATGAAATTGGCTTAAAATTCACCTACGAAGTGGACCCACACTCTCTACCATTTACGGACATTTGCATTTCTAGAGGTCAATCGGATGAATTGTGCACTACAATTTACAGAAAACCCACCTCTACAAATTCAGTTTTACATTGGTCCAGTAGTCACCCCACCCCTCTTAAAAAGGGAATCACGGGAGCGCAGTACCTGCAGGTACGCCGTAACGGCTCTGAAAATCGAGAGTTTTTGAAACAGGCTCAGGACCTTAGGGAAAGGTTTCGTTCTAGAGGTTACCCAGACCTAGTGCTGCAACAGGCATTTCAGAGGGCCAGATCCACATCCCGTACAGATCTTCTGACTCCCAAGGAAGAAAAACGAGGGGATCAAAAGATCTGCATGATGGGCACTTTTGATGGGATGTCTGATAAAGTTAGAGATATCCTAAAAAAACACTGGTCAATCCTCCTCATAGACCCTCATATCCGTGAGACTGTACATAGTTACCCACAAATAAAATTCAGGAGGGGTCAAAGTCTCAGGGATATCCTGGTACGCAGCCATTAATCTCCAGGTCCTACATCTGGTACCTGGTTGGACGGTAAGGTTTCAGGTGCAGCGGGTGTGTTGCATGTGGCAAAATGAGAACGTCTAAGACATTTTTTAGTACCAACATACAACGAACCTACCATATTCGTGACTTCATCACCTGCCGTAGCTTTGGTGTGATCTATAAGATCACCTGTGATTGCAAAATGGAGTACATAGGTAAAACGAAGAGGGAACTACGTAGACGTGTTAGTGAACACCTTGGTGATATAGCCAACAAGAGAGACACAGTAGTGTCGAGACATGTGCATGAATGTCACCGAGGTGATCCGCGATGTCGTTGACATTGAACTGGTTAAACCACCAATCAGAAGGGGCGACTGGGACCGACTTCTTCTGCAACGCGAGACACGCTGGATTTTTCTACTACATACGGTCTCACCCACTGGACCTAATGAGCAGCTGAACTTTAGCTGCTTTATTTGAATATCCCCAGGCTACATCGCCTTTCATATGTAATTTATCCCAAGTTGATAGAGCGCCCTTTGGGATTGATCTATATCCTAATCTGCGCTCTTCATTTGGTACCTCTCCCTAGTTTATTTACTTATTTGTTTATTTATTTATTTATCTGTTGTGGTCGCAATCTAAATATCGATCTAATCAATGGCCTCTAATACATGTATAATTGGCATGTTTCTGATTCTCCAGATCCAGATTCCAATTTCCATTTATGCTACAAATGCCCTTCTTTACATTACATGGCCCCGACTGGGACCGTGTAGGAGTTGGTTGCTGGGGACGCACCCTGGTTGCCCAGCAACTCGACTCACTATTGGCGGTACCGCTGTCCATGCTGTCTGACGTGTTGACACGATCACATCATAGTGGCGTCATCACATCATGAACCCTATGGGTAAGCTGTGGGTAAGCAGTTAAAAGCTGGCGCTTCTGACAGCAATGGCGCCATCCATTGCCTGCGGCTGTCATCATGCCTCGTGTTTGAGAAGTCAGGGAGTTTTATCTAGCTCTCCCTGTACCCTTTCTCCTTACATCTATTGGGTGGTGAGGTGTGTTATAACTGGTATCACCTCTCCATCCACAGAGGGAACAATTTATCACACCGTTGACTGCGTGGGGCTATTGTTTATATAGCCCCACTGCAATCTTATCTTGTCTTGTTAGTTGCCTAAAATATCCTGATGATTCCCCTGATGAGTGAATACGAAACGTGCATGTAGGGATTGGGATTAGGATTGGGTTGTATCAGGGCCAGCGAACAGGGAAAGGTTCCAGACGGGGTCGCCCTTTTAAGGACGAGTGCCCTGTGGTTGAGGCTGCTCTAATATCTAGAAATTAGCGTCATTCCAACACAGGTCTACAGGTCTACAAAAGGGATAGAATAGACCCCAAATCCCTACAGGTATCACAGTATAAATTCTTCTCTAAGTGGACGCATTGATACTTATTTGGATACTGGCCGCACACTGGATCCTGACGACAGAGTGATAGGAACAAGGTTTTCCATATCAAGTGCCGCCGTGCACTAAGTTTCCTATCCATGAGAATATCTATGTGTGCTATTTTGATTTATCCTATTATCATATGGCCTATTTTATTGATGTAAATATTAAAAGTTATGTTTATGTTATATTAAAGTTATGTTTTAGCTTAACAATTGATCACTGTTCTCAGGGGCTACTTTGACTTTTTCCCAGTGACTTTAATTAGTGATATTTTCCTTTTGAGGTATTTTTACAAACATACTTGCACAAGCCCATAAACACAGTGCCAATATTCTTTTGCAAAAGATCCCAACCCAGAGATACCTAAATGGGTGAAATACACACTACAAGCAAAAAAAAAAACACAAAGGCAGTCAGTGGAAGGGCAGAAACCAGTATTAGGCTACTTCCACACTCGCGTTTTGTGCGGATCTGTCTTGTATCTGTAAAGACGGATCCGCACCAATAATGCAAACGCTTGTATCCGTTAATAACGGATCCATTTGCATTATTCATTCAAAAAAAAGTCTAAGTAAAAACGAATCCGTCTTGACTTACACTGAAAGTCAATGGGGGACGGATCCGTTTTCAATTGCACCATATTGTGTCAGTGAAAAACGGATCCATCCCCATTGACTTACATTGTAAGTCTAGACGGATCTGTTTGGCTGCTCATAGTCAGACGGCCACCAAAATGCTGCAAGCTGCGTTTTAGTGACCGTCTAAAAAGCGCAACGGAGGCCAAACGCAGCCAAATTCATCCATTCTGAACGGATCCTTATCCATTCAGAATGCATTGGGGCTTAACTGATCCGTTTTGGGCCGCTTGTGAGAGCCCTGAAACGGATCTCACAAGCGGACCCAGAAACGTCAGTGTGAAAGTAGCCTTAGCAAGAAACACAATAAAAGAGACATATACAGAATAAGGGCTCAGGGGGACATATTGCTGTGCAAAATGTGAGCAAATTGCAAGTTGGGAAACCCAAACCCTGCATCTAAATGAAAGAATTTCAACACGGAGATACCTTGACAATATGAAAAGGAGTTTGCTTCTCATTGTGCGGGCACTCGATTAGGGTAGATGGGCGGAGGCTGTTAGTATGGAGAACCAGAAAAGTGAGGTAGCTAGCTGAGAAACATTCACACGACCGTATTCTGTACTCCGCATGTTATCCACAGTTTTGCGGATAACATGCGGACCCATTCACTTCTATGGTGTGTAAAAAGCAGGCGGACAGCACACCGTGTGCAGTCCGCATCCGTGTTTCCATGCCGTGGCTCCGCAAAACAAAACGTCAATGTCCTATAGTTGTCCGCAAAAAAAAGTTCAGTGGACCCATAAAAGTCGAAATATTTCCGTATGTAATCCAAATTTATGCGGAACCATGTCTGCAATTTTATTGACCCTGCCCCAAATAAAAATTGATACTTTATCAGACTATCAAGTCTAGACAAAATCAGGCAGAGAAAGTCCATTTTTTCAGTTGGCAGACATGGCTTTCTCTGTAGAGCGTATGATTGTGCTCATCCAGGAGAGAGTTGAGTTGTGGGACACATGTTCTGAATTGTACCATGACCGTGTCCGTAAGGATAGGTCGTGGTACCAAGTTGCATAAAACCTGATGCCCGACGAGTGGGCAAAGGGAAATGCCAAAGTACATAAAGTAGGGGTTTATGTTGTGTAGCATACACAACATAAATAGGGTTTATGTTGTGTAGCATGTGCAGGATGCCTAGGTAGAAGTTTGCAAACTTCTCTGAGCATCCTGCTCTCATTTTCTAAGTGCACAATCAATTATTTTTATTTTTTTTTCACAAAAAAAATCTTTTACTAGTTGTAAAATTATTATTATTTTTTTATTCCTAGTCAAAATTCGAAAAAACATCCCGTAAAGGCAAAAGATTGTGGTGGAAAGAAAAAAAAAACAACATCTGTACACACAGCAGCTCCAATTTTTGAGGCCTATCTTTGAGTTGAGACCGTAAGTTGTAATTTTGTTTATCTTTTTGGATTATGCAATTACAAATTGCCAATCCACAAAAATGTATTTCAATTCTTTTTATTTTCTTATAAAGGACCGTTGACAGCCTCGAAGATGACCCTGCAGCAAGTCACCAGTCTGCCAAAAGCACTCTGGTAATGTCACCACAGGAGCCCTCCTCTCCAGCCCACACTCAATGGCAGCAACACCACCAGCAGAGATTTTGACAACACTCGAGGTCCCGTATCCACCGGCTGACATTACCAGAAGGGCTACAAAGCGTAAAAGGGGTCCTCCTCAGCTTGTTTCGGGATCAAGTACTTGAGACCTGATTGACAGTCAGGTTCTCGAGTATTTAGCACAAAACAGGCCTGTGTGTCAGGAGGACAGCATTATGCTGGGCCTGGGGCCTTTTTTATAAAGGGTACCCAGATCCAGACAGCATATGTGCGTGGCTTCATTGACTGCTCTTCTGGAGCTATTTGCTGGCTCAACTTTGCCTATGCATGTCTTCAACTACCTCAATGATGCAAGGAAACAATTGCATCAACCAGCTGTCATGCCCCACTCTGACGATGTGCGGAGGTCAGCCAGGATTGCAGCACGAGTTTAGTTTTTGTTTTGATGCCGTGCTGGATCCGCCTCGCATCAGGTGCACTGGGTGGAGTCATTAGTTTAAATGGTCTCCAGCTAAGTGCTCTGAGCGGATTATACTGTTCATTTTGGTCTGGGAAGTTTGGAGGGAAGGTTGGCTGTCAGTTCCTGCTCTCAGCAGATAAGTGTCATTTCTTGTTTGGTTGTTGGTGTCATCTATCCCATCCAGGTTCTGTGCGAGCAGGCTGCTCCTTTCTCCCCACTTCACCATCTCAGTATCACGGTCGGCGTGACTATCACATACGTGACACAGAGGGAGGGAACAAGGAAGGCCCTGCCCAAGTGAGAGGGAAGGTGGTGACCCCTGACTCACCTAGCGGCTGGCACCTGGCTGCCCTGACGTCCCTAGACGGGTTCCTCACCCGTACGCCGATCACGTGCCTAAAGCCCTGGCTTTCCCTAAGCTGAGCCCTAGATAGTGAACAGGGCGGTGGGAACACTAGTCCGCACCACTAGCTCTAAAGGAAAACACCAAGGGAAGGACAGACAATACAAACTCAACATATAATCCCAGGTGGGCGACAACAGGAGACAACAAGAAGTCCAACAGGGATCCGGAGGGTAGCACTCTGGAACGACAACCAGGATTCACAACTCCAGTGGGTCAGTATAGATGTCCAGGCAGGAAGCTCTATAACTGGCAACTAGAGAAGAGTGAGGGGAGAATATAAGGAGGTTGGGAGTGGCAGACAAGAAACAGCTGAGGAGGAGAAGCTACGGATCCCTGATTGAGACAAAAAGGATAGCAAGGCAAACACAGAAAACAATCACTAAGAAACAACGTGATCTTTAGATATAGAGCGCGCAGCCACCCGCTGCGACCTCCTGACCCCGGGTATAACGGAGTCAGACGTGGCTCTTGATACCCTCGTGACAGTACCCCCCCTTTCACGAGGGGCCTCCGGACACTCAGGACCAGGTCTCTCCGGATGAGAGGCATGGAAAGCCTGAATTAACCTGTTGGCGTTTACCTCTGACGCTGGAACCCACATTCTTTCCTCGGGACCGTAACCCCTCCAATGCACCAGATACTGAAGAGAGCGGCGGACCCGACGAGAATCAACAATTCTGGCTATTTGAAACTCCAGATTACCATCCACAATAACAGGAGGAGGTGGCAGCGGTGATGGTTCTAGAGGTGGAACATACTTCTTGAGTAACGATTTATGGAAGACGTTATGGATCTTAAAAGTCTGAGGTAGCTCCAGGCGAAAAGCCACAGGGTTAATGACGGCTACTATTTTATAAGGACCAATGAACCTAGGGCCCAGTTTCCAAGAGGGAACCTTCAACTTAATATTCCTAGTAGACAACCACACATAGTCATTCACCCCTAGGTCCGGACCTGGCGACCGTTTCTTATCGGCCATGCATTTATATTTACCACTCATCTTTTTCAAGTTAACTTGCACCTTCTGCCATACCGAAGAAAGAGATGAAGAAAACCTTTCCTCTTCGAGAACCCCAGAAGACCCCCCCTCTTTGAAAGTACAAAATTGGGGATGAAAACCGTATGCACCAAGGAATGGTGACTTGCCAGTGGACTCCTGATAATGATTATTTATGGCAAACTCAGCTAACGGTAAATATGATGACCACAACTCTTGGTTTTCAGACACAAAACACCTTAAATATGTTTCTAGGTTTTGGTTGGTACGCTCAGTCTGTCCATTCGACTGAGGATAGAAAGCTGAGGAAAAGGACAAGTGTACCCCCAAACGGGAACAAAAAGCTTTCCAAAACTTAGAAATAAACTGGGTTCCCCGATCCGAAACCACATCGGAAGGGACCCCGTGAAGCTTCACGATTTCACTGATAAACACCTGAGCAAGAGTTTTAGCATTAGGAAGTGCGGGTAGCGCAATAAAGTGTACCATTTTGCTAAACCTGTCTACTACTACCAAAATAACTGTTTTACCCGCAGACAACGGTAAGTCAGTGATGAAATCCATTGACAGATGTGTCCATGGCCTATTGGGGATAAAAAGAGGCAATAAAGACCCTGCTGGGCGTGTATGAGAGACTTTCGCGCGTGCACAAGTAGAGCAAGTAGACACGAAATCCATAACATCCTGACGCAACCTTGGCCACCAAAAACGACGAGATAATAGCTCCAAGGTTGCTTTACTACCCGGGTGCCCAGCAAGTGCCGAATTATGATGTTCTTTTAATAAATCAAGACGCAGGTTTAACGGTACAAACAATTTCTCTGAGGGGCAAGAGGCCGGGGCGTCCCCCTGGGCCTCTAACACCTTTCCCTCTAGAACAGAGTGTACAGCAGAGACAACCACTCCTCTTTGTAAAATAGGTACCGGATCACTAGCATTACCCCCTCCAGGGAAACTACGAGATAACGCGTCTGCCTTGGTATTTTTTGCCCCAGGACGATAGGTGATTACAAAGTTAAATCTGGTAAAGAATAGCGACCACCTAGCTTGTCTAGGGGTGAGACGCTTAGCCGATTCTAGGTACAGAAGGTTTTTGTGATCCGTAATCACCGTGACGGGGTGGATTGCTCCCTCTAAGAAGTGACGCCACTCTTCAAGCGCCAGCTTAATCGCCAACAGTTCCCTATTTCCAACATCATAGTTCTTCTCTGCAGAAGATAATTTTTTGGAAAAGAAAGCGCAAGGGCGCCATTTGCCAGGAGACGGACCCTGAGACAATACAGCCCCCACTCCCACCTCTGACGCATCTACCTCAACAATAAAAGGCTGGGAGACATCAGGTTGAATTAGAACAGGTGCCGAGGTAAACCTCTCTTTTAGAGAGGAAAATGCATTTTTAGCGGCGTCAGACCATTTAGAAAAATCAGTCCCCTTCCTAGTCATGTCGGTAAGGGGTTTAACGATCACTGAATAATTTTTAATGAACTTTCTATAGAAATTTGCGAAACCCAAAAACCGTTGTAGGGCTTTAAGGTTCTCAGGAAGATCCCAATCTAAAATTGCCTGGACCTTCCCAGGATCCATACGGAAACCTGAAGCAGATAATAGATATCCCAGGAACTGTATTTCCTGAACGGCGAAGACACATTTTTCAATTTTCGCATATAATTTATTCGTCCGTAGGACCTGCAGTACTTGCCTGACATGCACCTCATGTGTTTTCAGATCAGCCGAATAAATTAAGATATCATCTAGGTATATGACTACAAACCTGCCGATGAGATGACTAAAAATATCATTAACGAAATGTTGGAAGACAGCGGGGGCATTGGTCAGACCGAAAGGCATAACTAGATTTTCATAATGCCCCTCAGGGGTGTTAAAAGCTGTCTTCCACTCATCCCCTTCCCTGATACGAATCAGATTGTAGGCCCCCCTAAGATCAAGTTTGGAGAACCACCTAGCACCCGCAATCTGATTAA
This sequence comes from Bufo bufo, assembly GCF_905171765.1. Classification (NCBI taxonomy): domain Eukaryota; kingdom Metazoa; phylum Chordata; class Amphibia; order Anura; family Bufonidae; genus Bufo; species Bufo bufo. The sequence goes on from NC_053390.1 coordinate 209,689,469, forward strand.
AAAGGTCAGGAATGAGAGGAAGAGGGTATGGGTCTCGGATGGTTATCTGGTTTAGCTCACGGAAATCTAGGCAAGGACGCAGGCCCCCATCTTTCTTTTTAACAAAGAAAAACCCTGCAGCCACGGGTGAAGAAGAGGGTCTGATGTGTCCCTTAGCCAGACTCTCGGAGATATAATCTTTCATGGCTTGTCTCTCGGGACCCGAAAGATTATACAACCTGGACTTGGGTAATTTTGCACCGGGAATCAGGTTAACCGGGCAATCATAAGGACGATGAGGTGGTAGCTTCTGACAACCCTTTTCAGAAAAAACGTCCTCAAAGTCCGAAATAAATGTAGGTAGGGAAGCTATGGAGGCGATTAAGCAATTGTTATTTAAGCAATTCTCTCTGCAATGCTCACTCCACTCCAATATCTCCCTGGCCTGCCAATCCACCACTGGATTGTGCGCTACCAACCAGGGAAGACCCAATACCACAGGAGAGGGAAGGCCCTCCAGAACGTAACATGAAAGACACTCATTATGGTGGTCCCCTACCCGAAGGTGTAAATTATGAACAATGTGGGTGAGGTTTCTCTGAGACAGAGGAGCCGAATCTATAGCGAATACAGGAATAGGTCTCTGCAGCGTACAGAGAGACAAACCCATAGTGCGGGCAAAATGGGCATCTATCAAATTTACCCCTGCTCCACTGTCTAGAAAAAAAGAAATAGACTCCGTCTTAACACCAAAAACAATAACCGCTGGTAACACAAATTGAGATGTTCGTATGGAGGAAACGTATACCCCCCGGCTGACATCCTCTGCACAGCCTGGGGTTAGTAGTTTTCCGACGGTCTTTTGTTTTTGAGAAAGGAGGGACAGACATTAATGAAATGACCCTTCCCCCCACAGAAAAAACAAGCCCCCCCCTACGGCGAACCTCAGGAGGACGGACCTGACGAGAAGTTCCGCCTAGCTGCATAGGCTCATCTAAGTCAGTACAGACTAATTGTTGCTTGGGAGAGGTAACCAATTGCTCAGGAATTTTCGATCTCTCCCTAAGACGCCTATCTATTCTGATAGAGAGGGACATAACAGCATCAAGGGAAAGGGGGGTCTCATACAGCGCCAGTGCATCCTTAACCCTTTCAGATAACCCAGAGCAGAACTGACTCCTGAGAGCCGGGTCGTTCCACTGAGTATCCGTAGCCCACCTACGGAACTCTGAGCAATATTCCTCTGCTGACCGATCTCCCTGTAGGAGTCTCCGTAACTTCGACTCAGCCAGGGCGACTCGGTCAGGGTCATCATATATGAGACCCAAAGCCCCAAAAAATCCCTCCACTGACCGGAGAGCCTGGGAACCAGGGGGTAACGAGAACGCCCAGGATTGTGGGTCCCCCTGAAGCAGGGAAATGATAATCCCAACCCGCTGTTCTTCATTACCTGAGGAGTAAGGGCGCAACTTAAAGTATAATTTGCAGGCCTCACGGAACGTCGCAAATTTGTCCCTTCCCCCAGAAAATCTGTCAGGAAGAACAACCTTGGGTTCTGTAACAACCTGGTTACCCATAGCAACCGCTGGGGGTGCGGTCTGCTGCATTTGCTGCTGTTGTTGGAGGACAGACGCCTTCAATCCTGCCACCTCCAAAGACAGGCCTTGAAGCTGTTTTGCCAAGGCAGCAATAGGATCCATATTGGATTCTAAGTAGAGAAAAAAAAAAAAACAAAAATAAAATTTTTATTTTTTATTTTTCTCAAAAAGTAAAGGCCAGTTATAACATCACGGTCGGCGTGACTATCACATACGTGACACAGAGGGAGGGAACAAGGAAGGCCCTGCCCAAGTGAGAGGGAAGGTGGTGACCCCTGACTCACCTAGCGGCTGGCACCTGGCTGCCCTGACGTCCCTAGACGGGTTCCTCACCCGTACGCCGATCACGTGCCTAAAGCCCTGGCTTTCCCTAAGCTGAGCCCTAGATAGTGAACAGGGCGGTGGGAACACTAGTCCGCACCACTAGCTCTAAATGAAAACACCAAGGGAAGGACAGACAATACAAACTCAACATATAATCCCAGGTGGGCGACAACAGGAGACAACAAGAAGTCCAACAGGGATCCGGAGGGTAGCACTCTGGAACGACAACCAGGATTCACAACTCCAGTGGGTCAGTATAGATGTCCAGGCAGGAAGCTCTATAACTGGCAACTAGAGAAGAGTGAGGGGAGAATATAAGGAGGTTGGGAGTGGCAGACAAGAAACAGCTGAGGAGGAGAAGCTACGGATCCCTGATTGAGACAAAAAGGATAGCAAGGCAAACACAGAAAACAATCACTAAGAAACAACGTGATCTTTAGATATACAGCGCGCAGCCACCCGCTGCGACCTCCTGACCCCGGGTATAACGGAGTCAGACGTGGCTCTTGATACCCTCGTGACACTCAGGGAGTTCAGGGTTCTGTCAGTACAGGCTGGAGGACACAGCAAACCTACCTTTAAGGTCTGTCTGTGGGCTGAGCAGTGCAGGGAAAGAGGTCAGGGATAAACTAGGAGGTGACCCTTCCCCTGTCTCTCGTCCAGAGCCTGGTTGGTGTGTTATCTGTTATACTGTGCACGTCCGCCGTGACACCAGCAATGTATCAGATGCATCATTCCTTTCATCCTCCCATTCCTCAAGGTCCAAGTGCTACACGGGTCTTCCCACAGCCCTCTACCTCCGCTTCTGACCCATATTCTTACACTCGGGACCTCTATAAGTTATGATTTTTTTTTCTTAATTTGTTATATTTTATTTTTTGGGTTCAGAAAAAAAGAATTTGTTTTTATTTAAAAAAAGGTATAATTTATTACCATGTGTTAGAATAGAATTTTGAAAGTATGTTTATAACAAAAGAAAATTACATACAATGTATTTTTCTAATGAGGTACTAGTTTTTTATAAAAACATTAAATAAATGTTTTTATGTTTTTACAAAAAACCTTTGCTCACAAGCCCACGTCCATGGTCCTCATTCTCTTGCGAGTCCCTAATCTAATCTAACAATATGGGAACTATCTAAAATTTTTAATTTGAATAAATTTCAATAACCAAAACCCATGAATAATCTACGAGTACCACGAATGCTGTCCAGCTGCCATGATAATGCACCCTCTCTACTAATGAAGTAATCAGCAAAGAGTTCCCGAACTGCTACTACAGCAGATCAAGGTCTTCCATGCTGATTATGGTCTAATCCAACAGATGCGGGTGTCGGAAAAGGGGCCACTTCAGGTTCAGAGGGTGCATCATGAATCCTGGTGAAGTTGTGTAAAATCACACAAGCCTGTATCACCAGGGTGGCATTTTGCGGACTTATTTGCAAGGATAACATGAACACTCTCCATTTATTAGAAAGTATTCCGAAAGCACATTCAACATATCGACGTGCACGAGACAGACGATAATTAAATATGTGCTTCCGGTCATCCAAATCGCGTTGTGGAAAAGCTTACATGTGAAAAAAATTACATGTAGAGATAATGCAAACCCTTCATCTGCCACGATTACAAATGGAGCGGCTGAAGCAGAAGAACCTGGTAGTCGTCTGGGCTCTGGCAAGGCTAGTTGGTTGGCGCAAAGCCGTTCACCCATTCTAGAAGAACAGAAGATGCGGGCGTCAGCTGTGATTCCATAGGCCCCAATATAAACAATAATAAATCTATAATTACTGTCAACCAAGGCCAACAGCACTACAGAAAAATATTGTTTGAAATTAAAATATTGTGACCCTGAGTGAGGCGGCTTCTTGACACGAATATGCTTGCCACATCCAATGCCACTATGCAGTTAGGAAACTGCACAGATTGATAAAACCAGTCAGCAATTCTCAGCCAATCTTCTGCCTTGGGTTGGGGCACCACCGCATCTCTGAGTCTCTGCCAGATGAGTTGACATGTGTGACAGACGATCTGAGATATGGTTGAGGTTCCCAGCAGATACTCATAATGCAATGAAGCAAAAGAGTTACCAGTGGCAAGGAACCTGAGAAGAGAAAAAATACTATTATCAGTTCATGAAGGATAAAACATCATATTATAAATTTTTAAATGAAGGGTATACAAATAAACTTACCTCAACGTCACAAGAAGTCTTTCTTCGGGTGAAATGCTGCGCCTCATGTTTGTGTCCTGGAAAGTAAGTCCAGAACGTAGAGACGCTAGCAAAATATCCTAAGTAGCAATCAAACTTACGGCAGTAATGCTGAAATTTTTCATGGTGCAGTCATATGTCAAAGTATAACTTAAAGGGAATCTGTCACCAGAATCATCACCATTAAACTAAAACTATTGTCTTGCAGCACTTATTACCTCCTTTCCAGATGTGCTTTTCTTTCCCTGCTGCTTGGTTTCTATCTCGAAAAAATCCACTTTATTCCTTATGCAAATGAGCTAGTAAGGTGCCCAGAGGGGCGTTATTTTTGTTCAAAGGTGCCCAGGAACACCCCCATTGAGTGCCCAGGCCTGCCCTCCAGCAGAGCCCAAGCACGCCTCTCCTCGGCTCATACTCTACGCCCCCAGCAGTGCCGTTGTGTCCCCCCACCTGCAGAGAACCCCGCCCACCCTTGCCTTCAGTGTCACTGACAAATCTCACCGCGCTCTTCCAGCAGAGGATGAAACCGTCACTGGGCTCGACGAATGAAACATTTGAGGAAGAGTGGAGGCGCAGGCAGTGTTCGGAACTGAGGGCATCAGCCTCAAATGTTTCACTGGGCATGCGCCGAGCCCAGTGACGGCGCCTTTGAACAAAAATAACGCCCCTCTGGGCACCTTACTAGCTCATTTGCATAAGGAATAAAGTGGATTTTTTCGAGATAGAAACAAAGCAGCAAGGAAAGAAAAGCACACCTGGAAAGGAAGTAATAAGTGCTGCAAGACAATAGTTTTAGGCCTCTTTCACACTACAGTATGTCGATTTCAGTGTTTTGCGTTCCGTTTTTCACGGATCCGTTGTTCCGTTTTTTGTTTCCATTGTGCTTCCGTTTCCATTCCGTTTTTCCGTATGGCATATACAGTATACAGTAATTACATAGAAAAAATTGGGCTGGGCATAACATTTTCAATAGATGGTTCAGAAAAAACGGAACGGATACGGAAGACATACGGATGCATTTCCGTATGTGTACCTTTTTTTTGCGGACCCATTGACTTAATTGGCGCCACGGAACGTGATTTGCGGCCAAATATAGGACATGTTCTATCTTACAACGGAACGGAAAAACGGAAATACGGAAACGGAATGCATACGGAACACGTTCAGTTTTTTTTGCGGAACCATTGAAATGAATGGTTCCGTATACGGACCGTATACGGGACGCAAAAAACGGCCCGCAAAACGGAAAAAAAAAACGGTAGTGTGAAAGAGGCCTTAGTTTAATGGTGATGATTCTGGTGGCAGATTCCCTTTAACCACCTCCGGACCGCTGTACGCAGATTCGCGTTCCGGAGGTGGCAGCGCTGCGCACAATCACGCATATACGCGTCATCTCGCGAGACGCGAGATTTCGCTCCAAGCCGGCCCGCGCATGCGCATCGCGGGCCGGCAAAATTCAAAGAACAAGTTCGTCACCAGCCTGCCAGCAACGATCATTGGCTGGCAGGCTGGCGATTTTTAAAAAATCCAATCCAAAGTCATATAACAGATCATATTAGTAAATATGATCTGTTATATGGCTTCTCTGCTCCTCTGCTGGTCCTTTTCGTCGGTTGGATCCAGCAGAGAAGCAGACTGAACTGTAAGTACACCAAACACTTCACTGTAGCCCCTGATCACCCCCCTGCACCCCAATTAACCCTTTGATCACCCCTTTGATCGCCCCTGTCAATCACCAGTGAAAGGAAAAAAAGTGATCAGTGTAAACTGTCACTTTTTTTTTTTCACTAGTATTGGCTGTTAGGTTTTAGGGATAGTTTAGGCCCCTTGGTTAGGTAGTTAGCGTCAGTTAGCGCCCAGCCCACCGCACCGCAGTCACTTTTATTCGCTGAATAGCGTATCGCTAATCAGCATTTGTACTTTTATAGTATCTGTAAGTGATCAAAACTGATCACGGTCAGATCTATAATAGTATTAGTGTCACTTTAGTTCGCCCTCCACCCAAAACGCAGTGTTTGCCCGATCAGGCCTGATCGGTCGCCCACACGTGCGTTCACCCACGCCCGCCCCACCGCAGTGACAAAAAATATATATTTTTTGATCACTGCACATTCATTTTACACGCACTGCGGCGATAAAAAAATCAGTTTTGATATTTTTTATCAACCGCAGCGGCCTCCGGTACTTCGCTAGCCTCCCCTTTGTAAGACAGGCTTGCTTTTTTTCTTGGGTAGTCTCAGGGAATACCCCTAAATTTAGTAGTCCAAAATGTCAAACAGGGGGTATTCTTCTGAAGAGGCCTACAGGATTCTGACCCAGTCGGATGAGGAGTGGGAACCCTCATCTGATGAATCTAGCGGGTCAGAATATGAACCTGTGGAAAGCAGTGGCTCTCTGACCCAAAGTTCGGACGAGGAGGTGGAGGTCCCTGGCAGCACCAGGCGTACCCGGCCCCGTGTCGCTAGACCACAGGTTATGCAGGATCCGCTTCAAGAGCAGCAGAGTGGGGCTGTCGCTGCCGGATCACGTGGTGAGGCATACACCAGCAGCGCAGCCCTCCCTGGACCTAGTACCAGCACTGCCGTACAACATGGTGACGTGGCGAGCACCAGAAGGGCAGTTGAAGCTGGTACGGTGGCACGTGCACTAGTTACCCCGTCGCAGCCACCGCACAGACAGGCCCGTAGAGCCCCTAGAATCCCTGAGGTGCTGGCAAACCCTGATTGGCAGTCACCAACTTCAGCCGCACCTGTAGTTCCCCCTTTCACCGCCCAGTCTGGAGTTCGGGTTGAGACGGCTCAAATCGGTTCGGCCCTGGGATTTTTTGAGCTGTTCTTGACTGCGGAGCTCTTGGACTTAGTCGTGGCAGAGACCAACCAGTATGCCACACAATTTATATCCGCCAACCCGGGAAGCTTTTATGCCCAGCCTTTCCGGTGGAAACCAGTCCAAGTTTCCGAACTTAAAATTTTTTTGGGCCTTCTCCTCAACATGGGCCTGACAAAAAAGCATGAATTGCGGTCATATTGGTCAACGCACCCGATTCATCACATGCCCATGTTCTCTGCTGCTATGTCCAGGGCACGATTTGAGGCCATCCTCCGTTTCCTGCATTTTAGCGACAACACCACCTCCCGTCCCAGAGGCCACCCAGCTTTTGACCGGCTCCACAAAATTCGGCCCCTCATAGACCATTTCAACCAGAAATTTGCAGATTTGTATACCCACGAGCAAAACATCTGCGTAGACGAGTCCCTAATACATTTTACCGGGCGCCTTGGCTTCAAACAGTACATCCCAAGCAAGCGTGCCCGGTATAGGGTCAAATTGTATAAGCTCTGTGAAAGGGCCACAGGCTATACCCACAAATTTCGGATCTATGAGGGAAAAGATCAGACCCTGGAGCCGGTCGGTTGCCCTGACTACCTGGGGAGCAGTGGGAAGACAGTCTGGGACTAGGTGTCACCCTTATTCGGCAAGGGGTGCTATCTTTATGTGGACAATTTTTACACAAGTGTGGCCCTCTTTAGGCATTTGTTTCTAGAACGGATTTGCGCCTGTGGCACCGCGCGAACTAGTCGCGTGGGCTTCCCCCAACGGCTTGTAACCACCCGTCTTGCAAGGAGGGAGAGGGCTGCCTTGTGTAACGAAGAACTGCTCGCGGTGAAATGGAGAGACAAGCGTGACGTTTACATGCTCTCCTCCATTCACGCAGACACGACAATCCAAATTGAGCGAGCAACCCGTGTCATTGAAAAGCCCCTCTGTGTCCACGACTATAATGCGCTCATGGGAGGGGTGGACTTCAATGACCAGATGTTGTCTCCGTATTTAGTTTCCCGCAGAACCAGACGCTGGTATAAGAAGGTGTCTCTACAGTAAGGCTGGGAGAACACGATCTTTCCTCAAATTCCAGGAAGAGATCATCGAGAACCTCCTTTACCCAGGAGGTTCCGTGGCCCCATCCACCAGTGTAGTTAGCCGTCTACACGAGCGACATTTCCCCAGTGTCGTTCCTGGTACCTCAACCCAACCGTCACCCCGAAAAAGATGTCGTGTCTGTAGCAGGAGTGGAATAAGGCGTGACACCCGCTATTTCTGTCCTGACTGTCCTGACCACCCTGCCCTATGCTTTGGTGAGTGTTTCCGGAAGTACCACACACAGGTACACCTAGCATAGGGATTGCATCTCACAGGACAGGCACACAGGGCTATTAGGGCCCTTTTACTCTCAGCTGCTGCAAACCTCTCCTTTCACCTGGGATAAAGTGCATTACGTACTTCGCCACATCTTTGGGCGATTTGCGCTTTGCACATTGTCCCATGGGGAAGGAGAGGTTTGTTCTATAAAGGTAAAATAAACTAAACAAAAAAAAAATTACCGGTAAGTAAAAAAGTAAAAAAAGTTAATATGTTCTGTTCTAAAGTTAATAAAGTTATTGCTTTGCGGCCTGGTTTTTTCTTTTTTTTTTTTTTACCTTTCAGGTGGACCAACCGATCGACTAGCTGCAGCACTGATGTGCATTCGGACAGAAGCATTGCGCTGCTGTCAGATTACACGCAAGTCGGTGTATGCGGCGCTGCAAGATGAGATTTCTCCTCTGCAGTAAAAGATATGTTTGCCGAGGCATATGAGCTGAGGAGGTGGCGGTGTTCATATACTTTGGCAAACACTTTGTATATATAAAAAAAAAAAATCCCGGCAATGATTTATTCATCCACATCGATTGATGTGAATGGAGAAATCTGGTTTGCCAGGGCATACGAGCTGAAGTGGGTATGGATGTTGGGCGGAGCTCCTATGTCCTGGCAGACGCCTTTCCCCTCCTTTTTCTTTTTTTGGCAGAGATTTTTTCATCCACATTGATCGATGCGAATGAAGAAATCTGTGCCGTTCATTTTTTTCTTTCAGCCCAGAGGCTGAACGGAAAAAAAAATCTCATTACCCGTATGCTCAATATAAGGAGAATAGCAGAAACTCCTAATGCTGGGCATACATATAATGATTGCGGAGACCCTCAAATGCCAGGGCAGTACAAACACCCCAGAAATAACACCATTTTGGAAAGAAGACACCCCAAGGTATTCGCTGAGGGGCATATTGAGTCCATGAAAGATTGAAATTTTTGTCCCAAGTTAGCGGAAAGGGAGACTTTGTGAGAACAAAATCAAAAAAATCAATTTCCGCTAACTTGTGCCAAAATTTTTTTTTTTCAATGAACTCGCCATGCCCCTCATTGAATACCTTGGGGTGTCTTCTTTCCAAAATGGGGTCACATGTGGGGTATTTATACTGCCCTGGCATTTTAGGGGCTCCAAAGCGTGAGAAGAAGTCTGGTATCCAAATGTCTAAAAATGCCCTCCTAAAAGGAATTTGGGCCCCTTTGCCCACCTAGGCTGCAAAAAAGTGTCACACATCTGGTATCTCTGTATTCAGGAGAAGTTGAGGAATGTGTTTTGGGGTGTCTTTTTACATATACCCATGCTGGGTGAGATAAATATCTTGGTCAAATGCCAACTTTGTATAAAAAAATGGGAAAAGTTGTCTTTTGCCAAGATATTTCTCTCACCCAGCATGGGTATATGTAAAATGACACCACTAAACACATTCCCCACCTTCTCCTGAGTACGGAGATACCAGATGTGTGACACTTTTTTGCAGCCTAGGTGGGCAAAGGGGCCCACATTCCAAAGAGCACCTTTCGGATTTCACAGGTCATTTACCTACTTACCACACATTAGGGCCCCTGGAAAATGCCAGGGCAGTATAACTACCCCACAAGTGACCCCATTTTGGAAAGAAGACACCCCAAGGTATTCCGTGAGGGGCATGACAAGTTCCTGGAATTTTTTATTTTTTGTCACAAGTTAGTGGAAAATGATGATTTTTTTTTTTTTTTTCCATACAAAGTCTCATATTCCACTAACTTGTGACAAAAAATAAAAACTTCCATGAACTCACTATGCCCATCAGCGAATACCTTGGGGTCTCTTCTTTCCAAAATGGGGTCACTTGTGGGGTAGTTATACTGCCCTGGCATTCTAGGGGCCAAAATGTGTGGTAAGGAGTTTGAAATCAAATTCTGTAAAAAATGACCTGTGAAATCCGAAAGGTGCTCTTTGGAATATGGGCCCCTTTGCCCACCTAGGCTGCAAAAAAGTGTCACACATCTGGTATCTCCGTACTCAGGAGAAGGTGGGGAATGTGTTTTGGGGTGTCATTTTACATATACCCATGCTGGGTGAGAGAAATATCTTGGCAAAAGACAACTTTTCCCATTTTTTTATACAAAGTTGGCATTTGACCAAGATATTTATCTCACCCAGCATGGGTATATGTAAAAAGACACCCCAAAACACATTCCTCAACTTCTCCTGAGTACGGAGATACCAGATGTGTGACACTTTTTTGCAGCCTAGGTGGGCAAAGGGGCCCACATTCCAAAGAGCACCTTTCGGATTTCACAGGTCATTTTTTACTGAATTTGATTTCAAACTCCTTACCACACATTTGGGCCGCTAGAATGCCAGGGCAGTATAACTACCCCACAAGTGACCCCATTTTGGAAAGAAGAGACCCCAAGGTATTCGCTGATGGGCATAGTGAGTTCATGGAAGTTTTTATTTTTTGTCACAAGTTAGTGGAATATGAGACTTTGTATGAAAAAAAAAAAAAAAAAATCATCATTTTCCACTAACTTGTGACAAAAAATAAAAAATTCTAGGAACTTGCCATGCCCCTCACGGAATACCTTGGGGTGTCTTCTTTCCAAAATGGGGTCACTTGTGGGGTAGTTATACTGCCCTGGCATTCTAGGGGCCCAAATGTGTGGTAAGGAGTTTGAAATCAAATTCTGTAAAAAATGACCTGTGAAATCCGAAAGGTGCTCTTTGGAATATGGGCCCCTTTGCCCACCTAGGCTGCAAAAAAGTGTCACACATCTGGTATCTCTGTATTCAGGAGAAGTTGAGGAATGTGTTTTGGGGTGTCTTTTTACATATACCCATGCTGGGTGAGATAAATATCTTGGTCAAATGCCAACTTTGTATAAAAAAATGGGAAAAGTTGTCTTTTGCCAAGATATTTCTCTCACCCAGCATGGGTATATATAAAATGACACCCCAAAACACATTCCTCAACTTCTCCTGAGTACGGAGATACCAGATGTGTGACACTTTTTTGCAGCCTAGGTGGGCAAAGGGGCCCATATTCCAAAGAGCACCTTTCGGATTTCACACGTCATTTTTTACAGAATTTGATTTCAAACTCCTTACCACACATTTGGGCCCCTAGAATGCCAGGGCAGTATAACTACCCCACAAGTGACCCCATTTTGGAAAGAAGAGACCCCAAGGTATTCGCTGATGGGCATAGTGAGTTCATAGAACTTTTTATTTTTTGTCACAAGTTAGTGGAATATGAGACTTTGTAAGAAAAAAAAAAAAAAAAATCATAATTTTCCGCTAACTTGTGACAAAAAATAAAAAGTTCTATGAACTCACTATGCCCATCAGCGAATACCTTAGGGTGTGTACTTTCCGAAATGGGGTCATTTGTGGGGTGTTTGTACTGTCTGGGCATTGTAGAACCTCAGGAAACATGACAGGTGCTCAGAAAGTCAGAGCTGCTTCAAAAAGCGGAAATTCACATTTTTGTACCATAGTTTGTAAACGCTATAACTTTTACCCAAACCATTTTTTTTTACCCAAACATTTTTTTTTATCAAAGACATGTAGAACAATAAATTTAGAGCAAAATTTATATATGGATCTCGTTTTTTTTGCAAAATTTTACAACTGAAAGTGAAAAATGTCATTTTTTTGCAAAAAAATCGTTAAATTTCGATTAATAACAAAAAAAGTAAAAATGTCAGCAGCAAAGAAATACCACCAAATGAAAGCTCTATTAGTGAGAAGAAAAGGAGGTAAAATTCATTTGGGTGGTAAGTTGCATGACCGAGCAATAAACGGTGAAAGTAGTGTAGGTCAGAAGTGTAAAAAGTGGCCTGGTCTTTCAGGGTGTTTAAGCACTGGGGGCTGAGGTGGTTAAAATGAAAGTGGCCCTTCTGCAGGCGCTGGGAGACAATGGGATGAACCCACTGCCTCCTCCTTCTCGGTTCTTCAGACAGCATAGCTGACTGGCACTGCTGTCCAAATCTCGGAGAAAGGCGGGCGTGGCTTGCTCATGGCTGAATAGGACGCGCGTCGCTGCAGCTCTCCCGCCACTCGCATTATTACAGCTATTCCCCGGCTACTAAAGCTGCCATAACCCGGTCAATATGGGCAGGAAAACTGCAAAGGGCACTGCTGAGACCGATCAGCAAGGTGACGGTGCCGGAATCCAGAGATTCTTCGGTTCCCAGCAGACCACAATGGGACAGCAAGGTGCTCCCAAGATGGCCGCCGGCTCCTCCACGCCGCTTCCAGACCGCGGCTCCCGCTCGGCTCCCTCAGACACTGACTCCAGGAGCCCCTCCTCATGTGTCTCCGATATTGGCTGGGACTTACAAGCGCAGCTGCGTGCGCTGCCTACAAAGGAGGACTTAGCCCACTCGGTCTCCCGGCTTGAGCAGACATATAAAACGGAGATGGAGGTACTGAAGGGGGAAATTATTCATTTGGGTCACCGGGTGGAAGCCTCTGAGAAAACGCAAGAGGCAATATTCGAACACCTTGCAGACCACCAACAAGTGATCTCTGCGCACTCCACACAGATCTCCCAAATATTATCCCATATCGATGATATCGATAACCGCCACCGGAGGAACAATCTCCGGATTAGGGGGCTTGCGGAGTCCGTCGCGCCGTCTGACTTGGAAGCCACTGTCCAGGCACTATTCAGCTCTCTGCTTCAGAGGTCAGAAGATACCCCCATCGAACTAGATCGAGTGCATAGGGCTCTAGGGCCTAAATCTGCAGACCCCAACAGGCCGCGCGACATCGTATGCCGCGTACACTTCTTTAAAATCAAGGAGGACATTATGAGGGCTGCACGGCAATCTGAGGATTTATCCTACCAGGGGGCTCAAATTCAGATTCTCCCTGACCTGTCGAGAAGGACACTCCAGCTACGCAGAGCGGTTCGCCCTATCCTTGCCCTGCTAAAGGAGAAAGATATAATATATCGCTGGGGCTTCCCATTTCAACTTCACGCCAAGAAAGACAGCAAGATGGCGACATTCCGTGATATTGAAGACCTTCCCAGATTCCTGGAGACTTTTTCGCTACCCAAGGTCTCCCTCCCAGATTGGCCGGTGATGACATCCCCTGCACCGCTGCCAGATAGAACGCAGTGGACGCAAGTTTCACCACGTTCGTCGAAAGCGAGGAAGACACCGTGAGAAGCTCTACATATTTAGTCTGTGCTGGACTTTATTGCGCCCATTTTTCAAGTGGGTCTCTTGCAACCGTTTGCTTTAATTGTGGTTCATGTATACGGTTCCTACCCCTAGTTCATGGCTAGAAGTCACTAGCCTATATACCCCTGCGGGTGTTATGTGTAGTTTCTAGTTCTTTATGGCTCTGTCCTTTTACCTAGCTCCACTGGTTGGTCTAGTTTAGGGGCAGTCCCACGTTTACCAAATAGCTCTATGTCCGTTTTGCCTTAATATTGAGTGGTGGGAGGATGCTTGCTCACCTTGGGCTTTCATCGCTTCTATCTCCTCAGTGTGGCTGAAGATTTCCCTGAGATGTTGATACCTCAGGCTGAACGCCACAGGTTATTGTTTTATATGTTAATTGTATGTCCTTGCTATGTCTACCCTGTCTTGTTTGGTCTCTCCTTTGGTTTTTCCCTCCCCCTGTCCTTTCCTGACAAGCTTGCATATAGATTCTTAATATGTGCTATTCTATATGGCGTCTATTAGAATCAGCTCTCACAATGTGAACGGTCTCAATGAGCCAGCCAAGCGTAACCAAATTCTCTATAGCATGCATAAACAAAAGATCTTAATAGCTCTGTTATAGGAAACTCATTTCAAAACTGGACATGTGCCCTCCTGCAAAAATAGGTACTACACGACCTGGTCGCACTGCACACACCCGGAGTCTAAATCTCGGGGTGTATCCATTGCCATACACAAATCAGTACTCTGTGAAATAATGGACACGTTTTCTGACAGCTCTGGTCGTTTTCTTTTCATTAAGGTCTCCTTAGCCACAAAACTCCTAATAATTGCTAATGTCTACTTTCCCAACACAGGTCACTCCCGCTTTGCCTCTAAGATGTTTTCTGCATTGACTGACTTCGCTGATGGCTTGCCGATCGTCCTAGGCGGGGATATAAACTTCCCCCTGGATGTCTCCTTGGATGCCTCCTCCGGTAGGTCCTCTGTTTCCCCTGGGGTAGCCCGTGGTTTTTAGAGACATCTCCGATCCCTTAGACTAATAGATGTTTGGCGCATACTATCTCCCACTACAAAGGATTTCACATTTTTCTCCGCCTCTCATAACACGTACCACCGCTTAGACTACATATTCATTTCCCACTCTTTACTTGACTCACACCCAGCTGCGGGCATTGAACCTGCATTATTTTCGGATCACTCCCTGACTTGGGTAGCCCTAGACATTGGCGACTCCTCTAGATCATTTGGTTCCTGGAAACTTAATGATAATATACTCAGAGATCCTGTTTGTGCAGCTGACATCAAATCCGCCCTCTCTGACTTTGCCCTGAATCATGTAAATGATCCCTCTAGCCCGACCATTCAATGGGAGGCCCTAAAATGTGTTATTAGAGGTAGATGTATTCTGCATGCTTCTAGACTTAAGAAAATCAGAGCTGGGGAGATCAAAGCATTACTGCTGAAATTAGCGGGTCTGGAACAGAAACATAAGGGATCATTGTCCAGTGAGGACTTCCAGGAGCTTTGCGACACTCGTACAGCTCTCCGTAAGATAATTGATCAAAAATACCTGGGCGCTAGGGATAAGTTGCAGAAACTTTTCTACGGCCACGGGGATAAAAGTGGTAGATTGCTAGCGAGAATCCCGCGGCCCAAAACGAACGCTTCATATATTCCAGCCCTAAACCGTAGATCGGGGGGATGTATTCACGCAACTGGGGACATACTCCAGGAATTCCGCTCTTATTATGAGGAATTGTATAACCTGAGAGGGAAGTTTGCAGATATTTCCAATGATACCAAAATCAAAAAGATTAGAGACTACATGGCTGGTTTACTCGGTCCTAAATTGTCCTCTGAACATAGGGAAGAACTAGAGGGAGAGATAACGGAACTGGAGGTCCATAGAACGATCAAAGGATTAATAGTTGGCAAGAGTCCAGGCCCCGATGGCTTTACGCCTCGTTTCTACAAACAGTTTCTGGAAGAAATAGCCCCTCCCTTCACCAGATTGTGTAACTCCCTAACAGATGGCTCGTCTTTCCCACCCCAGGCACTAATGGCCCATATATGCGTTATACCAAAACCAGGGAAAGACCCGTTAACATGTAGCAACTATCGCCCTATATCCCTGATCAATGTTGATGTGAAGATATACGCAAAAATTCTTGCGGACAGAATTAAACCATTTATATCATCCTTGATTCATGTAGATCAGGCGGGCTTTGTCCCGGGGAGGGAAACGCGCGATAACACCATTCGATCTATGGCCATCATTAATAGAGCTAACAGATTGGGGTCGCCTTTGTGTCTTTTATCGATCGACGCAGAGAAAGCGTTTGATCGCGTGGACTGGTCCTTTCTGCACGAATCCCTGAAGGCGTTTGGGTTTGGCCCTAGCATGATTGATAGAATTTTGGCACTTTACCGAGACCCTAGCGCCCAGGTCCGAGTTAATGGATCTCTATCGACTCCTTTCCGTATCCATAATGGCACCAGACAAGGGTGCCCTACCTCCCCTCTGTTGTACATTATGGTCATGGAATTTTTAGCTAGAGCTCTCAGGGCTAATGAGTCTATCAAAGGCCTTAAGATGGGAGACTTGGAGTCGAAAATAGCCATATACGCTGATGACCTCCTTATCTACTGCACAGACCCGCTAGTTGGTTTCCCAAATATATTGAGGGAGTTCTCGACCTTCGGAGACCTCAGCAACTTTAAAGTTAATCTCCATAAGTCAGAGGTCCTTAATATCACCTTACCCCAAGACCTGGTTAACAATTTACAAGCCTCTTTTCCTTTCCGGTGGGCGTGTCGCCATATAGCTTACCTGGGTACGGCCATTCCCTCTGACTCGACAGATTTATTCCTCCTGAATTTTACTCCCCTTATTGAAGACATCAAAAAGGACTTGAAAAATTGGAAGGGGCTCCCACTATCCTGGTTTGGTAGGATCCATACGCTCAAAATGAATATTCTCCCTCGCATCCTATACCTCTTCCGCACTATCCCCATACCTCTTCCGGTCTCCTTCTTTAAAACCCTTAGATCTATGTTCCTTAAATTTATTTGGGCGGGCTCCTCTCCTAGTATAGGGATGAGATTTTTGGTGAGATGTAGATCAAGGGGGGGCGTGGGGGTCCCAGACCTGCCAAATTATCACAAAGCGTCCATCCTCTCATACATACTGGATTGGTTTCATAACGGACAATCTAAGAGGTGGATCCAGTTTGAGAAACACGAGGTTGGGTTCCCAACACATAACCTGCTCTGGATTTCTCGGTCTAAAAGACCCCCACGCCTCCCCCTCTTGACCTCGGGTGTTCTGAAGATTTGGGATAAAATCGCAATACCACTTGGTCTCACTCAATCCCCTAGTCCCCTAATCCCCCTTTTTAATAATCCTGATTTCCCTATGGGCATGAAGAGTAAGTCGTTTTTAGGTTTTGAGTTGGCAGGCAATCCTACTCTATCCTCAGTTATGGAGAAAGGATCTTTACGGCCGCTGTCCTTCTTTACGGAGAGTTCGTCGCAAGGGGCGTGGTTGCAGCACAATAGCATTAAAAATTACATATCCTCTCTAGGCCCCAAGTCAGCCCTGGATAGGGATCTTACCTCTTTCGAATCATTGTGCACTCAAACATCCCCTCCTACACATTTAGTGTCTCTGGCTTACGGGCTACTCCAGGGGAAGGACGACGCCATCTCCACCTTACCCTATGTAAAGGTGTGGGAGAGAGAACTGGGGAAGACATTTCCTGTTGATCAGTGGGAGAAGGCATTTGAGCTTTCTTATAAGTCTTCTATTAGTTGCGGACTCCAGGAAAATAATTTTAAAGTGTTATCTAGATGGTACAGGACCCCGGCCCTGCTGCATTCCTTCATTCCCACATGCCCCAATACTTGTTGGAGATGTGGTAGTGAAGAGGGTAATATGTCCCATATTTGGTGGTTTTGCAAAAAAATTACACCTTTCTGGGAGGCCATTAATGACTTTTATGATTTGGTTTGTGGTAGTTCTACTAGGTGGACGCCAGAGGGTGCTTTACTCTCCATGTTCCCCGGCTCTACTTCCACCCTGAGAAAGGGCCTGTTGCGATTTTTTGTTCAGGCTGCTCGCCTGGTCATACCTAGGTTCTGGAAGTCCACATCTGCCCCTCTCCTTAGGGACTGGCTAATTACCTTTGAGAAAATCTATAGAATGGAGGAACTCTGGGCGGAGGACTTGGGCAATTCCACCAAATTCTTAAAAATCTGGACTCCCTGGATTTTGTTTAAGGGTTCTAGCGAATTTATCAATTGGCTGAACAGGGATGTTGCCAGTCCCTAAGGAGATTTTGGCTCCCTCCCTAGATCTTCACTACCCTATTCCCTTTTTCAGGATGTTAACCCCACCTGAAATGGGTATATTTTACTTTATTTATTTTATTTTTTATTTTTATTTTTTAGACTGGCTCACTCCATTTGGAATCTATTACTCCGACTTTTGTCTTTCTATATCTATGGTCAGGACTTTTCTCCCCCTTCCCCCTCCTCTGTTTTTCTGTGTATGTCCTCGTCTTTGTCATCTGTTTATCTGTGTATGTATACCTCTGAGTGCTTACTCTTATGCGTCTGCTAACAGACTACTTTGCGGCACTTAAATGTAATGACTGACCTCTGGTTGTACCCTTCTATGCATATTATTGCTCTTTGTACCTTTGAACATTTGAGTGTATACTCTTATTTGTACACAGCCACGACTTGTCATCGAGCTGATTTTGTCTTTTGAGGTATTGTCCTTTTATGCTCTTTTCAATAAAAGAAATTGAACAACAAATCTCGGAGAAATTAGTCAGTGCCAAAAAACCTCTCGTTCATTAGCCATGATAACACAAATAAATAACGTCCGAAACAGATGCCGACCAAGCACAAGCTCTGTGTAGTCAAAGCAAGAGAAAATGGCGTCAATGCGATCATGTGACCAGATTATATACCTATCACCTTTTTTCTATTAAACTCACCTATGAAATCTTTATATAAAATATTAAAAGACACCTTCTGCTTTTTGCGGATCCACAAAAAAATAGAAAACTTTTTAAACATCCGTAAGACAACTTCCGTTTCTTTGCTGACAAACGGAAAAGTTGAGATCCGCATTTTTGCGGACCGCAAAAATACATATGGTCGTGTGAATGGGCCCTTAGAAGGTGAAGTAGAGGGAAGAGTGCTGGCCTTCAGCTGACACTCCCCAACAAGTTTGCAAAGTTGGGAGATAAGGGTATGTCAGCCAGGGATAGCACTGCAGCCGCAAGACACTTCCTCTGCCAGTCAGTCCGGTCTAAAACCCACACTCATGGAAGATATAATAAAGACAATAATAAAATACTGATAGGAGTTTGTTATAAGCCATCTAATATAACAGAGTCCACAGAAAATGTACTGCTAAAGGAGATAGATGAGGTGGCAAATCATAATGGGGTCATTATTATGGGGGACTTCATCTTCCCAGATATACAGTAGACTGGGAAACTAAAACCTGTGAATCTCATAAAGGAACAGGTTCTTGGCAATAACTAAAGACAATTACCTTTCCCAACTGGTACAGGATCCAACTTGAGGGGCGGCCATACTGGGCTTAGCATTAGACCTGACAGATGTGCAGGCTGGGGGTCACCTGAGAAATAGTGACTATAAAATAATAAACTTCCAATTGTCGGTCAAAAGAGTGTTTTTCCATTGGGGCACAAAAATGCTTAACTTCCGAAAAGCAAAATATTATGCGCTTAGAGTTTCTATTTGTCTCACTAACTGCGACAATTGGGGTAATTTATGAATTGGTATACACCAATTTTTGGCGTATGTCTGTCGCATATTAGGTCGCAAAGAGGACTTGCTGTCAAATCTGTGACTTCTTCCTCATCCATGCCACGTACATCAATTCTAAAAAAGAAGGCGTGGTGTGGGCAGGCCGACCAGCCCATCTTATTTCTCATTTTCGATGCCTATTTTAGGCGTAGAAAATTATCTAAATCTACGGCAGCAAGGGAGCTGGTGTAGATTTAGGTCGGCTGTGGTTATGTGGAAGCTATTTTTTTGCGGAAACGGAAGCACGGATCCGCAAATGCAGATGCCGATCCGCAAATTCGGATGCAGACAGCACATTCCAGCCCCATTGAAAATTAATGGGTCTGCACCCGTTCCGCAAAATTGCGGAACGGATGCAAACCCATTTTGCGGACGTGTGAATGGACCCTTATTGTGTTGTTCTAATAAAGTATATATTTTTTGCTTACATATGGTCGCTTTTTCTTTGGTGATTTACAAATCACTAGTCAGACCACACATGAAGTATTTTGTACAGCTCTGAGCGCCTGTGCACAAGAAAGATATAGCAGAGCTGGAGACGGTTCAGAGGAGGTCAACTAAAATAATAACTGGAATGGGAGGACTACAGTACCCTGAAAGATCATCGAAATTAGGGTTATTCACTTTAGAAAAAACACAACTGACGAAAGATCTAATAACTATGTATAAATATATCAGGGGTCAGTACAGAGATCTCTCCCATCATCCATTTATACTCAGGACTTTGACCGTGAAAAGTGGACATCTTCTACATCTAGAGGAAAGAATGTTTCTACACACATAGAAGAGAAGAGCAATTAAACTATGGAACTCTCTGCCAGAGAAGGTGGCGATGGTGAAATCACTAAAAGAGTTTCTGGAGTGTAATAATATTACATGTTATAGCTACTAGAATTCTGGAGAAGGGTCGTTGATCTAGGGCAGGGATGCCCAACTTGCGGCCCTCCAGCTGTTGCAAAACTACAACTCCCAGCATGCCCAGACAGTCTACAGCTATCAGCCTACAGAAGGGCATTATGGGAGTTGTAGTTTTACAACAGCTGGAGAGCCGCAGGTTGAGCATCCCTGATCTAGGGAGTTATATATATTGTGTGACTGGAGTTGGGGAGAACTTTTTTCCCCTAAAAACATGAAAACTGTCTTCTATTTCATGAAAGTTTTTTGTCTTCCTCTGGATCAACATTGCAGGATAACAGGTTTAACTGGATGGAAGTATGTCTTTTTTCAGCCTTATAAACGATGTCACTATGTAAGTGTTGCACCCCCATTTCTGGATGCTTATACTAAAGTTAGCTAGAGAAGTGCAGTGTAAGGAAAATTGCTTTATCGATAAATCTATGCCTATTAACTGTTACTGCAGCCGTGTAACCTTTAAGAATCTGGAAATTGCACATTGTGTAAGAACTGCTAGTCCATGCATGCAGTGAACTGGGCCTGATGAGGCTGAACTTAATTCTTCAGTAACAAACTGTTCTACTGCAAAACTGCCTCATCATTGCCTCTACCACTGCCTTGCACCTCACAATTCATCACCATCAAGGGCACCTGAAATCCTCATCAGGCAGGAGAACTAGGTTGTGCCCTGAGGGGAAAAAAAAGGAGCCCTCCCCATCACTGCATGGCCCAGGGGAGAATCAAAGCGAGTAATGACTAAAACCACCATTCTGCGGCCTCTTGCACACGACCGTGGTTTGGTTCTGCATCCGAGCCACATTTTTTGCGGCTCAGGTGCGGACCCATTCACTTTAATGGGGCTGCAAAAGATGCAGACAGCACTCCGTGTGCTGTCCGCATCCATTGCTCCGTTCCGTGGCACTGCAAAAATTATAGATCATGTCCTATTCTTGTCCATTTTGAGGACAAGAATAGGAATTTCTATAATAGGCCGTTTGTTTCGTTCCGCAAAGGCACACAGGCGGCATCCGTGTTTTGCGGATCCGCAATTTGCAGACCGCAAAACATGGCATGTTCGTGTGCAAGAGGCCTTATCCTTTTCTCTCTCCTCTCCTAGGTTGCTGCGTGAACTCAACACTTAATGGAGGTGAACCTTTAGGACAGAACAAAAGTTGCATTTGCTTGTGTAATAAAAGCCCATTAGGATAGACGTCCTCTAGAGGTTGGTGACAAAGCTGAGCATGTAGCCTTCATTTGCAACAAAGGCAAGAACAGTTGATGTTCACTATAGGGTCAGACAAGGCTAGAGGGACAAACAAAAGACATTGTGCACAAATGTGCACATGAAAAAAGATTGTAAATGACTAGAAAACTGAACTACAACTCACTGAGAACTAGTACCCCCCTGAGCTACCTCTAGGGCATCTCATCCATCCAACTAGTATCCTGCTCTGCACTGATGAGTGGCGTGAACCCCAAAACAGCTGTCTGCAGGTGGGTCATTTTTCTATTTTGGAGGAGTCTCTGGTTTGCTGACATGGGCTAATTTACATACTTTTATTCCCCCCCCCCCCCCCCAAGTCTCCATACATCCACTATTATCCCTTTTTAATGAGGACCAATACCCTAACACTGATTTTATGATAAAAAATGTAATAACAAGGGTTTTGGATAAAGTGGAATATGGTATCAAGTGCCTCTTATGAAATCATATATTATAGATAAATACTGTTATGTCTGAGTATTAGTCGACCTCTATAGGTCCCTTTGGTTAGTACTTGCTCCTACAGGAGCCTCCGTTAGTCGCCTTCTGACACCGTGACCCCAGTAGAGGCTTCAGCTAGTGCCTCTAGCAAGGATACCCATTCCTGGGAATTGGCGTTCTATTGTTAGCTTTAGGTCTTTGGTTTTTGTTATGTTCTGTGTTGTCTACCCCTCCTCTTGTTTCCTTTTCTCCTTCCAGCCATCGCGTATACCTGGGACACCGGCCTTCCGAGTTCTCACTCCAATATTGGACTGGACTTCATCTAGCAGGTAACTAAGCGGTTAACAGACGATGAATGTACTGGATCATGCCATGTATATATTGATGAGCTGTATTGTCCCTATGGGGCATTTTCCTTTACACCAACATGGTGCAATGTGTAACCCTAAATGTTAAGGGGCTCAACTCCAATGCCAAGAGGAGACTTTTGCTTTTGGAGTTGAAATCACTAAAAGCGGACATAGTGTTCATCCAGGAAATCCACTTTGACAACACTGGCTCCTTTCGATTTGTGCTGCCAGCCAGTAGCGCAGGGGCAACACGTGAGGTGCACGGTGGACCGATGAGGGGCCAAATAATAACACACAGTTCATCAGGTTACTCACGGTTAGCAGAAAGCCTCCCTGGGCTGGCAGCACAGTGTTGAGGTGGACAGCACGAAATCCTCTG
Source organism: Bufo bufo (assembly GCF_905171765.1). Taxonomy (NCBI): domain Eukaryota; kingdom Metazoa; phylum Chordata; class Amphibia; order Anura; family Bufonidae; genus Bufo; species Bufo bufo. Next base: position 209,712,104 of record NC_053390.1, read on the forward strand.
GGGCACGCTCTGTGGTAGGGAAGCATCAGCCAAGATGGTGGTTGAGGTGCCCTTGATGTTAGGGGTGCTTAGGGTGCTTGTTGCGGCTGAGTCCCTTAATGGTATTTGTCGTGACGCCAGTACCGTTAATGGTGGTACAACCAATAGTAGTAATAATGAGGTAGACAGTGGTAAGATACAACTCACAACTTTTACTGATGTTGGTTCCACTTGCATTAGGTACATAAAACAAAATGCAGTCTTTGGTTAGCAGTAGAGTTATCCTGTGAATCCACTGTTTATAGGCTTTCTTAGCTGGATTTAAGCTGTGGATATGGAGTACCTTATTCCAGTTGGTATGCTCAGTCCTATACCTTGTCCTTTCCCTCCAAGCTGAATATTGGGACAGGTAGCTAATCTGTTTCCCAGAGTTATGGTGTGGCGGCCAGAAGCCCTAAAGTCCTCCACCATGTGCAAAGGTGTCTGTGGCCCTAAATAACAGCTATTATCACCGATGAATCTTTCTGGTGCTTGGGTCTGTTCCAGGGAGGCAAACTCTCTCCTAGTGGTCAGGGATGCAAGTATATAGTCCGGTCATAGAAGGAAAACACTCTCCTGTGCTCACACCTTGGTACTACCACATAGCGAAGTTGGCTCCACTCACTAATCTGTGGTGTGAAGTCTTCACTCTGCATTCTCAACTCTGTTGGAACCACTAACTCCCTATCTGTCTAAGCTTCACCCACTATTTTGCAGATAAGTTAGTACAAAATTACATAGCAGAACATAATATAATTCTTAGGGAAAAAAGTGCTTTTAAGCAGTGCCCACACACATGTAGTGGGACGCTGCCTTTGCAGCTCACCAATATTCCACCGCATACTCAGCTACCCATTCCCGCCGAAAGGCTGGAGTTGCAATACTTATATCTGCGCACTGTCCCATCAGAATAGAATCTTCAGTACTAGATCCTCAGGGGCGCTACGTTATATTGAGAGGTAACCTCTTGGGTAAGCCAATTACGGTCTGTAACTTATATGCCCCAAATATTGTACATTCCAGAGTATTTAACCAGGTCTTTAAAGGCTCTGACTCCTTGGTCCTATTGGGGGGAGACTTTATTGTTATCTTCTCTGATTCTATGGACAGACTGGCCCTACCTGGAAACCCCTTACACCCGTCTCAGCAGTGACTTGCTAGGGACTTCCGCAGATTGATTAGAAGGTATTCCCTGTACAACCTTTGGTGAATCAACCACCCTACAGATAGGTCCTTCTCATTCTAATTCACCCCCTATGGCACGCATACCAAAATTGACCATTTTTTTGGAACCATCTCCACTCTGAGCGTACTGAAGGGAGCCGACATGGGACAAATCACCTGGTCTGATCATGCCCCGGTAGCAGTCCGACTAGTTGTTCGTTCGGGATATACCCGCCAATGTCACTGGCGTCTGAAAGACACCCTCCTTAAACGGCCACTGCTCCGGAATGAGCTGCGTGGTCACCTTAAATCCTACTTTGAGCTCAATGGGGGGGTTAGTTAGCGAAGTTCGTTGCCTGTGGGAAGCCCATAAGGCTGTTATGAGGGGGCATTGCATTGCCTTGCGTCCCAGACTTAAGAGGGACCCTGCAGCCACTGCCCAGTCTCTGAAGTCACGTCTGCAGTGCTTGCAGAAGGCGATGGCCGCTCATCCTACACGCCGTACTCATATTGTAGACACCCGTGCCCACCTACAGAAGATAGCCCTGGGCAAAGTTGATAAACTAATGCTATATACCCGGCAACGCTATTATGCCTGGGGGAATAAGCCCCAACTCTGTTGGCCAAACAACTTTGAAACCGACCCCCACAGACGAGTTCATTATGACCCCAAAGAGATCTCAGCTCGGTTCTCCACTTACTATGCTGCCCTTTATAATCTGCCTAGTGATCTTCCCGCAAATGAGCGGCCCAGAGAGCGTTTGCTACAGGCATATCTGACCTTGTGCAGTCTTCCCACCCTGTCTACAGCGGACATCAATGCCTTTAACGGTCCTATTACCACTAAGGAAGTGGGAGAGGCAATTGACCAACTCCCCAAGGCTAAGTCTCCAGGCCCTGACAGCTTTCCCTACTACAAGACTTTCAAACCAGAACTGATCCCCCACATGACAAGTCTCTTTAATAGGTTCCGGGGCTTATACTTCTCCCCCACAGTGACAATCAAACTTCCACACACGGAGTCGCGACCAATCTGCATTAATATTAGAACGAGACAGGGATGTCCCCTATCCCCTTATTGTTTGTGATGTGTATCGAACCCCCAGCAGCTAAAATTAGAGCGTGTCTGGATGTCCGAGGTGTTATGGTCAGAGATAAAGAGTTCAAGTTGTCCCTGTACACAGATGATGTCCTACTTTCCCTCATTAACCTCCACAACTGCATCCTAAATCTTCACTCCATGCTGCAGGAGTTTGGACGTCTGTCGGGGTATAAGGTCAACACCCATAAAACGGAGGCCCTCCCTCTTAATATTCCCCAGGCAACTCTCAACACCCTTAAGGCTAACTTCCCTTTTAATTGGTGGGGGGATTCCTTGTGGTACCTGGGTGTGGACCTTACCCCCCGTTATGCGGATCTGTACAAACACAATTTTCCTCCCATTTATAGAGAGATTAGAGAACTGTTCACCAAATGGCACACATTCCCTATATCTTTCATGGGCCGCATTGCGGCAGTAAAGATGACAATGCTGCACAAAGATTTTGTACTTGTTTGAGACCCTACCCATCTCTGTCCCTCTTGGAGACCTGTGGTCGATCCAGTCACAGCTCTTAAAATTTATTTGGGCCGAAAACACAACACATTATTCCTAGGTCGGTGATCTTTTTCAGCAAGTCTCAGGGTGGTTTGGGAGTCCCGAACCTGATTAAGTACTACTGGGCTGCCCAGTTACGCTGCATCCCGGCATGGGCATCTTTATAGCCTTATTCCATCTGGAAGCAAACTCTGGCTGGCTCCCATCCACCCTAATTCTCTGCTATGGTCAAGCCCTTATAGTCCACCATTCACTAGGGAACTCTTAGGTCCAATGCTCTGCACCAAATCCGTATGGCGGACCTGCAGTGGTAGATATCCCTTGGCTTCCCACCATTCCTCTTTGACTTCCTTTCTATATCACCCCTTACTCCTAGCTAGTCTTACCACGTCGGCGACAAGGCTGTGGTTTCAGCTAGGTGTTTTCCGCTATGCGGACATTGTAGACCCATTCTCAAGGGAACTACTATCTTTTTCTGCTATTCAGGCTAAATACAACCTTCCATCCTTGACTAATTACTTCTATCTTCAGGTCAGACACTTTGCCCAATCTGCCTTTTCTGGTTAACTGTCTCACTCCCGACAGCATTTGAACACCTCTGTAGAAAAGGGGTACATATGAGGGGATTAATATCTGACATTTATGCCATTCTTCTAAACCCCTTCCCAGATCGGGTTACCAGGCACTCTAACATGGTCCATTGGGAAGAATATTTGGGAAGAACTCTCCCAGATAAAATGTGGTGCCTTGTATGGAGGAGGTCGGCGAAGTCTTCAATGTCAGTTCTGTCTCAGGAAAACCAATATAAGATACTAATGTACCGATACCACACTCCCGATCTCCTCCATAGATTGAACCCAATAGTCCCGGGAGTCTGCTGGAGATGTGGGATATTTCGGGGAACGCTTCAACACGTTTTCTGGGATTGCCCCCTTATACACCCCTTTTGGTCTGATATTAGCACTCTCTTGAGTGATCTTTTTAGATGCAGTCTACCACCCGATCCCTTATCCTTTCTACTAAATATTACACCTACGACCATAAGGAAACACTCACTTAAACTGTTAATACAAGTGCTGACTGCGGCCCGCTGTCTTATTGCTCATTTCTGGAAATCCTCTGACCCCCCGAGGATCTCTGACCTTTACGCCAAGTTATCAGAAGTCCAGACCCTAGAGTATATCACAGCTCTGTTTCAGGATAAGGTGGACCTATTTCACGCCATCTGGGACCCATGGGACACTTAATGATCTACCAGATAACCCTGAGGCAAACCTTGGAGGGTAGTAGACCCCTTCCCCCTCCTCATCTCCTAATGTGTCTTGGTCCATATAGTCAGTGTCTTTTTTTTATCTTTTTTGCTTTCATGCATTGTTCTTTATTTATTGTCTGTAATGCTCTAATGAGATGTAGTGCGGTCTATCTGCATACCATTATGATATTTTTTGTAGCTATCTCCTTAAGAGCATCTTCTTTAGACTGGGACACTGTTGAAGGTTATCCCGTCTTTTCTTTTTTCAAAATGATTGAATACAACAGGAAGCTTTGTTATCAGTTAGCCTTTATTTGTATCTGAGAGCTATAGATTGCCTTAGATCCCAGATGTATGATCTGTGTTACCTCGGATACGTGATCTGCACACACTGTTTTGTTTATATCTCTGCATATATTATGTAAATGATGGAATGAATATGTGCCATTGTATTTCAATAAAAACACAACTATATATAAAAAAAATATAAAAACGAACAAGAGGAATGAGGGCCCTGCTCGCAAGAGCTTACAATCTATGAAGAGTTTACAATCTATGAAAGCTAAGGAGAGAGTTGTCTCAGGAGAGTAGAAAGAAAATTAGAAATAAAATTAGACAAACATGTTAAAGGTAAAGGCTATAAGACCATCTCCGCTATAAGATCTGTGGATGGAGCTGAAACATGGGGTCTGGAGAAGGCACGCTTCACACCTGTGACAGCTGGAATAGTTTGGTCACGAGCAGTGAGCCAAAAGACAGTTACAGAAATCACTTAATTGCAGTGATTGTCTCAAAAAGTTGTCCAACAAATTATTAAGTTAAGAGTATCATCATTTTCGTCCAGGCCAGTTTCATTAGTTTGTTTTATAAATTATTCTGTTGAACCACAATTGAACTAATTTACATTACCGTATTATTCGCCCTATAATATTCACCTGCTCATAAGACGCTCCTAGATTTTAGAGGAGGAAAATAAGAAAAAATATATTTTTCATCAGACCTCAGCTCAGACCCACAATGTTAAGATATCATCTCACAGCCCCAATGAGACCCCCAATGTTAATCAGACCTCAGAACAGACCTACATATTAAGTCCCCCAATCAGACCTCAGATCAGACCTACATATTAAGTCCCCCAATCAGACCTCAGATCAGATCTACATATTAAGTCCCCCAATCAGACCTCAGGTCAGACCTACAGTCGTGGCCAAAAGTTCTGAGAATTACATAAATATTGGAAATTGGAAGAGTTGCTGCTTAAGTTTTTATAATAACAATTTGCATATACTCCAGAATGTTATGAAGAGTGATCAGATGAATTGCATAGTCCTTCTTTGCCATGAAAATTAACTTAATCCCAAAAAAACCTTTCCACTGCATTTCATTGCTGTCATTAACCACCTCCGGACCGCTGTACGCACAGACGCGTCCTGGAGGTGGTTGTTTCATTCCGAGTGGACGCGCCGGCGCGTCCTCTCGCGAGACTTCGGTCACAGCCGGCCCGCGCATGCGCATCGCGGGCCGGCAAAAGTTCGAGGAGAATTGCATCAGCAACCTGCCAGCCAATGATCGTCGCTGGCAGGTTGCTGATTTTTTAAAAATCGAATCACAAGCCATATAACAGATCATATTAGTAAATATGATCTGTTATATGGCTTCTCTGCTCCTGTGCTGGTCCTTTTCGTCGGTTGGATCCAGCACAGGAGCAGACTGAACTGTGAGTAGCACCAACACTACACCTTAGCCCCAGATCACCCCCCTGCACCCCAATTAACCCTTTGATCACCCCTTTGATCGCCCCTGTCAATCACTAGTGAAAGACAAAAAGTGATCAGTGTAAACTGTCACTTTTTTTTTTTCACTAGTATTGGCTGTTAGGTTTTAGGGATAGTTTAGGCCCCTTGGTTAGGTAGTTAGCGTCAGTTAGCGCCCACCCCACCGCACCGCAGTCACTTTTATTCGCTGATTAGCGTATCGCTAATCAGCATTTGTACTTTTATAGTATCTGTAAGTGATCAAAACTGATCACAGTCAGATCTATAATAGTATTAGTGTCACCTTAGCTCGCCCTCCACCCAAAACGCAGTGTTTGCCCGATCAGGCCTGATCGGTCGCCCACACGTGCGTTCACCCACGCCCGCCCCACCGCAGTGACAAAAAATATATATTTTTTGATCACTGCACATTCATTTTACACGCACTGCGGCGATAAAAAAATCAGTTTTGATATTTTTTATCAACCGCAGCGGCCTCCGGTACTTCGCTAGCCTCCCCTTTGTAAGACAGGCTTGCTTTTTTTCTTGGGTAGTCTCAGGGAATACCCCTAAATTTAGTAGTCCAAAATGTCAAACAGGGGGTTTTCTTCTGAAGAGGCCTACAGGATTCTGACCCAGTCGGATGAGGAATGGGAACCCTCATCTGACGAATCTAGCGGGTCAGAATATGAACCTGTAGAAAGCAGTGGCTCTCTGACCCAAAGTTCGGACGAGGAGGTTGAGGTCCCTGGCAGCACCAGGCGTACCCGGCCCCGTGTCGCTAGACCACAGGTTATGCAGGATCCGCTTCAAGAGCAGCAGAGTGGGGCTGTCGCTGCCGGATCACGTGGTGAGCCATACACCAGCAGCGCAGCCCTTCCTGGACCTAGTACCAGCACTGCCGTACAACCTGGTGAAGTAGCGAGCACCAGAAGGGCAGTTGAAGCTGGTACGGTGGCACATGCAGTAGTTACCCCGTCGCAGCCACCGCGCAGACAGGCCCGTAGAGCCCCTAGAATCCCTGAGGTGCTGGCAAACCCTGATTGGCAGTCACCAACTTCAGCCGCACCTGTAGTTCCCCCTTTCACCGCCCAGTGTGGAGTTCGGGTTGAGACGGCTCAAATCGGTTCGGCCCTGGGATTTTTTGAGCTGTTCTTGACTGCGGAGCTCTTGGACTTAGTCGTGGCAGAGACAAACCGGTATGCCACACAATTTATAACCGCAAACCCGGGAAGCTATTATGCCCAGCCTTTCCGGTGGAAACCAGTCCAAGTTTCCGAACTTAAAATTTTTCTGGGCCTTCTCCTCAACATGGGCCTGACAAAAAAGCATGAATTGCGGTCATATTGGTCCACGAACCCAATTCATCACATGCTTATGTTCTCTGCTGCTATGTCCAGGACACGATTTGAGACCATCCTGCATTTTCTGCATTTTAGCGACAACACCACCTCCCGTCCCAGAGGCCACCCAGCTTTTGACCGGCTCCACAAAATTCGGCCCCTCATAGACCATTTCAACCAGAAATTTGCAGATTTGTATACCCCTGAGCAAAACATCTGCGTAGACGAGTCCCTAATACATTTTACCGGGCGCCTTGGCTTCAAACAATACATCCCAAGCAAGCGTGCCCGGTATGGGGTCAAATTGTATAAGCTCTGTGAAAGGGCCACAGGCTATACCCACAAATTTCGGATCTATGAGGGAAAAGATCAGACCCTGGAGCCGGTCAGTTGCCCTGACTACCTGGGGAGCAGTGGGAAGACAGTCTGGGACTTGGTGTCACCCTTATTCGGCAAGGGGTACCATCTTTATGTGGACAATTTTTACACAAGTGTGGCCCTCTTTAGGCATTTGTTTCTAGAACGGATTTGCGCCTGTGGCACCGCGCGAACTAGTCGCGTGGCCTTCCCCCAACGGCTTGTAACCACCCGTCTTGCAAGGGGGGAGAGGGCTGCCTTGTGTAACGAAGAACTGCTCGCGGTGAAATGGAGAGACAAGCGTGACGTTTACATGCTCTCCTCCATTCACGCAGACACGACAATCCAAATTGAAAGGGCAACCCGTGTCATTGAAAAGCCCCTCTCAGTCCACGACTATAATGCGCTCATGGGAGGGGTGGACTTCAATGACCAGATGTTGGCTCCCTATTTAGTTTCCCGCAGAACCAGACGCTGGTATAAGAAGGTGTCTGTATATTTAATTCAATTGGCGCTGTATAATAGTTTTGTTCTCTACAGTAAGGCTGGGAGAACAGGATCCTTCCTCAAATTCCAGGAAGAGATCATCGAGAACCTCCTTTACCCAGGAGGTTCCGTGGCCCCATCCACCAGTGTAGTTAGCCGTCTACACGAGCGACATTTCCCCAGTGTCGTTGCTGGTACCTCAACCCAACCGCCACCCCGAAAAAAATGTCGTGTCTGTAGCAGGAGTGGAATAAGGCGTGACACCCGCTATTTCTGTCCTGACTGCCCTGACCACCCTGCCCTATGCTTAGGAGAGTGTTTCCGGAAGTACCACACACAGGTACACCTAGCATAGGGATTGCATCTCACAGGACAGGCACACAGGGCTATTAGGGCCCTTTTACTCACAGCTGCTGCAAACCTCTCCTTTCACCTGGGATAAAGTGCATAACGTACTTTGCCACATCTTTGGGCGATTTGCGCTTTGCACATTGTCCCATGGGGAAGGAGAGGTTTGTTCTATAAAGTTAAAAAAAACTAAACAAAAAAAAAATTACCGGTAAGTAAAAAAGTTAAAAAAGTTAAAAAAAAGTTAATATGTTCTGTTCTAAAGTTAATAAAGTTATTGCGTTGCGGCCTGGTTTTTTCTTTTTTGTTTTGTTTTTTTTACCTTTCAGGTGGACCAACCGATCGACTAGCTGCAGCACTGATGTGCATTCGGACAGAAGCATTGCGCTGCTGTCAGATTACACGCAAGTCGGTGTATGCGGCGCTGCAAGACGAGATTTCTCCTCTGCAGTAAAAGATACGTTTGCCGAGGCATATGAGCTGAGGAGGTGGCGGTGTTCATATACTTTGGCAAACACTTTGTATATATATAAAAAAAATAATCCCGGCAATGATTTATTCATCCACATCGATTGATGTGAATGGAGAAATTGGGTTTGCCAGGGCATACGAGCTAAGTGGGTATGGATGTTGGGCGGAGCTCCAATGTTGGGCGGACGTCTTTCCCCTCCTTTTTCTTTTTTTGGCAGAGATTTTTTCATCCACATTGATCGATGCGAATGAAGAAATCTGTGCCGTTCATTTTTTTCTTTCAGCCCAGAGGCTGAACGGAAAAAAAAAATCTCATTACCTGTATGCTCAATATAAGGAGAATAGCAGAAACTCCTAATGCTGGGCATACATGTAATGATTGTGGAGACCCTCAAATGCCAGGGCAGTACAAACACCCCACAAATAACACCATTTTGGAAAGAAGACACCCCAAGGTATTCGCTGAGGGGCATATTGAGTCCATGAAAGATTGAAATTTTTGTCCCAAGTTAGCGGAAAGGGAGACTTTGTGAGAAAAAACTAAAAAAATCTATTTCCGGTAACTTGTGCCAAAAAAAAAAAATTCTATGAACTCGCCATGCCCCTCATTGAATACCTTGGGGTGTCTTCTTTCCAAAAGGGGGTCACATGTGGGGTATTTATACTGCCCTGGCATTTTAGGGGCCCCAAAGCGTGAGAAGAAGTCTGGTATCCAAATGTCTAAAAATGCCCTCCTAAAAGGAATTTGGGCACCTTTGCCCACCTAGGCTGCAAAAAAGTGTCACACATGTGGTATCTCCGTATTCAGGAGAAGTTGGGGAATATGTTTTGGGGTGTAATTTTACATATACCCATGCTGGGTGAGATAAATGCCAACTTTGTATAAAAAAAGGGGAAAAGTTGTCTTTTGCCAAGATATTTCTCTCACCCAGCATGGGTATATGTAAAATGACACCACAAAACACATTCCCCAACTTCTCCTGAATACGGCGATACCACATGTGTGACACTTTTTTGCAGCACAAGTTATTCCACTAACTTGTGACAAAAAATAAAAACTTCCATGAACTCACTATGCCCATCAGCGAATACCTTGGGGTCTCCTCTTTCCAAAATGGGGTCACTTGTGGGGTAGTTATACTGCCCTGGCATTCTAGGGGCCCAAATGTGTGGTAAGGAGTTTGAAATCAAATTCTGTAAAAACTGACCAGTGAAATCCGAAAGATGCTCTTTGTAATATGGGCCCCTTTGCCCACCTAGGCTGCAAAAAAGTGTCACACATCTGGTATCTCCGTACTCAGGAGAAGTTGGGGAATGTGTTTTGGGGTGTCATTTTACATATACCCATGCTGGGTGAGAGAAATATCTTGGCAAAAGACAACTTTTCCCATTTTTTTATACAAAGTTGGCATTTGACCAAGATATTTATCTCACCCAGCATGGGTATATGTAAAAGACACCCCAAAACACATTCCTCAACTTCTCCTGAATACAGAGATACTAGATGTGTGACACTTTTTTGCAGCCTAGGTGGGCAAAGGGGCCCATATTCCAAAGAGCACCTTTCGGATTTCACTGGTCTTTTTTACAGAATTTGATTTCAAACTCCTTACCACACATTTGGGCCCCTAGAATGCCAGGGCAGTATAACTACCCCACAAGTGACCCCATTTTGGAAAGAAGACACCCCAAGGTATTCCGTGAGGGGCATGGCAAGTTCCTAGAATTTTTTATTTTTTGTCACAAGTTAGTGGAAAATGATGATTTTTTTTTTGATTTTTTTTTTCATACAAAGTCTCATATTCCACTAACTTGTGACAAAAAATAAAAACTTCCATGATCTCACTATGCCCATCAGCGAATACCTTGGGGTCTCTTCTTTCCAAAATGGGGTCACTTGTGGGGTAGTTATACTGCCCTGGCATTCTAGGGGCCCAAATATGTGGTAAGGAGTTTGAAATCAAATTCTGTAAAAACTGACCAGTGAAATCCGAAAGGTGCTCTTTGGAATATGGGCCCCTTTGCCCACCTAGGCTGCAAAAAAGTGTCACACATGTGGTATCTCCGTATTCAGGAGAAGTTGAGGAATGTGTTTTGGGGTGTCTTTTTACATATACCCATGCTGGGTGAGATAAATATCTTGATCAAATGCCAACTTTGTATAAAAAAATGGGAAAAGTTGTCTTTTGCCAAGATATTTCTCTCACCCAGCATGGGTATATGTAAAATGACACCCCAAAACACATTCCCCAACTTCTCCTGAGTACGGAGATACCAGATGTGTGACACTTTTTTGCAGCCTAGGTGGGCAAAGGGGCCCATATTACAAAGAGCACCTTTCGGATTTCACTGGTCAGTTTTTACAGAATTTGATTTCAAACTCCTTACCACACATTTGGGCCCCTAGAATGCCAGGGCAGTATAACTGTCATGGTCTTACCTTCTTGCTGTTCTCCTTCGTTTGACATGTGCTGGCGGCCATCTTGGTTTCTGGGTTTCTTGTAGCCTTCCACCCTGCGGCTCCTCCTTCCCTCTGGGAGGAGCTGGATGCCTAGCTCATATATATAGGAGGTCTGTGGCTTCAGTTCCTTGCTTGGTCCTCCTGTGTTCACATGCTTCTAAGACTGCTGCTGCTTCTGGTTCCTGATCCTGGCTTCGTCTGACTACCCTGCTGGTTCCTGATCCTGGCTTCGTCTGACTACCCTGCTGGTTCCTGATCCTGGCTTCGTCTGACTACCCTTCTGGTTCCTGATCTCTGGCCTCTCAAAGACTCTGCTTCGGTTTCACCATTCGTTTGGACTTTTGCTTTACAGCTTTATTTTCAATAAAGCCTTCTTATTTTCACTTATCTCTTGTTGTACGTGTGGTTCATGGTTCCGTGACATTAGGACCAAGCCATGAGTTCTGACGGTACAGGGCCATACTCGCTACCCATGCTGGTTGCCAGACTTGATCAGCAGGATCACCTGTTGGGTCGGTTCGCTGTGGCGTTGCAAACCCTGCTTGAACGCACGGCTCATTTCGCTCCCGTTGCCGATGGGTCGGTTGTCGCTCCTACTGCCGCTCCGGTTGTTGGGCCAGAGTCTACCCCGACACCTGTTGTTGCGCCTGCGGTGTTTCGGGGTATGACCGGTTCTGCCCCTCTTCCACAGCGCTTTGGGGGAGAGCCAACTCAGTGCCGAGGTTTCCTTAACCAGGTGGGCATTTATTTCGAGTTGCTGCCACATGCCTTTCCTACTGAGAGATCAAAGGTGGGCTTCTTGATCTCGCTGCTCTCGGACAGGGCCTTGGCCTGGGCCAGCCCTTTATGGGAGAACAACAATCGGGTGGTTGCCGAGTTTTCCGGTTTTGTTGCTTCTCTTCGGAAGGTATTCGATGTGCCGGCTCGTGCTGCCTCTGCCGCAAAGCTCCTCATGTCCATCAGACAGGGTTCACGATCCGTAGCTGAATACGCCATTGAGTTTCGTACCCTGGCAGCAGAGGTGGGCTGGAATAATGAGGCTCTGGTCGCTGCTTTCTCTCATGGTCTCTCGGATGCCTTGAAGGATGAGGTTGCAGCTAAGGACCTACCAGTGGAGCTCGAGTCTCTTATTTCTTTCCTGATTTTGATTGACACCAGACTCAGGGAGAGACCTTCCTTTAAGGAGAGCCTGCGGAGGTCTTCTAACAGATTGGCGCCTACGTTTGCTGTCCCACCCGTGCCTCCCTCTCCTCCCACGCCTCCTGGGGATGACTTGTCTGGGGGTGAACCCATGCAGCTGGGGTTTGCTCGCCTGTCCAAGGGGGAGAGGGTACTCCGGAGACGCGAGGGTCGATGCATGTACTGTGGTCTCGGTGGGCATTTTCGGTTGGCATGTCCGAACCGTCCGGGAAACGCTCGTACCTGAGATCCTGTCGGGGGCAGATCTTGGGTGGAGTCTCCTCGTCCCCGGTTTCCCGTGTTGACAAACCACTGATCACTGTTGTCCTCTCCTGGGTCGGGGGCTCGGTGACGACCCAGGCGTTGGTGGACTCTGGTGCTGGTGGTTTGTTCATTGATAGTGTGTTCGCTGCCGCCAATTCCATTCCTCTGCAGGCTCGAGGTTCCCCACTGGCTCTTGAGGCGATAGACGGCAGACCCCTTCTGTCGTCACACGTGACTCATGAGACCCTTCCAGTGGGGATAGCCATTGGTGCCGTTCACAGAGAGTCGGTCTGCCTCCAGGTTATTTCGTCTCCACACTACTCGGTGGTCTTGGGGTACCCCTGGCTCCAGAAGCATAATCCGACTTTCGATTGGAGATCGGCCGAGATCCTCTCGTGGTCACCGCAATGTGGGGCTAGTTGCATCCATGGGTCTGTCAAGTTGCTGTGTACTTCCTCGGACTCTCTGTTGCCTCCTGAATACGAGGAGTACCGGGATGTATTCGATAAGGTGCGCGCGGTTGCCCTACCTCCGCACCGCCCATACGATTGTGCCATAGAGTTACAACCTGGTGCCGTTCCTCCTCGTGGCAAAGTCTATCCACTGTCGGTAGCGGAGAATGAGGCCATGGAGGAGTACGTGAGGGAGGCGCTTTCACGCGGACACATTCGCAAATCCTCGTCCCCGGCAGGGGCTGGATTTTTCTTTGTGAAAAAGAAGGGCGGTGAGTTGAGGCCTTGCATCGATTACAGGGGTCTCAATCGCATCACGATCAAGAACGCTTACCCGATACCCTTGATTTCCGAGCTGTTCGATCGCCTTAAAGGGGCCACGGTCTTTACCAAACTCGACCTGAGGGCGGCATATAACCTGGTAAGGATCAAGGCGGGCGATGAGTGGAAGACCGCGTTTAACACCAGGACCGGTCATTATGAATCCTTGGTTATGCCCTTTGGGTTGTGCAATGCGCCCGCAGTCTTTCAGGAATTCATCAACGATGTTTTCCGTGACCTGTTGCAGCAGTGTGTGGTGGTCTATTTGGATGACATCTTGGTATATTCTGAATCCATGGAGGCCCACATTCTAGATGTCAGACGAGTGTTGCAACGGTTACGAGAGAACAAGCTGTTCGGTAAGCTTGAGAAATGCGAATTTCACCGATCCCAGGTAACCTTCTTAGGTTACATCATTTCCGCTGAGGGGTTCTCCATGGATCCTGAGAAGGTTTCGGCTGTCTTACAGTGGCCCCAGCCCAGTGGTCTTCGTTCCCTGCAGCGCTTTTTGGGCTTCGCCAATTATTATCGGAAGTTCATCAGGGACTTTTCCATGCTGGCCAAGCCTCTCACGGATCTGACCAGGAAGGGCAGTAATTCCCAGGTCTGGCCGCCTGAGGCCATCCGAGCTTTTGAGGCCCTAAAGTCCGCTTTTGTGTCGGCTCCGATTCTGTCGCATCCCAACCCTGGGTTGCCCTTTGTCCTCGAGGTGGACGCGTCTGAGACGGGAGTAGGCGCCCTTCTGTCTCAGCGTAGAACACCAGAGGGTCCTCTGCTTCCTTGTGGGTTTTACTCCCGGAAACTGTCTTCCGCGGAGTGCAACTATCAGATTGGTGACAGGGAGTTATTGGCCATCGTGCAGGCCCTTAAAGAATGGAGGCACTTGCTCGAGGGTTCGGTGGTTCCGGTTCTCATCCTGACGGACCATAAGAATCTGACCTACCTTTCTGAGGCCAAGAGATTGACACCACGTCAGGCCAGATGGGCTCTGTTCTTGTCACGTTTTAATTACGTGGTCTCCTACCTACCCGGTTCCAAGAACATCAGGGCGGATGCCCTATCACGGCAGTACTCCGAGCTGTCCAGGGAGGAGTCGATTCCGACTTCGGTCATACCTCCGAATCAGATCCTGGCCGCCATTCGCACCAGCCTGACCTCTCCCCTGGGTGAGCAGATTTTGGCGGCTCAATCTGGTGCTCCCTCTGGGAGACCCAACGGCAGATGTTTTGTGCCTGAGGAGTTGCGCACTCGGTTGTTGCGAACCTACCATAACTCCAAGACCGCGGGGCATCCTGGAAAGAATCAGCTGTCCTGGGCTGTTTCACGTCTGTTCTGGTGGCCTTCCCTACGTTCCGACATCGCCGCATATGTAGCGGCATGCTCCGTTTGTGCCCAGAGTAAGTCCCCTCGGCACCTTCCGTTGGGCCTTCTGCAACCCATAGCCACCGGGGAGCGCCCATGGTCACACCTGGGGATGGATTTCATTGTGGACCTCCCTGCATCCCGAGGCCATACGGTCATTCTCATGATTGTGGATCGGTTTTCCAAAATGTGCCACTGTGTTCCTCTCAAGAAGTTACCCTCTGCACAAGAGTTGGCCACGATTTTTGCCAGGGAGGTCTTCCGGTTGCACGGTTTGCCCAAGGAGATTGTGTCGCATCGGGGGAGTCAGTTTGTGTCCAGGTTCTGGCGCGCCTTTTGCTCCCAGTTGGGGATTCATCTCTCCTTCTCCTCGGCCTACCACCCTCAGTCCAATGGGGCCGCAGAACGATCCAATCAGGCCTTGGAGCAATTCCTTCGTTGCTATGTCTCCGATCACCAAGACAATTGGGTTGACCTTCTGCCTTGGGCTGAGTTTGCCAGGAACACGGCGGTGAACTCTTCCTCTGGGACGTCTCCCTTCATGGCCAATTATGGGTTCCAACCTGCCGTGTTACCGGAGGTATTCTCTCCCCAGGATATTCCGGCTGTGGAGGATCACCTTTCCGTCCTACGTGCTTCTTGGGTACAGATCCAGAAGTCCCTTGAGGCCTCTGCGCAGCGCCAGAGACTCCAGGCTGATCGCAGACGAGCGCCTGCTCCTTCCTACCATGTCGGAGACCGTGTATGGTTGTCCACCCGCAACCTCAACCTTCGAGTGCCCACTCCCAAGCTGGCGCCTCGCTTTGTTGGTCCCTTCCGAGTGCTTCGCAGGGTAAACCCGGTAGCCTATGCCCTTGCGCTTCCTCCTGGCATGCGGATCTCTAACGTGTTTCATGTCTCCCTGTTGAAGCCACTGGTGTGTAATCGTTTCACTTCCTCGGTTCCTCGGCCTCGTCCGGTCCGAGTGGGCAATCATGAGGAGTATGAGGTGAGCAATATCCTGGACTCACGCCTGGTCCGCGGTCGGGTGCAGTTTTTGGTCCATTGGCGTGGTTATGGTCCAGAGGAGCGTTCCTGGGTTTCCTCCGCAGATGTCCATGCTCCTGCCTTGCTCTGAGCCTTCCACGCACGCTTCCCTCAGAAACCGTTTTTTGCTCCGCGGAGGAGGGGCCCTTGAGGGGGAGGTACTGTCATGGTCTTACCTTCTTGCTGTTCTCCTTCGTTTGACATGTGCTGGCGGCCATCTTGGTTTCTGGGTTTCTTGTAGCCTTCCACCCTGCGGCTCCTCCTTCCCTCTGGGAGGAGCTGGATGCCTAGCTCATATATATAGGAGGTCTGTGGCTTCAGTTCCTTGCTTGGTCCTCCTGTGTTCACATGCTTCTAAGACTGCTGCTGCTTCTGGTTCCTGATCCTGGCTTCGTCTGACTACCCTGCTGGTTCCTGATCCTGGCTTCGTCTGACTACCCTGCTGGTTCCTGATCCTGGCTTCGTCTGACTACCCTTCTGGTTCCTGATCTCTGGCCTCTCAAAGACTCTGCTTCGGTTTCACCATTCGTTTGGACTTTTGCTTTACAGCTTTATTTTCAATAAACCTTCTTATTTTCACTTATCTCTTGTTGTACGTCTGGTTCATGGTTCCGTGACAATAACTACCCCACAAGTGACCCCATTTTGGAAAGAAGAGACCCCAAGGTATTTCGTGATGGGCATAGTGAGTTCATAGAACTTTTTATTTTTTGTCACAAGTTAGTGGAATATGAGACTTTGTAAGAAAAAAAAAAACATCATTTTCCGCTAACTTGTGACAAAAAATAAAAAGTTCTATGAACTCACTATGCCCATCAGCGAATACCTTAGGGTGTGTACTTTCCAAAATGGGGTCATTTGTGGGGTGTTTGTACTGTCTGGGCATTGTAGAACCTCAGGAAACATGACAGGTGCTCAGAAAGTCAGAGCTGCTTCAAAAAGCGGAAATTCACATTTTTGTACCATAGTTGTAAACGCTATAACTTTTACCCAAACCATTTTTTTTTTACCCAAACATTTTTTTTTTATCAAAGACATGTAGAACAATAAATTTAGAGCAAAATTTATATATGGATCTCGTTTTTTTTGCAAAATTTTACAACTGAAAGTAACAAATGTCATTTTTTTGCAAAAAAATCGTTAAATTTCGATTAATAACAAAAAAAGTAAAAATGTCAGCAGCAATGAAATACCACCAAATGAAAGCTCTATTAGTGAGAAGAAAAGGAGGTAAAATTCATTTGGGTGGTAAGTTGCATAGTTGCATGACCGAGCAATAAACGGTGAAAGTAGTGTAGGTCAGAAGTGTAAAAAGTGGCCTGGTCTTTCAGGGTGTTTAAGCACTGGGGGCTGAGGTGGTTAAAGGACCTGCTGAGATCATTTCAGTAATCGTCTTGTTAACTCAGGTGAGAATGTTGACGAGCACAAGGCTGGAGATCATTATGTCAGGCTGATTGGGTTAAAATGGCAGACTTGACATGTAAAAGGAGGGTGATGCTTGAAATCATTGTTCTTCCATTGTTAACCATGGTGACCTGCAAAGAAACGCGTGCAGCCATCATTGCGTTGCATAAAAATGGCTTCACAGGCAAGGATATTGTGGCTACTAAGATTGCACCTCAATCAACAATTTATAGGATCATCAAGAACTTCAAGGAAAGAGGTTCAATTCTTGTTAAGAAGGCTTCAGGGCGTCCAAGAAAGTCCAGCATGCGCCAGGATCGTCTCCTAAAGAGGATTCAGCTGCAGGATCGGAGTGCCACCAGTGCAGAGCTTGCTCAGGAATGGCAGCAGGCAGGTGTGAGCGCATCTGCACGCACAGTGAGGCGAAGACTTTTGGAAGATGGCCTGGTGTGCAAAGAAGCCACTTCTCTCCAAAAAAAACATCAGGGACAGATTAATCTTCTGCAGAAAGTATGGTGAATGGACTGCTGAGGACTGGGGCAAAGTCATATTCTCCGATGAAGCCTCTTTCCGATTGTTTGGGGCATCTATAAAAAGGCTTGTCCGGAGAAGAAAAGGTGAGCGCTACCATCAGTCCTGTGTCATGCCAACAGTAAAGCATCCTGAGACCATTCATGTGTGGGGTTGCTTCTCATCCAAGGGAGTGGGCTCACTCACAATTTTGCGAAAAAACACAGCCATGAATAAAGAATGGTACCAAAACACCCTCCAACAGCAACTTCTTCCAACAATCCAACAACAGTTTGGTGAAGAACAAAGCATTTTCCAGCACGATGGAGCACCGTGCCATAAGGCAAAAGTGATAACTAAGTGGCTCGGGGACCAAAACGTTGACATTTTGGGTCCATGGCCTGGAAACTCCCCAGATCTTAATCCCATTGAGAACTTGTGGTCAATCCTCAAGACGCGGGTGGACAAACAAAAACCCACTAATTCTGACAAACTACAAGAAGTGATTATGAAAGAATGGGTTGCTATCAGTCAGGAATTGGCCCAGAAGTTGATTGAGAGCATGCCCAGTCGAATTGCAGAGGTCCTGAAAAAGAAGGGCCAACACTGCAAATACTGACTCTTTGCATAAATGTCATGTAATTGTCGATAAAAGCCTTTGAAACGTATGAAGTGCGTGTAATTATATTTCACTACATCACAGAAACAACTGAAACAAAGATCTAAAAGCAGTTTAGCAGCAAACTTTGTGAAAACTAATATTTGTGTCATTCTCAAAACTTTTGGCCACGACTGTATATGTGAATGATCCCCAATCAGACCGCACCAGTAGGCTGAAGAACAGCTTTTACCCCAAAACAATCAGTCTCCTAAATGCTCGGAGATTATTGCCCCTTCCTAGGATAGAAACTACTACAGACTGAAAGTGACTGCTGCATTCGTGAACCCATGATGATCTCTTGTCTGCAGTGGTGTCTGAATCAGTGTGTATATATACTCATAAGCACTTGCTACTTTGCTCTTGCTATATATATATATATATATATATATATATACACTGCTCAAAAAAATAAAGGGAACACTTAAACAACACAATGTAACTCCAAGTCAATCACACTTCTGTGAAATCAAACTGTCCACTTAGAAAGCAACACTAAGTGACAATCAATTTCACATGCTGTTGTGCAAATGGGATAGACAACAGGTGGAAATTATAGGCAATTAGCAAGACACCCCCAATAAAGGAGTGGTTCTGCAGGTGGTAACCACAGACCACTTCTCAGTTCCTATGCTTCCTGGCTGATGTTTTGGTCACTTTTGAATGCTGCCGATGCTTTCACTCTAGTGGTAGCATGAGACGGAGTCTACAACCCACACAAGTGGCTCAGGTAGTGCAGCTTATCCAGGATGGCACATCAATGCGAGTTGTGGCAAGAAGGTTTGCTGTGTCTGTCAGCGTAGTGTCCAGAGCATGGAGGCGCTACCAGGAGACAGGCCAGTACATCAGGAGACGTGGAGGAGGCCGTAGGAGGGCAAAAACCCAGCAGCAGGACCGCTACCTCCACCTTTGTGCAAGGAGGAACAGGAGGAGCACTGCCAGAGCCCTGCAAAAGGACCTCCAGCAGGCCACAAATGTGCATGTGTCTGCTCAAATGGTCAGAAACAGACTCCATGAGGGTGATATGAGGGCCCGACGTCCACAGGTGGGGGTTGTGCTTACAGCCCAACACCGTGCAGGACGTTTGGCATTTGCCAGAGAACACCAAGATTGGCAAATTCGCCACTGGCGCCCTGTGCTCTTCACAGATGAAAGCATGTTAACACTGAGCATATGTGACAGACGTGACAGAGTCTTGAGACGCCGTGGAGAACGTTCTGCTGCCTGCAACATCCTCCAGCATGACCGGTTTGGCATTGGGTCAGTAATGGTGTGGGGTGGCATTTCTTTGGAGGGCCGCACAGCCCTCCATGTGCTTGCCAAAGGTAGCCTGACTGCCATTAGGTACTGAGATGAGATCCTCAGACCCCTTGTGAGACCATATGCTGGTGCGGTTGGCCCTGGGTTCCTCCTAATGCAAGACAATGCTAGACCTCATGTGGCTGGAGTGTGTCAGCAGTTCCTGCAAGACGAAGGCATTGATGCTATGGACTGGCCCGCCCGTTCCCCAGACCTGAATCCAATTGAGCACATCTGGGACATCATGTCTCGCTCTATCCACTGACGTCACGTTGCACCACAGACTGTCCAGGAGTTGGCAGATTCTTTAGTCTAGGTCTGGGAGGAGATCCCTCAGGAGACCGTCCGCCACCTCATCAGGAGCATGCACAGGCGTTGTAGGGAGGTCATACAGGCACGTGGAGGCCACACACACTACTGAGCCTCATTTTGACTTGTTTTAAGGACATTACATCAAAGTTGGATCGGCCTGTAGTGTGTTTTTCTACTTTAATTTTGAGTGTGACTCCAAATCCAGACCTCCATGGGTTGAAAAATTTGATTTCCATTTTTTTATTTTTGTGTGATTTTGTTGTCGGCACATTCAACTATGTAAAGAACAAAGTATTTCAGAAGAATATTTAATTAATTTAGATCTAGGATGAGTTATTTTTGTGTTCCCTTTATTTTTTTGAGCAGTGTATATATATGCTGTGAACTGTGAATAGTAATGCTTTCTAGTGTAATGCTTTAGTTTAAATGTCAGTTCTTGTTCCTCTGTCCATGGCATCTAGGATTGCTCCAAACAACATTTCATTGTATTGTACATTGTATTACATTGTATTGTACAGTGCCAATAAAGGCATCTTATCTTATCTTAGATTAGACATCAGGAAGTTCCCCAATTAGCCCTCAGATCAGACCTCTATGTGAATTACCCTCATTCATACCTCAGATCAGACCTCTATGTGAATTACCCTCATTCATACCTCAGATCAGACCTCCATGCTCAGATAAGATAAAAAATACAACTTACCTCTCCTTCTTAGGATGCCGCTGCAGCTCTTCACATCCAGCGCTCTTATTCTTCTTCCTGCCGCATACTATGCTGTGACTTGATGCGCACAGCGTGAGGTCACAGAGCACCGAAGTCCTCATGCTATGTGCTGTCACAGCACAGCGATCGGCTAAGGAAGACCAGGAAATGGTAATTACAGAGCCCGGGGAGCACTGCATTTACCGCTTCCCAGTCCTCCGGTACTAATGAGAGCTTCCATAATGGAAATGTCCATTAGTATTCGCCCCTTAAGACGAACTGATAGGAGTGTATCTTATAGGGCAAAAAAAACGGTAGTTGATTTTCAGTGACCATTGTAGGTTTTTCTTTCTTTAATGGAAGGGTACCAACAATTTTATTCATGTTTGTAGCTTCTCAGCATAATTAATAGTATATAGCCTTGTTATATACATGCTGTACACAAGGCATTTGTATACCTTTTGATAAAAATTATTAAGCTCATTCACCACTTAAAAGGTTGCCTCTACAAGTGGGTATCTACTCTTATTTGGAGCAACACCATGTGGTGGCCACCAACGCTACAGCACCGCGCCAGCAGGCAGCGCGATTCAGCAGTCAAACAGCACCCCTGTTGCCAGACCAAGCCACCCTTGGCACTGGGCACCACCAACCTACAGGCAAAGCATCACAGCTACAAAGTAAACAGATGTCAAAAGAAATAACCCTAAGGGAGTTGAACAGACCCCACTGACTACAATGGAGTCTGTTAAGTTGCCATTCAGAATCCTGTTTTTTACCAGACGCAAAAGGCATTCAGGACTTTTTCATCTGGTCTTTTTAACAGCATCTGCAATGGAGGCCCCAAACTGAGGCTCTAACACAGATATGAACTCGGCCATACCTGTTTATTTGAACATGTGGCAGCAACATTATGGCATTACATCAAATATCAAGGACTATAAACAAAGAGGCACATTTATTAAGACAGGCGTAGAAAATGGTGAAAGAGATGGGCCTGCCGACCCGTCCCCTTCCCCGACACAATTTTAGACCTGGCGTGATTGGGGAGAAGTCGCAGATAGCATCGCAACTCACTGTTACACCTCCATCTGAAATACGTCTAATATAGGGGTATTTCAGTATAATAAATGACCCCCAAAAACTGTAAATGATCAACGAATATAGGGGGTCATTTGCTATTCTGGGGTCATTTACTAAGTTAGGCGTATTTCAGGTCCAGATAGTGACGCAAAGGTCAGTTGCGCCGTTATCTGTGACTTCTCCCCAATCATGCCAGGTCTAAAACTGTGGGCGTGGCATGGGTGGGTGGGGAAGGGGACGTCTCATACGTCATTTTCTACGCCTGTTTTAGGAGTAGAAAATGGTCTAAATGTAGGACAGCTACGAAGCTGTCTTAGGCCTCATGCACATGACCGTTGTGTGTTTTGCAGTCCGCAAATTGCGGATCCACGGATAGTCATTGATATAACTGTCTATTCTTGTCCGCAAAACGAACAAGAATAGGACAGGTTATATTTTTTTTGCGGACCACGGAACGAAGCAACGGATGCGGACATCACAAGGAGTGCTGTCCGCATCTTTTGCGGCCCCATTAAAGTGAATGGGTCCGCATCCAAGCCGCAAAAACTGAGGCTCGGATGCGGACCAAAACAGCGGTCGTGTGCATGAGGCCTTACATTTAGAACTTGCGCTGGATGTGCCGAAGTTATGGAGAGGCTGGCGTCTCTTTCTAACTTCAGCAGAACCACTGCCAGTTATGGGCCTTAATAAATGTGCCCCATAGTATCTTTATATAGCTCCAAAAAAGTTTTTAAATGCCTTTTTTAAAAAGAAGGGAAAGAATAAATGACAATTTCTTTAATTCTTTAAAAATATGTTTAGCATAAAAATAGGTCATTACCTGATGTCACATTCCCTTTAATGCTGTACTTCCATTTATCGATACCTGTTTGTTTTTTATATTATACTAGCTGAAGGACCTGGCTTCGCTCAGGGATATTTAATCTATTTCATTTAATGTTTGTATGTGTCGTTAAAAGATATCAACACTATCCACACAGCACCCCGCCCCTAAAACAGTCACCTCCACAGCCCCCCACAGTGCCCCGTCCCTTAAAATTGAACCTCCACAGCAGCCCACCCCCTTAACTTTGACCTTTACAGCAGCCTTCCCCTTTACCAGTGACTTTCACAGCATACCACCCCCTTGACAGTGACCTCCACAGGGGCCCGCCCCCTTAACAGTGGCCTTTACCGGATCGGGGGCGTGTCCTTTTGAACAGCTCACTGTAAGACAGCAGCACTGTACTGTCTGAGTGTGAGCTGCAGGGAGAAAGTCACCCTCCCTCCCATAGCTGCAGCTGACAAAAGTTGATTTTTACCTTAATTTTTTCAATCCCTGTCGGCTGAGGAGTGGAGGAGGCGTGGCCTAACCAGAACGGCGCGTGGCTTAGCTGGACCTAGAAGTTGATTTTTAACTTCATTTTTTCAATCTCAGTCGGCTGAGGAGTGGGGGGCGTGGCCTAACTGAATCGGGGTCGTGTCCTTTTGAACAGCTCACTCTAAGACAGCAGCACTGTGCTGTCTGAGTGTGAGCTGTAGGGAGAAAGTCATTCTCTCTCCCACCCCTGCAGCTGACCTTCATTTTTTCAATCCCCGTCGGCTCAGGAGTGGGAGGGGGTGTGGCCTAACCAGATCAGGGGCGTAGCTTAGCAGGACCTGGGGGCGGGATTTTAAGTCTTTTGAGGGTAGACACATTGTGGCAGGGGGCGTGTTTGGGCTCCTTCCTGCAAGAGTGACGCCCCTCTGGGCACCTTACTGGCTCATTTGCATATCAAATAAACTGGATTTTCAGAGGATAAAAACATCTATTGCTGGAACAAAGGCACATCTGGAAATAAGGTACAAAGTGCTATTAGGCCATGGCTTTACTTCAATAGCAATTATCCTGGTGACAGATTTCCTTTAAAACTCATCTACAGCAGTGAAAATAAATGGCTGGGTTGTTATGGAAACCTGGAGTAAAACTGTGTATGTGGAGGCTAACGACCTGTGAGCTTCTATTGGCTGATACGGGTCATGTGACCAAGCTTCTATTGGCTAATGCATTTTTTGGCAATATCTCGGGAACGGTACGTCCTAGAGAGCTGAGACCTGCTCTAAAACCTTCCCGGACACCTGATGTACCTGTGTGCCAAATTTCGTGATTGTAAATGCGACGGTGCGGATTCCTTTAGCGGACATACACACACATACACTCAGCTTTATATATTAGATTGAACTGTAAGCACAGAATAGGCTGTGTTATATAGAGGTTAAAATACAACTATCAACAGATTCATTTTCTTTCAGAGCAATAAATGAAATCTGATAACTTATTATGACATGCTTCCAAGTGGGTCTTTGTCATTGCTTTAGAGTTAACCTCCTTACCGACTCCTTCAAGTGTGACTGCTATGAAATGAGTATGAAGAAAACAGTCCATTTGAGTCATTTATCGCTTGCTGCACTAGCAGGAGGCATTCTTCCTTGGGAAGATTTAAGCTCTCATTTGAAGCAGATAAATTGTCTACCTTGTGGCATATTTCATATATTTGCCTTGTAATGGAGAACGTTATTACTCAGATGCATTGCTATCTCACACTAACGCCTCTAGATCATATCTTCTTAATATTACAGCTTTCCTCCATTCATCTGATACGATGGATATAATCAGTGTTCAGCCTAGCCTCACAGCATATGGTCGAATAGCATGAAGAAAGAGTCTGCCTTATCCTTATTTGGTTAAACCTACTGCCTTCTGTCCTTCTACAATCCACTAAGTACATGCAAGTGTTCTTCTTGCCGCCCACTTCTTATATATCCATATCCCTGGATAGTGTCCTCGAGTGTCATCTACATTAAAAGTCACATTGTGAATGTGTAGGATAGAGAAAAGGATCAGACAGTAGACATTTATTTTTCCTGTGATGGATTATAGTGTAAGATTTCCTCTGGAATCCCTGCAGCTAGTAACATGTTATATATTATGTAACGGGACTGTCATATATGGCATATTTCCTTCCTCTTCTCTGTAAAGGGTGAACAAAACCCTCATTTTACAAATGTGAATAAAAACATCCACAGGAAAAAAACACCATAAGGGCTCATGCACATGAGCATGTTTTTTTTGTCCACATCCGATCCGCATTTTTTGCGGGTCGGATGCTGACCCATTCGCTTTTTTAAGGAGGCTGCAAAAGATGCGGCTTCATGCGGTGGACCTGTAATATGGCATTGGACACTATGTTTTTCTGTCGCAGATCCTCATGGAATAAAAGAAAAAAAAAAACACTGTGGCCCAGATTTACTAATGTATCCAAGTAAAAAATCTGTCTAAAAGGTAACATAATGTGGACCAGCTAGCTCAGTACACTCTTTATGACATGCTCAACAAGGGGATGGGGCTTCATGAAGGTTGTGGAGCTTCACATGAAGGGTCAAGGTCTAAGATTCACCGTTCTGCGCCAAACTTTCAGAGCAATTCTGGTGTAAAAATCTGTCTGAAAGTAAGCAAACTAATAGTTGGTATAGAGTCAGAGAAAAGTGTATATCCCTGCACCAGATTTCTCATCCAGCCTAAACCTCTGTGATATATCTGATGCAGGTCTAGACAACATGTCTAAGCTTACACCATCCTAAGCGTTCATTCAAAGGGTCCGAAAATTGCGGATCCGTAAGACACGGATACCGGCCGCGTGCGTTCTGCATTTTGCGGAACGGAACAGCCAGCCCTATGATAGAAATGCCTATTCTTATCTGCAAAAACAGAATAGGACATGTTTTGTCTTTATTTGCGGGGTTGCGGAACGGAAGTACGGATGCGGACAGCACACGGTGTGCTGTCCGCATCTTTTGCAGCCCCATTGAAATGAATGGGGCAGCATCCGTTCTGCAAATTTGCAGACATACCTATACGGTCGTCTGAATGAGCCCTTAGGATTAGTAAATCTGGTCCAGTGTGCCTCCATGCTAAATCTGAGGTGCTTTATTGGCCCAAACATTTCTACATTATTACAGATCTGTACCAAATGGATCTGTAATAAGCCATATACCACTCTCTATTATTATTGTATTAGTCTACACACAAATCTTGCTGGTAGAAATGCTCTTCTTGTAACAATTCTTTTGGCATCACTGTTGTTGGTTTTTGTCTGACAGCACTGTTTCTTGTCTTCTCTCTTATAAGACTGTTGATTGGATGTTGCTAAAGTACAGTATTCCCTATTTCTGCCAGGTGAAGGTGTGCACCAATTGTGCAATTAACAGACTTTGAAAAGGGACTTTAATAGTGGAACTTCGAGAAGCTGGGTGGTTCGTACATGAAATCTCTGAAAATGTTGGACAAGAAGTTTCTGTAGTGCATCAGTGGTGTAGACAGTGGTCAGAGAAGGTTCTGGACACTCAAGACAGATAGATGCAAGGCAAGATCGCCGTATAAGAACAGTTGCTGTATCTCAAATAATATCCACGGCATCTCACAAATTCATTCTCCAGTATCCTGTGCAGTGACTGATTGGACCATAAGAAACCATGAGGGTCATCTATGAAGAACTATATGCAACCTTTTAAAGCATTTTAGGCGCAGATTTGGTCACAAAGGGGATTTGCTGCAAAATCTGCTCCTTTCCCCCACTTACGACACTTTTCCAAAGTGGCGGAAAATGGGGGTGTGTTGGGACTGGATGGGGTAACAGATCTCTCATGCACAGCAGTCGGCAACCACTTTGGAAGAACTACAGGTTCAAGTTTTAAAGAGCTTGGAATGACATCCCGCAGTAGGATATCCAACATCTGTATGACCTTTACCATGGCACAGTGGCAGCCTGTATCACAGCAAGGGGAGATGCCACCCAGTATTAATGTGACCCTAACTCAACCAACACCCTGCTGCCGAACCCAAAATAAGGGCGCAGCATTGACAAGCACCACTAGCCAGTGGAGTAGCGTGGGAGGGGGCCAGGGGGGCTATTTCCCCGGGCGCCAGACTGCAGGGGGCGCTGGCCTGGCCGTCAACTAACTTTTAATTTGATTGCTAAGTAGTATGTGCTGTCTAGAATAGTTTAAGATGGATAAATCACGTTTACACACAGGTCCTCTGAACTGCATGCTGGGGGAACAAAGCCGCTAATGGAGGGTTTCTCTATTCACTTAGGGTCCATTCACGTATGTGTTTTGCGGACTGCACATCGCCGACACTCTCATAGAAAATGACTTTTCTTGTCCACAATTGCGGACAAGAATAGGACATGTTCTATTTTTTTGCGGAACGGAAGTGCGGATCCGCAAATGCAGACAGCACATTCCGGCCCCATTGAAAATGAATAGGTCCGCACCTGTTCCGCAAAATTGCGGAACGAATGCGGACCCATTTTGTGGACGTGTGAATGGACCCTGAAAAAGGGGACGGACTGCACCTGCGCTATTTGTGCCCAGTGTACAGTAGGTAAATGGAAGCCACTGATGGACAGAACCCTCCATCAGTGGCCATGTTCGCAGTTCAGCGCCAGCATGCAGGTCTGTGGACCTGCGTGTAAACATGAATTATTCTTAGTAAACTATTGGACATCAGTGCAGATAATAATGCTTATTACTAGCTGCATGCATGTGTTGTTCCCTGCAATGGTGCAGCTACTAATAAAAACTGGCCAGGTGTTCTTTTTTCATTTTCCAGTAGTGTATCATTGCTATATACCATACCGTACATTTAACCTGCAAAATCCTGCACCCATTCTCCACTGTATGTGGATATGGTTTGGTCAGGTGCATTCAGCCACGACCAGGCTGCTAAGCCAAAGTGCTCATAACAGAGGACCCTAGACATATGTGAAGGAACTTTAACATAATTCGCAAAGTAATAACTTCGGCTCACCTGCGCCAATATATTCTAATACTGTACGTAGCTCCGTACAGTATTGAAACAAAGTTTTATGCGAATCGACTTCGGATGTTTCACCTGAAGTCGATTCGCTCATCCCGAATTGTAACATATGTCTGTTACACTTGATCATAAAATTTAACATTTAATTCTGGCTTGATAAAATAGCTCTTGTAACCAAAACCTAAGCCAAAGAGGCCCACAAGAGCCCACCTTGCTAGTGGTGCACTGCCGATTACGGTATCTTTTGCTGTATAAGACACAGTGAGTCTTATAAACCAAATACTAGTGAGCGCTTCCATTATGGAAGCGCTCACTAGTCTGCAGTAAGCAGGGGGAAGGCGGGCGAGCGCTGTACCCACCCTCCCTTGTCTTCTCGCAGCTGTGAGCACTATGACCTGGCACTGTACACCAGGGGTGGGGAACCTCCGGCCCAGAATCATTTTATGTGGCCCCCTGCCAGAACATATTGTGAAAATGCTAATGACTGTTTCCATTATGGAAGCGGTCATAAGTATGCGGGAGGCAAGGGAGGTTTGAATAGCACTGCACTGGGTGTCCTCACCTTCCCGGTTCTTCTTCCGGCCCCACTCTGTGTCCTGACACTTACACTGTCAGGACATAGGGCACGTGGACGTGCACTATGACCTGACGCTGTGCGCTGTCAGGTCACAGTACAGCGGGAGGAAGACCAGGGAGAGTAAGTAAATCTGCCAAGAGGCACCACGATCCGGAGCTGGAGAGGTAAATTTATTTATTTATTTTAAATGTCTGATCTGAAGTCTGATTGGATGCTGGGGGGTCTGATGGGTGCTGATCTGAGGCTAGGGAGGGTCTGATCTAAGGCTGGGGGGCCTATTGGGGGTCTGATCTGCGGCTGATCTGAAGCTGGGAAGGGTTTGATAAGGGTCTGATCTGAGGCTAGGGGGGTCTGATATAAGGATGGGGAGACTCCGATGAGGGTCTGATCTGAGGCTGGGGGGTCTGATGGAAGTGTGATCTGAAGCTAGGGAGGGTCTGATTGGGGTCTAATCTGAGGCTGGGAGGTCTGATGGGAGTCTGATCTGAGGCTGATGTAGGCTGGGGGTCTGATAGAGGTGGGGGGCAGATCTGAGTCTGAGAAAGGGACAAAGGCAGGGACAGTTGCGAAGAAAGAGGCAGGGACAGTGGCAGGAAAAGTGACAGCTGGGTGAACCCCTCTCTGGACCCCTCTGGGTTTAGCTTCCTGCCATTAATGCCAAATATTAGACTGCTATGTGTGGTGAAAATGGCACCTGTACTATATGTAATATATATATTTAAATTGAAGCACAATTTCTGTAACTTACCCCTAAGTCAATTATATGTTAAACCAAATATAGCAATCACATTTTTAAGCTGAGAGTTTTGTATGGTCCGCGAATGAAGTTACAAATTTCCAAAAGGCCCTCAGCAGCAAAAAGGTTCCCCACCCCACTGTACACAGTCAGGTGCCGAGCAAACGGGAGAAAAGGGCACCAGACCTGGAGAGCTGCAACGGAGCAGGAGAGGTGATTTTATTTATTTTGGGCCTGATCTGAGGTCTGATGTGGGAGGGGGTTTGAGGATCTGATATGGGGTCTGACTCTGGTATGGGGGTCTCAGGATCTGATAAGGGGGTCTGAGAATCTGATATGGGGGTCTGAGGATCTGATATGCGGGGTCTGATCTGAGGTCTGATACGGGGGTGTCTGAGGATCTGAAATGGGGTCTGACTCTGGTATGGGAGTCTCAGGATCTGATAAGGCGGTCTGCGGATCTAATATGGGGGGTCTGAGGATCTGATATAGGGGTCTGATTTGAGGTACTGGCACACCTTGTAAGGGGGTATTTTGTACTGACGCACATTATAATGGTGTATTTTTCTACTGGCACACATAAGGAGAATTATTACTTGTAACAGTCACGTCCACACACACACACAGGGGGAAGGGTAGTGACCACTGCGCTCCACCCTCACCCCTGGCCATGCCTACTTGCCTCACGAGTCCTGATGACAGGGGACAACTGGACGGCAGTCCCTAACTTAGGATATGTGCAGGGAAGACAGACAAGACAAAATACGGAACATGAACGGACCGGGTCAGAACCAAGAGAGCTACGCAGTACAACGGATTAAGCAAAGAATGGTCAGGAGAAGCTGGGGTCAAATACCAGGAGAGTAGCGAAGTACAAGAGGAGTCCTAAAGAGTAGTCAGGTGGGAGCCGAGGTCACAATACCAGGATGGATGCGCAGTACAGGAGGAGCAGGCAGAGGATCGTCAGGGAACAGGATCAGGTAAGTATTCAGTAGTCCAACAAATAGCCAGGAACCTAGAAATTAACAGGCAACCTGTGGCCAGCAGGCTGCCTGTATTTATAGTGGGGAGTGAGGGTCATGTGACGTGGCCAGCGTCACATGACCGACAGGTCAACCAGTCGAGCACCGAGTGATCAGCTCGGCGCTCAAGGCAGACTAGGAGCAGGGAGCCACCCAGCCAGCAAAGCCGCCCTGGGAATGAGGTCAAGCACAAATCCTCATTCCCAAAGCTAAGCAACAGGTCTGCGGGCAATGGGGGACCGAGTGCACCTTCGGAACCCCGTGACATTACTACTGGGGTACTACGGGGAACATGATTACTAGTATGGGCACAGTGGGGGCATTATTACTATTAGGGGCACTGTTAACACTAGGTGCATTCTGGCAGATAATTATTTCCATTGGTAAGACTTTGGGGATCACTATTACTGTGGTGGGCACCCTGGCAGGGGCGTAGCGTGGGGGGGGGGGGGCGTTGCCCCAGGCGCCACACTGCAGGGGGGCGCTGTCCGCTGGCACAACAAAATCCTAAATCGTTGACGCTGTGTTTTTTTTTTTTTTCTCACAGCGCCGCAGAGCACGGCAGTAAGTTCACACTGATAGGCTCCGCCCAAATTCCAGGCGGGAAAGACAGTGCGGAGCCGGAGCAAGAAGAAGGAGAAGATGGCTGCCGCACTGTCGCTTCAGGACTGAGACTAGAGAGTTTGTCCAGAGACAGAGGCAGCCTGAAAGCCACACTGACAGTGAGTGATAGTGTTCCTCCCACCCTCAGTGTGTTAGGTGTGTTGGCATGGGCTGAGGGCAGGGGTTAGAGGTAATATATGAGTGAAGTGCCACAATGCCAGTGCCATGAGAGCCAGGCCAAGGCTGCCAAGCAGGTGGCAGTCAGGGTGCTGGTGAAGGATGACCAGCCCAGGACACTGACTGAGACAGTATGCCTCTATGGGATGCCATCTGCATTCTGCCCATCTCTGCTGTCCACATACCAGGCCTACCCTGGTATATGGAGTGGACAGCAGAGATGGGCAGATAGCATCCTCTGGGCAGTACTGTCTCTCTGGTCATCCTTCACCAGCATCTTGACTGCCACTTACTTGGCCTGGCTCTCATGGAACTTCACTGCCTGGTGCTTGTCTATCAGCACTGAGTGACTCAGTCACACTGCGACACTGACTGTCACTCAGTGCTGATAGCCAAGCACCAGGCAGTGAAGTGCCATGAGAGCCAGGCCAAGTAAGTGGCAGTCAAGATGCTGGTGAAGTATGACCAGAGAGACAGTACTGCCCAGAGGATGCCATCTCTGCTGTCCATATACCAGGCCAGGCCAACCAGCATTACCCCTTGATATACCGCCTGGTCACCCCACCTAACACTCAGGGAGACAAGTGACTCAGACTGTTAGGTGTGGGGTGACCAGGGGGGCATGGTATATGGACAGCAGAGATGGACAGATGGCATCCTCTGGGGGTTGTATCTTACATGGGACTATAAGCTGAAGGAGCTGAAGGGAGAGTGATGTATTTTACATGGGGCTGTATGCTGGAGGGGCTGAAGGCAGGGGAGTGATTTATCTTACATGGGACTGTATGCTGGAGGGGCTGAAGGCAGGGAAGTGATTTATCTTACATGGGACTGTATGCTGGAGGGGCTGAAGGCAGGGGAGTGATTTATCTTACACGGGACTGTATGCTGGAGGGGCTGAAGGGGGCCATAATTATTACTATAATACAGAGGGGGCCATAATTATTACAATTATACTACAGAGGTGTCATTATAATAATAATAATAATAATACAGAGGGGGCCATTATATATTATAATTATACAGGGGGCATTATACTTATGGGCACTACGTGGGGAGGGGAGGTCTGTTATCTGAAGATGATAGTAAAGTGAGGAATCGAAAAAAAAATCTGCGAAACTTTGCAGAGACGAGACGCTGTCATGACGGTCCTATCTCCGAATGAAGATGCTGAGGAAAGTCTACATCACAGGAGATGTCACTGGATGTAACAGGTATAGTGCGGTATTCTCCTGTATATTTCATAGCAATGTATGTTATGTCCATCCAAATATCTGTTTCACGGTAGGGTAGGGGGGGAGGGGGTATATAGAATTTGGCCCACACTGCCTCAGCCTGGCACCAGACTTCAGGTCACAATGTGCATGTTCCGAATTCTGGGTGCTCACACCCATCTACTACATTATCTGTACTCAGAGAGTTATCTCTGTGTTATCTGTAGTATTACGTAGGCGTAGGACTGCAGGTGATATCTACTACATTATTTGTAAGAAAAAGGGCGTGGTCACAGGTTGGGGGGGGGGCGCAATACTTGGCTTGCCCCGGGTGCTGGCAACCCACGCGATGCCACTGCACCCTGGCACAGTATTAGTTTAGCACAATTATTTTTTGGGGACATTATGTTTATAATATTAGTCTCAGCGATACTATTTGCTTGGTGCAGTTACTTTTTAGGTTATCAATATTTATTACAAGTTAACCCCTTTAGACAATTAAATCACAGCTCTATAGCCAAATATTTATTTAGTGCTTCACTCTGGATATGTAACCATCGCTACTGTATCGTTCTCATCCTCCATTATTCTCTTCCATGCGAGTTGACCTTCTAGCTCCAGGCAGCACTCTGCACTGATCAGTGAGTGCAAAGTCAGTGTTGCATAACTGCGGTGCTGTGAATAATGAGTTACTTCACTTCCTTCTACTATTGTGGGAGGATTAAAGGGAAATTAAAAGGAAGGTCAGAGAGATCTGGGTTGTATAATGCACTTGTAACGCACAGCATATCATGAATTAGATATCTCTGTATTCCTACTACTCAATGAATTCATTTTACAGATAATATGGAGAGATTCTGTGTTGGACTGGATTGACAAATGACCTTCGCAGGGCCTGTTCTCCGAATATATAGAAATGTATAGAAGTGCACAGACCCTTTTTTTAATCAGTGTCAGAATCACGACTCAGGATGTGAGCTTAAAAGGTCACCCAGATTTTAACGTCAACTTCCCTCTCTGCTACTCTGAGCCACAGGGTTACACTAAATCTTTCCCCTTTAGCTGATATCTATCTCTAAAGGATATTAGCTGGCACCACTTGTTATACTGTATTAGGTGGACAACACGCCTTGAACTATGGAACTCACAATTACCCACTCAAACCCACTATGCTCTCTAGCATTCAAAGGGCTAATACACAAATATGCATATTGCTTCTTCTAAGGTCATGGAATAGTTTAAAACACAAGAAGGCTTTTTTTTTTATATATCCACAGGACAGTGCGTACAAAAATGCAGTTATCAAAATTTAAAAATATAATGTCATACAAACACAATGCTAAAAAAAATTGAAAATGAAAAGGATAAAAGAAACAGAACTTAATACGTTACGAGATGGTAGAAGTCAGATTGCCTGGGGGGGTAGCATGAAAGTCGGAAAGATCTTCAAACGAGTTGTCACCCAAAGAAATGACCATTTGCTAAAGAAAGACACACCTTAAGAAGGTCTCCAGAGTCCACCAATAGCCTCCCTTCCTCTGATGCCATGGAGAGGCTATTGTGTATGCCAGGCATGCTCAACCTGCAGCCCTCCAGCTGTTGCAAAACGACAACTGCCCAAACAGCCTACAGCTATCAGCCTACAGCAGGGCATTGTGGGAGTTGTAGTTTTACAACAGCTGAAGGGCCGCAGGTTGAGCATGCCTGGTGTAAGCTAATGACCTTTTACAAGTTTTTGAGTAAGTTTAAAGGGACTTTCCGAGATATTTTTTATTGATGACCTATCTTCAGTATAGGTCATCAATTTCAGATCGACGGAGGTCCGACACCCCTGCTGATCAGCTTTTTGAAGAGAAGACTGCATGCTGTGCCAGCGCAGTCTTCCCTTCATTGTTTACCTGCTCGCTATCGACATCACAGCAGAGAGCAGGTGTAATACACTTGTATAGGAAAGAGACGTTCCATTGAAGTGAATGGGTCGGCTTCTTGTACACTACTCACAAAAAGATAGGGATATTTGGCTTTCGGGTGAAATTTATGGAAAACCCAAAAAGTGCATGCAACAGTGATATTATATCGTGAAAGTAGGGCATTTAAGTAGAAGCGTGCAATGGCGATTTTATCTCAAACAATTTACTGAAACAAAAGCCAACAACAGTGGTGGTGGGTATAACCCCACAAAAATGTCAGTTTCTCAAAAACTTGTCATGTGGCCTTGAGCATCAATTACAGCTTGACAACTACGTCTCATGCTGTTCACAAGTCGAGGCCTTCTCTTCAACCAAAAAAAAAAACACTATCATGGACCTGCGCTCTTTGAAACAGGTAGAGTTCTTTTCTTTCAAACTAGACGCCCTCCACAGGAGCAGGGTTCACTTTCAAATTTCCTCCTCTAATGTTATTTCAAACTCCAGCTCCCTCTATTCCACTCGAATATGGCTTTACCCACGTATGGCTGGAACCTCCGTGCACTCTTCCTCA
Source organism: Bufo bufo (assembly GCF_905171765.1). Lineage (NCBI taxonomy): Eukaryota > Metazoa > Chordata > Amphibia > Anura > Bufonidae > Bufo > Bufo bufo. Next base: position 209,746,577 of record NC_053390.1, read on the forward strand.
AAAGAGATATGACATAGCACAAATCTACAACAAAAGGCTCAGCACGAGACCCTTTCATAACTTACAGAATAAGTCGCTTGGTCAGCATGTCAATTTATCCAGCGGATTTCTCTTGCAGTTTTCCCCCTTTTCAATGGATAGGGTGAAATATGATGACTTTTCCCGCAACATAAGCGGCATGTAATAGATACGGTTTTATTGCGGGTTTTTGTGTCACGGATGTTCCCGCGACAGGTGGCAGGAGATTGGTGAGACTGGCAACATGTAGTTTGACTGACAGGTGTTCCCTGTGGATCGATTGGTGTCTGTGTTGTTTCTGGTAATGGCCACACCCCTTGCCTTAGGTGTTGCTAATGTGGTCATTTAACCTTCTTTATTTATAGTTGTTTCTCCCACAATGCTGTGCGGTTTATTGCTTCAGTTTCAGTTTTGGATTGCTGGTGTGTGAATCTCGGCAGAGTTCCTGATGCTTCCATTGCTCCTTTGAAGTTAAGGCTACTTTCACACTCGCGTTTGGTGCGGATCCGTCATGGATCTGCACAGATGGATCAGAACGGATCCGTTTGTTTCTTTAAAATAGCCAAGACGGATCCGTCTTGAACACCATTGAAAGTCAATGGAGGACGGATCTTTTTTTTTATTGTGCCAGATTGTGTCATAGAAAACGGATCCGTCCCCATTGACTTACATTGTCTGTCAGAGCGGATCCGTTTGGCTCAGTTTCGTCAGACGGACACCAAAGCGGAATGGAGACGGAACGGAGGCAAACTTAGCCAAACTGATGCATTCTGAGCAGATCCTTTTCCATTCAGAATGCATTAGGGCAAAACTGATCCGTTTTGGACCGCTTGTGAGAGTCCAGAACAGATCTCACAAACGGAAAGCCAAAACGCCAGTGTAAAAGTAGCCTAAGTCTTTCCTTTCCCTTTTGTATTCTGTTTGGGTTCTGTGTGTTGCATTTCCCTATTGTTGTATTAGGTCTGAGGGAGACTCCTGTTCATCCTTTCTTTTGGAGGAACAGATAGTCTCGTCCCTGCCATTAGTACCAGGGTCCTAGAGGGCTAGATAGGACTCTAGGTATTCCTGTGTATGAACACACTTACCTCAGGAGTCTGTTCATACTGATAGTCAGTCAGAATTTTGGTTAGGGTTTTACTAGGAGGTGTCCATCTTCCTTCCTTAGTTCTCAGGCCTGATTCCCTGTTCCCCCCTTTCTTATGCTCGGTGTGGTGTTTCCCTCCCACATCGAAGCGTGACATTATAAACCACCAAAACCGTCATTTTTTGTTTGTGTGCAGCCATCCTATTGCTGCACTGGCAGGTCAGCTGCAAGGGCAGATTAAGAGTGGGTGACTTTCATCAAGCATTTATCTTGTGTTTTGTGTTAGAGGGTCTCCCTGCACCGTTGGATCTGGGTTTACCATGGATAAGCAAGCACAATCCAACTATCGATTGGCAATCTAGACAGATTCTGGATTGGGGGATTATTGCATTGACAATTGTCTGAATACATCTTTTTCTGTTTCTGATTTTATATATGATTTTGCCGACGTGTTTTCTGAGAGTGGATGCCAGGATTTACCTCTGCATCGGGAATATGATTGTCCTATCAATCTTATTCCCGGAGCTAAATTGACAAAAAATAGATTTTTGTACTCACCGTAAAATCCTTTTCTCGTAGGATGCATTGGGGGACACAGCACCATGGGTATATGCCCAGCTGCCACTAGGAGGCTGACACTAGAAAGAAAAGTGTTGGCTCCACCCATCTAGGCTATACCCACTGCACCTGCTGGAGCTAACCAGTTGGTAAAAAAAAGCAGTAGGATGAACAAACCGAAAAAAATAAGAAGCCAACATGTCCTAAACCAGAGATAGGATGAGAACAAAAACCCAGAAGTCTTAAAACGAAAAAAACAAAGAGGGCGGGATCTGTGTCCCCCAATGCATCCTACGAGAAAAGGATTTTACGGCGAGTACAAAAATCAATTTTTATCGTGAATGGCATTGGAGGACACAGCACCATGGGACGTCCAAAAGCAGTCCACGATGGAGGGAAGAAACAGCCATGCAAGTCATCTAACACACAGCTGCTTGAAGAAACTTGCGACCCAAGCTGGCATCGGCAGAGGCCAAGGAATGGATCTGATAGAACTTCGAAAAGGTATGAAGCGAAGCCCAGGTGGCGGCCTTGCAGACCTGGGAGGCAGAAGCCTGATGTCGAACCGCCCAAGAGGCCCCGACCGCCCTAGTGGAGTGAGCGGTCAACAAAGGCCTCCTTGACAGCCGATCAAATCCAACGGAAGAAGGTGGATTTGGAAGCTTGCAGACCCTTACGAGGTCTGTCAGAAACAACAAAGAGGGATTTGGAATGCCTGAAAGACTCCGTTAACCGAAGGTACAGGCGGAGCGCCCGAACGACATCCATGGGATGAGCGGGATTAGGACAGAAAGATGGAAGGACAATCTCCTCATTAATATGGAATGAGGACACCACCTTAGGGAGAAAGGAGGGAACCGGACGGAGGACCACTTTGTCCTGGTGGAACACAAGGTAGGTAGGGAGACATGCAAGAAAGCGCAGCAAGCTCAGAGACTCTGCGGATAGAGGTAATCACCACAAGGAAGGTGACCTTAAATGAAGCAAAGGAAAGAGAGACATCCTTCAGTGGCTCGAAAGGAGAGGACTGAAGAGCGTCAAGGTCAAGCAAGTCCCACGGTTCCACAGGCCTGAGGGAGACTCCTGTTCGTCCTTCCTTTTGGAGGAACAGGTAGTCTCGTCCCTGCCATTAGTTCCAGGGTCCTATAGGGCTAGATAGGACTCTATGTATTCCTGTGTATGACCACACCTACCTCTGGGGTCTGTTCATACTGATAGTCAGTCAGGATTTTGGTTAGGGTTTTACTAGGAGGTGTCCATCTTCCTTCCTTAGTTCTCAAGCCTGATTCCCTGTTCCCCCCCTTTCCTCTTATGCTCAGTGTGGTGTTTCAATCATAGTGTAGGGGAAGGGGAGGAACACCAGAAAGACAAAATGACCAGGAACTAGACCTCAAGGCTAGGGAAAGAAAAATGGTAACCTCCTAAGGAAACCCTAAACCTAGCCCTGACTCCTGTCAGTATGAATAGACCCTGAAGGTGGAAATATTCATACACCGGAAATCTAGGCCCTAGAAACCCTGAAAATCCCTAGGATTAGTGACAGGGTCTGAGACTACTGGTTCCTTCCCAGATGAACGAACCAGCGTCTCCCTGAGGCCTAGTAAGCAATGAGCAAAAGGGAGCAACAAAATACCAAGAGAAGTACACTTATCTTCAATAGAAAATGGATGAGCAGGAACTCAGATGAGAACCACATCCCTCTTTTACTGGAGGGACCGTGACAGTTTCCCTCCCACACCGAAGCGTGACATTTTGCTGTGGAAATGCTGCAAAAACCGCAGGATCTTCCATCACGTGTGTCCCTGGCCTTAATAGGAAGAAATGACCCTTCTGGTCTGGTATAATATTATCTAAATGCCCAATGCACAGGGGCCATCAGTAACCAGATACCCAAAGATTCCCAGCTAATTTAGGATCCATTACATACACTTAAATAACAATCTCCAGAACACTTTCTAAAATAGGGCTAACTCCTTATGATCCCAAACCATATGCAGCAGCTGAGCCTCCTCCAAGGCACACCTCAGGCACCCCATTTTGCCTTACTTGCAAAAATTTATAAAAGTGGAAGACAGAATTCCTCCATGGGCTGACCACTTTCTGGTTATTGTTGACCAGCTCTTCCAACTCCAGGCAGAGAATATCAACCGCATGGTATGAAGTGTGAGTCCAGACTTAATAGAGGAGCAGTGATGACCACAAGCTACACCTGAGACAAGAGGTGTGGTCATTACCAACAACACTGCAACAAGTGAAAACAGATAGGCTGTCAGATGACCTAATGTGCAGCCAGTCTCTCAGATCTTCTAACTTCTGTCACTGGAGGGAACGTGACAGTACCCACCCCCTTCTACGGGTGACCCCCGGACACCCAGGACCGACCTTATCGGGATGGGCCCCGTGAAAGGCTTTCACAGTGCAACTAGCATTAAAGGGAACCTGTCATCGGGATTTTGTGTATAGAGCTGAGGACATGGGTTGCTAGATGGCCGCTAGCACATCCACAATACCCAGTCCCCATAGCTCTGTGTGCTTTTATTGTGTAAAAAAAACGATTTGATACATATGCAAATTAACCTGAGATGAGTCCTGTCCCTGACTCATCTCAGGGACAGGACTCATCTCAGGTTAATTTGCATATGTATCAAATGTTTTTTTTTTACACAATAAAAGCACACAGAGCTATGGGGACTGGGTATTGCGGATGTTCTAGCGGCCATCTAGCAACCCATGTCCTCAGCTCTATACACAAAATCCCGGTGACAGGTTCCCTTTAACGTCGGCCGCTGGACCTCACATTCTCTTCTCTGGACAGTAACCCTTCCAGTGAACGAGGTACTGAAGTGATCTACGGAAAATTCATGAGTCCACTATCCTGGCGATCCGAAATTCAAGATTACCGTCCACCATGACAGGAGTGGGAGGCAAGGAGGACAGTTTAGCAGGTTCAACATATCTCTTCAGCAATGATTTGTGGAAAACATTATGAATTTTTAAAGCCTGCAGAAGTTCAAGACGAAAGGCTACCGGGTTAATAATGGCAGAGATCTTATATGGACCAATAAACCTTGGACCCAACTTCCAAGAAGGTACCTTCAACTTAATGTTTCTTGTGGACAGCCACAAAGAATCACCCACTCTCAGGTCCAGACCACTCGTACGTCTTTTGTCAGCTATTCGTTTATACTTGTTGCCCTTTTTTTTTTTTTTTTATTATTTTGAATTTTACGCCTAATAGATGACAAAGAAGAGGAAAATCTTTCCTCTTCAGGTATACCAGAAGTCTCAGTACCAGAAAATGTGCCAAACTGCGGATGGAACCCATATGGCAACTTATCAGTGTACTCCTGTCTACAGTTATTTATGGCAAACTCGGCAAAAGACAAAAATGAATCACCAGAATCACCGTTTTCCTAAGGAATTCAGCAAATTTGTGATAAAGTCCATGGACAAATGAGTCCAAGGTCGGGACGGAATGGACAAAGGAAGTAGAGATCCTGAAGGCAAAGTATGTGTCACCTTAGCACGCGCACAAGTACCACAAGCTGACACATAGCCCTCAACACATTTACGCAACCCCTGCCACCAGCATCTATGAGAAATGAGATCTACCGTGGATCTGCTCCCAGGGTGTCCTGTAAGAACCTTGTGTTGTAATTCGGAAGGAACAAACAACTTCCTCGGAGGACAGGACTTTGGTGCATCTCCCTGGGCCTCCCACACTTCTGCCTCAAGGTCGGGATAAAGGGCGGATATTACAACCCCTTCAGTCAATATCGGACCAGGATCTTCTGAATCCCCCCCCCCCCCCCAAAAAAAAGCTACGCGACAAAGAGCCCCCGCCTTGACTTTATTAATCCCAGGGTGATAGGTGACAACGAAATTAAATCTGGTAAAAAACAACGACCATCTGGCCTGCCTTGGGTTCAGACGTTTAGCTGACTCCAGGTAAGCTAGATTTTTGTGACCGCATTTGATTTCAGACCGGCTCCCGGCACAGGCACAGGTAAGGGCTTACCTGTGCATCGCCGGACGGGTGAGTCAAGATGCCAGCCCGCATTTGTTCGCTGGCGAACACTGCGAACTGGCCATCACTGCCAACCAATGATGCCATTCCTCAAAAGCCAACTTAATGGCCAGCAACTTTCTATTACCTACGTCATAATTTTTTTCAGCAGTTGAGAGCTTCTTAGAGAAGAAAGCACATGGTCGCCATTTACTAGGTAAAGGGCCCTGCGACAAGACTGCTCCTATCCCTACCTTGGATGCGTCGACTTCCACAATGAATGGCTGTGACACATCCGGTTGCACCAGTATAGGAGCAGAAGCAAAACATTCCTTCACCGCTGAAAAGGCTTGTAATGCCTCATTAGACCAGATTGAGAAAACCGAACCTTTCCTAGTCATGTCCGTTAAAAGGGAACCTGTCATCTCCCAAAACCATCCCAAGCCGCCAGCAGTACCTGCTTGTAGCCAGCAGCGTGGTTCTGATGATGCCTTCCTTCCTGAAGGCAGATGCAGCAAAAGTACTGAAAACATTGTTTTATCCCCTGCCCAGCGTGTGACTGACAGCGCTTATGCACAAGAGTTCGTCTGCCTTTGCCGAACAGCCGGCTGTCAGTCACAGCGATGGGGCAGGGAAGGGGGCGCAGTTACCGTGACTTGAAGCAAGGAGGCCACTGCCTCCTTGACTTCAGGCATGTGTGGAGAAGCTCGCCGGGCAGGGGATAAAACATTTTAAGTACTTTTGCTGCATCTGCCTTCAGGAAGAAAGGCATCATCAGAAACACGCTGCTGGCTACATGCAGGTACTGCTAGCGGCTTGGGATGGTTTTGGGAGGTGACAGGTTCCCTTTAAAGGTTTAACCACAGTAGAGTAGTTCAAAATGAATTTACAGTAGAAGTTGGTAAACCCCAAAAAACGCATAAGCGCTTTCAGATTTTCGGGTCGATCCCAGTCCAACACAGCACAGACCTTCTCTGGATCCATACGAAAACCTGAAGATGAGAGTAAGTCAGCCAGGAATTGCACTTCCTGAACTGCAAATACACACTTTTCCAACTTAGCATACAATTTATTCTCTCTTAAGATCTGTCTCACGTGATCCTGATGCGCCTCCATGTCAGGAGAATAAATTAGAATATCATCTAGATACACCACCACAAACCTGCCCACCAGATGATGAAAGATGTCATTGATGAAATGTTGGAAAACCGTAGGGGCATTGGTTAACCCAAAAGGCATGACCATATTCTCAAAATGACCTTTTGGGGTATTAAAGGCTGTCTTCCATTCATCCCCCTCCTTGATCCTTACCAGATTATATGCCCCCCTCGAATCCAACTTAGAGAACACCTTGGCACAGACAATCTGATTGAACAAATTCGGAATCAAAGGAAGGGGATAAGGATCACAGACAGTAATGCGATTAAGCTCAAGTCCAAACATGGCCTAAGAGTTCCGTCCTTTTTCTTAACAAAGAAGAACCCTGCGTCCATTGGGGATTTGGATAGTCTAATATGACCTTTAGCCATACTCTCGGTGATATATTCTCACATGGTTGCTCTTTCGGGTTCAGAAAGATTATACAACCGAGACTTGGGCAACCTAGCCCCAGAAACAAGGTTGACGGGGCAATCATACTCCCGATGTGGAGGTAACTCCTGGTTTCCACTTTCAGAGAATACATTAGAAAAATCAGAAATAAACGAAGGTACAACTTTAGTGGTTACAACAGAAAGCTATGTGCTAAGACAGTTGTCTATGCAATAATCACTCCAATCAAGAATCTGTCTCGCTTGCCAATCGATGGTAGGATTATGTTTGCTTAACCATGGTAAACCTAGCACTAAAGGAGCAGGCAGACCCTCCAGCACAACACACAAAATAGATTCTTGATGAAAATCACCCACTTTTAGATGGAATTCTTGCACCATTTGCAACAAACATTTTTGTGTGAGTGGAGCAGAATCAATTGCAAACACTGAAATATTTTTGTCTAATGCACTTGTTGTCAACCCATGCATACGGACAAACTAACCATCAACTAGGTTAACCCCTTCCCCACTTTCAATAAACACTTCAATTCCCACAGTTTTGGAATCTAGCGCCACCTCAGCAGACAGGAGAAATCAGTTACTACTGGCAAATGACAAAAGTAAATTCTCCACCCACACCACCAAGAGTGAGATGAGGATTAAACATTTTATTTTTCACCTTGGTGCTGAACATAAGGACATACGTAAACAAAATATCCCCTTTTTCCACAGAAAAAGCAGAGTCTCTTCTTAAGCCTAAAGCTCTTATCACCAGGTCTAGGAGTAGTTCCTCCCAGCTGCATTGGTTCGTCACCAGACATGAACTCAAGTGTCTCTCTACCCAAAGTGTCGGACGAGGACGCCACCTTATATAATAGTACGTCCTGGGAGTGAGGAACCTTAGATCTCTCCCTCAGGCGTCTATCAATTTGTACAGCAAGGGACATAGCCGCTTCCAATGACTCAGGATATTCGTGAAACACCAACGCGTCCTTCAGGCTCTCGCATAACCCTTGACAGAATTGACTATGGAGAGCTAGATCATTTCACTCCATATCTGTAGCCCATCTCCTAAATTCAGAGCAATAGGTTCCCGCAGAACGCTCTTAGTCTCGGCCAGGGAGATCCGATCTGGGTCATAGTGGATAATACCTAGAGCTCTTCAAAATTAATCTACCGACCGGAGGGACTGTGATCCGGTCGGCAATAAAAAAGCCCAAGATTGAGCGTCACCTTTAAGTAGAGAAATGATTATACTCACTCTTTGACTCTCGTCCCCAGAAGAGTTAGGGCGTAGTCTAAAATATCATTTGCACGACTCCCTGAACCAAATAAAGTTGTCACTTTCCCCAGAAAATCTGTTCGGGAGAGCGACCGTAGGTTCAGGGCAGGCCTGGTTCCCACTGCCGGAACCAGCCACCTGTGGTCTCTGGATATGTAAGATGGTCCTGTGGAGGTCAGCTACCTCCAAAGACAGCCCCTGCAGCTGTCCGACCAGTACAGAAATCCTGTCCATCACGGCACTGACACAAACAAAATGGCGTTTTTTTGGCAGTTGATAATGTCACAGTGTAGGGGAAGGAGAGGAACACCAGAATGACAACAGAAGGAAAAGGACCAGGAACTAGGCCTCAAGGCCAGGGAAAGGGAAATGGTAACCTCCTAAGGAAACCCTAAACCTTAGCCCTGACTCCTGTCAGTATGAATAGACCCTGAATGTGGGAATATTTATACACCGTAAACCTAGGCCCTAGAAACCCTGAAAATCCCTAGGATTAGTGACAGGGTCTAAGACTACTGGTTCCTTCCCAGATGAACGAACCAGCTTCTCCCTGAGGCCTAGTAAACAACGAGCAAAAGGGAGCAACAAAATACCAAGAGAAGTACACTTATCTTCAATAGAAAATGGATGAGCTGGAACTCAGATGAGGACCACACACCAGCTCTTCCAACTCCAGGCAGAGAATATCAACCGCATTGTATAAAGTGTGAGTCCAGACTAAATAGAGGAGCAGTAATGACCACAAGCTACACCTGAGACAAGAGGTGTGGTCATTACCAACAACACTGCAATAAGTGAAAACAGATAGGCTGTCAAATGACCTAACGTGCAGCCAGTCCCTCAGATCTTCTAACCTCTGTCACTGGAGGGACCGTGACCGTTTCCCTCCCACACCAAAGCGTGACATTTTGCTGTGGAAATGCTGCAAAAACCGCAGCAGATTTTTTAGCAGGATCTTCCATAACGTCTGAGTTCAGGTTAGGCCGGGTTCACATCACCATTGAGTTTTCTGTCTTCTGATCCATCAGCCCAGATCCTTTATTTTGAGCATCCGCTGTGCTCATTTTGCATATGTTTTTGTCACAGATACGTTATTTTAGACGGGAGAAAAAGTCCTTTGTGGAATGAATGAAAACCATGGCTTCATCAAAGTGGAATATATCTGGATTTACCTGTACGGAGCCTTATTCCATCATAGGCATACTGTTGTGAGGGCATTGTGGCTGGTTTGGCATTGTGATATTCCTTAGGGTTATTGGGCTTGTCATGAGGGCATTGTAGCTGGCATAGGGGGTATTGTGGCGGTCCTGGAGGTACTGTGAGTTTCCTTAGGGGTATTGGGCTTGTCATGATGGCATTGTGGCTGGCATAGGGGGTATTGTGGCTGTCTTGTTGGCATTGTGAGATTCCTTAGGGTTATTGGGCTTGTCATGAGGGCATTGTGGCTGGCATAGAGGGTATTGTGGCTGTCTTGGAGGTACTGTGAGTTTCCTTAGGGGTATTGGGCTTGTCATGATCGCATTGTGGCTGGCATAGAGGGTATTGTGGCGGTCTTGGAGGTACTGTGAGTTTCCTTAGGGTTATTGGGCTTGTCATGAGGGCATTGTGTCTGGCATAGAGGGTATTGTGGCGGTCTTGGAGGTACTGTGAGTTTCCTTAGGGGTATTGGGCTTGTCATGAGGGCATTGTGGCTGGCATAGGGGGTATTGTGGCTGTCTTGTTGGCATTGTGAGATTCCTTAGGGTTATTGGGCTTGTCATGAGGGCATTGTGGCTGGCATAGAGGGTACTGTGAGTTTCCTTAGGGGTATTGGGCTTGTCATGATCGCATTGTGGCTGGCATAGAGGGTATTGTGGCGGTCTTGGAGGTACTGTGAGTTTCCTTAGGGGTATTGGGCTTGTCATGAGGGCATTGTGGCTGGCATAGAGGGTATTGTGGCGGTCTTGGAGGTACTGTGAGTTTCCTTAGGGGTATTGGGCTTGTCATGAGGGCATTGTGGCTGGCATATCCCCCATATTGCAGCTGCATTGGATGAATTGTGGAATTCCTTAGGGGTATTGGGGCTGCCTTGGAGGCACTGTGACTTACCTTAGGGGTACTGGAGCTGTTGCGAGGGCATTGTGGCTGTCACAGGGACATTCTGATGGTCACGGAATGTACACTGCTCAAAAAAATAAAGGGAACACAAAAATAACACATCCTAGATCTGAATTAATTAAATATTCTTCTGAAATACTTTGTTCTTTACATAGTTGAATGTGCTGACAACAAAATCACACAAAAAAAATTAATGGAAATCAAATTTTTTAACCCATGGAGGTCTGGATTTGGAGTCACACTCAAAATTAAAGTGGAAAAACACACTACAGGCTGATCCAACTTTGATGTAATGTCCTTAAAACAAGTCAAAATGAGGCTCAGTAGTGTGCGTGGCCTCCACGTGCCTGTATGACCTCCCTACAACGCCTGTGCATGCTCCTGATGAGGTGGCGGACGGTCTCCTGAGGGATCTCCTCCCAGACCTGGACTAAAGCATCTGCCAACTCCTGGACAGTCTGTGGTGCAACGTGACGTTGGTGGATAGAGCGAGACATGATGTCCCAGATGTGCTCAATTGGATTCAGGTCTGGGGAACGGGCAGGCCAGTCCATAGCATCAATGCCTTCGTCTTGCAGGAACTGCTGACACACTCCAGCCACATGAGGTCTAGCATTGTCTTGTATTAGGAGGAACCCAGGGCCAACCGCACCAGCATATGGTCTCACAAGGGCTCTGAGTATCTCATCTCGGTACCCAATGGCAGTCAGGCTACCTCTGGCGAGCACAGTGAGGGCTGTGCGGTCCTCCAAAGAAATGCCACCCCACACCATTACTGACCCAATGCCAAACCGGTCATGCTGGAGGATGTTGCAGGCAGCAGAACGTTCTCCACGGCGTCTCCAGACTCTGTCACGTCTGTCACATGTGCTCAGTGTGAACCTGCTCTCATCTGTGAAGAGCACAGGGCGCCAGTGGCGAATTTGCCAATCTTGGTGTTCTCTGGCAAATGCCAAACGTCCTGCACGGTGTTGGGCTGTAAGCACAACCCCCACCTGTGGACGTCGGGCCCTCATATCACCCTCATGGAGTCTGTTTCTGACCGTTTGAGCAGACACATGCCCATTTGTGGCCTGCTGGAGGTCATTTTGCAGGACTCTAGCAGTGCTCCTCCTGTTCCTCCTTGCACAAAGGCGGAGGTAGCGGTCCTGCTGCTGGGTTGTTGCCCTCCTACGGCCTCCTCCACGTCTCCTGATGTACTGGCCTGTCTCCTGGTATCGCCTCCATGCTCTGGACACTACGCTGACAGACACAACAAACCTTCTTGCCACGGCTCGCATTGATGTGTCATCCTGGATAAGCTGCACTACCTGAGCCACTTGTGTGGGTTGTAGACTCCGTCTCATGCTACCACTAGAGTGAAAGCACCGCTAGCATTCAAAAGTGACCAAAACATCAGCGAGGAAGCATAGGAACTGAGAAATGGTCTGTGGTCACCACCTGCAGAACCACTCCTTTATTGGGGGTGTCTTGCTAATTGCCTATAATTTCCACCTGTTGTCTATCCCATTTGCACAACAGCATGTGAAATTGATTGTCACTCAGTGTTGCTTCCTAAGTGGACAGTTTGATTTCACAGAAGTGTGATTGACTTGGAGTTACATTGTGTTGTTTAAGTGTTCCCTTTATTTTTTTGAGCAGTGTATATGGTATAAAAGCGAGAGGCCGAGGAGCGTCATAGCTGGAGTTTGTCTTTACATAGGTCAGATGAGGAAAGGGAATGACCACAGTTAGGGAGGACGTTACCTCTGAGTCACTGAATTCAATTTCTGTCGATTGTCTAATGGCGCCTGATCAGCGCCATATTTGCCCGTCTGGTGGTGCTGCCTGGTCATGCTATGGCGGCATTATTTATATTTAGAGGCATGTCTCCCACGTCATTAGCAGAGCTAACACAAGACACTAGAGTATGCAGACCTGTCCCTAAGCAGCTGCCTGAGATACACTCCTGCTGACTGTGATCCATAAAGTAACAGTGTCTACCACAGTTTATGGAGAGGGACAGATGGTAAAATAGCCCAGTGCGCAGGCAGAAGGAAGAGAGCAGTGCTGGAGCCGGTGACAAGGAGCCCGCCCCTGCAACCTCAGCTGAGCTCACTCAGGTCCAACTCCCCCCACCGGGGCGCTGCGAGCTACGTCATCGTGATCCGGGATCCTGCTGGAGAAAAGGGGGAGGGGCTTGATGACGCGAACCTCGACCAATGAGAGTCGTCCACATGCCGAGATCGTGAGCTCGGAGCAGCCTCAGAATAAAATGCTATAGCGGCTGCACGGCTCTGTCACTAGTATCGGCGGCACGGGAGCTCACAGGCCGGACGTACTGAAGGGAGAGACCATAAAAGGGAGGCCGCAGCTCCGGGATAAACACTAAGGGAACCGACTAGGGGAAGACGCCGCCGCCCGGGACCTCGCTGTAGACACATCCCCCGACTCATCTTGGTCTGCGAATACCTGAGAACCCCAGCGAATCGATATCGTCGCGGGCAAGGGATCTTAGGGCGACGCAGGCATCGGTCGCTTTGTATGAACACGTCCTTACAGCTAACAGCGACCGATACCTGCCCCTAGCCCAGAAACCGTGCCCGAGGCGGGGGGCTCGTATGGGAAGAGCGCTGTAGACGCACCGCCGAGAAGAAGCGAAACACGGTGACCAGAAGCGGGGAGCGAGCCGGCCATGGAGAACGCACACACCAAGACGGTGGAGGAGGTGCTGGCGCATTTCAACGTGAACGAGAGCACGGGGCTGGGACTGGAGCAGGTCAAGAAGCAGAAGGAGAGATGGGGGCCCAACGGTACGTGCCCGCCTATTGTGTGCCGAGAGGCTAGTCATCTCCATCATGTCAGCACTTCCTGTCCGGGCCTAGGAAGATGGCTGCCTGGATGCAACCTCGTGTGTCCTCAGAACCGGTCTCTCCACTTCCCTCAGCCTGTGGCCCTGTAGGTGCCTGCAGCCTGGAAGACCACCCCTGATGTACAGGGACCACCCATCTAGAAGACTGTAGTTTAAAGCTTTGTGCCTCGTAGAGATACTACAAATGGCTGATCTGTGACAGATAGTACCTGCCAGATGGACTACTTCAGTAGTCATTTTTTTTTTTTTTTTTTTAATTCTTTTTTTGTGACCCAGTAATAGACATGACTGAAATCCAACCCCAAAACTTGGTTTCCACCAGCAGATGTCTAACATGATATAGATTCTGATCAGCCCCCGATTGTGTAGATCAGGGGTCGGCACTCTGGCTGTGGTGAAACTACAACCCCCAGCATGTTCTGTCCACATCTATGGTAGTTCTGACAACAGCCAAGCGAGTGTGCATGCTGGGAGTTGTAGTTTCACCACAGCTAGAGGCTGCTGAGCCCAGGGTATAGAACCGGTACTGGTTTGTCCATTCAGTGTAACGATGGTCATTGCACCGTCTGCGGCCTGGATCGTAGGAACGGATGCCGTTACAGACGTCTCACATCTTAATGCTCATGATTCCTTTTTTTTTTCCCTCTACTTATGATTCTTTTTCTCTCCCCACCATGCTCCCGGATCTTTGGCCTAATCAGAATTACCTGCAGAAGAAGGTATGTACGACCTACCACGTCTGACAAGATGGCCCTGCGTTGTTCGAGCCCATGTGACAAGTGCTTCTTTCTCTTTCCTTAGGGAAAACACTATGGGAATTGGTGATTGAACAGTTTGAAGACTTACTAGTTAGAATCCTGTTACTTGCTGCCTGTATATCATTTGTAAGTATCCGGAAAAGCAAAACACGTTTTCTGGGAAGACTTTTGGGGTGTAATGTAGATGTTTTTGAGAGCAGATAATATAACTGAATGTTTTTCTGGAGGTTCTCCGGTAGTGATCACCGGGCTGGATAGACCACCTTTGGCCATTTCCTAGCCTGACATGACTGGGAACGGTGACAAATGTTTATATGTAGAGTCCAGTATTGTGTGGGTAACAAATATGGGGCCAAGAAAGCACATTAGTCTGACCTATAGGTGGACACTAGAAGAACATTGGTGGAACCCACAGATTTTGATGGGCCTGGCTGACCATGAAATGTGTATGGTGGTGTCCTATCTGGAAATGTGAGGAGAGATGACTTGGGCACGGTGGATTTCAGTATGTCCAATCCAGAGTTTTCATGGGCGGTAATGTCCCCCATTCAGGACCACGTACATGTCGGCTTGGCTGAGCGTGCGTGTGGTGTTGGAATGGCGTCCGGCTGATGGTATCTAAGGCACGTATGGCTAGATAATTTGTATGAAGGTGTCGTCTGGATAGACCATTCCGGCATGTTCTAGAAGTCCTGTGCTTCCTTTGGCTAATGCCAGCTGTAGAATTAGACTGTACTGACGTGTAATGTGCTGTTCCTGATGGCTCCATGTCAGGTGACAATTGGTGGCGGCGACTCATTTCTTGACCAAATTTAGTAACTGACCTTTAATGAGGGGAGATCTGGAATAATATTTTCCTCCTGGGCCTAAGACCATTGCATCAGTTGTCAGACATGGCACAGTTAGTGTTCTGTATCGGCTTCACACAACTAGTTACCGGTAGCTACACCAATACAGCGAGCGGCATCCTACGTGTACTTTGTAATGTCACATACACGTGTCTCAACCCCCGCTCGGACATGGCAGGCTAGTAGCTGGCTCTATGGGAGAAGCTCATATTTGTTGTTTCACCGCCTTGCTTGAGGAGTTGCGTAATAGTTTTATATCGCAGTGCGCACAGTACTTCACTTGTTCCATATTTCATGCATCTTCATCCTGCCATCTATAGTTCTCTAGGTAGATGCGGTACGCTTAGGATGCCATCTATAGTTCTCGAAGTAGAGTATACCATGCTTTGCCACTGTAACCTCTAGATATTGGCCTAGAAATGGAAGTTCGCTTCTCATGGACAGGACAATTTGCATTTCCTTCTCATTCCAATTTTTAGAACAGATAAATGGTTGCAAGGTAGGAGTAGTAGTAGTACTCAAGGGGGGTGTCTTGAGAATTTAGGAAATTAAAGTAGTGACTAAAGAAAATAACTCCAGTTTACATATAGTCAGTGGAGGCAATGACTGAGCTCTGAGCGCTTCTAACCCATTTTAGGGTTTGACGGGGGTCTCAGCGATTGGAACCCCTCCAATCAAAACCTATGCGTACTTTTTTAAACTTACAGAAGGAATATTTTTATTTTATTACATTACTCAACTGTTAAAGTGCCCCCACCAGACAATGGGGGCATATCTCGCTTCATCGACCACCGCTCCCATTCATTTCTATGGGGCCAACGGCTGTATTCGGCGGCCCCATAGATATGAATAGAGGGCGCACGCGCAGTGCGCCCTCCGCCACTTTCCCTGCTTCGTTCTCTGTGTAGGTTCAGGTCCCACCTCTGGGACCCGCACCTATCCGACAATGGGAGCATATCCTAGTGATATGCTCCCATTGTCTGTGATGGGAATACCCCTTTAAATCTCCCGGCATTCCAGCGATTGTTACATACACCCACGTGACCGCAACAGCCAATCGCCAGTTTCAGAGGTCATGTGCCGTCCTTTCTGGCCCCATCTGAGGCCAGTGATTTGGTTGTTGACCACTGGTGTGACAGGGCTTTAAGAGATGTATAAGGGCTCATTCAGACGGCTGTATGCTATCCGCAAAAATGCAGATCCGTTTTTTTGCGGATTAGATGCTGACCCATTCACTTCTATGGGGCCCTTTTCTATTCCACGGTTCCGCAAAACAAATGAAACATGTCCTATACTTGTCCTTGAAAATCAGGACATGGCCCCAATTCAGTATTTGCATACGGCCGTCTGAATGAGCCCCAACTCTTATATTTGTAACATTTCCCACCGTTGATTTATTTTGTTAAACTCGTGGACGAACCCCTTTAAATATTCACCGTGTTTGGCTGCGCTATGAAGGGTATAAAAAGCTTAGATGTTCATGGATGATTCTGCAGGAGGACATCTGTAGTATTTGGCTAGGGGATTTAGAGGCAGAACAAGAAGATGGAAATCTCACTGGGAGCAGACTCGAACATGTTGGCAGTCCATAGAATTGTGAATTCTGCCGAATGAATAATTTGATTCAAGCTGGCCTTGCCTTAATAAAAATGGAAATTCTAGCAGCGGTGAAAATGAATGCATTTGTCATGTAGTGCCAACAAATCTGCGGCAGTGTACGGATTGTAACCGGTCACACCAGCTCCTACTCTCTGAATGCTGTGGTCAGGCACCAATGTACCCGCGTGGGAGGAAATCCTCACAAGTATGGTGAGCGCATTCATACTACATGGGAACAGCCTGATGCTGCAGGTGTAATCTGTGAGGCGGTGTTATATAGTCAGGCCACCATGGAGAGTTTCTGCCGCTCATCTTCCCTCTTTTGGGGGATGTTTGTATAAATGGGGTCAGGACTGCTGGCCAAACATAGTATATATGGCCGACATGCTGGTGGTGAGGTTGCTAATCCATCCAGTTTGGCCTGTTATCCTGCAATTCTAGTAACACAGTAACATAGTTTATAAGGCTGAAAAAGACATTTGTCCATCCAGTTCGGCCTGTCATCCTGCAAGTTGATCAAGAGGAAGGCAAAAAAAAACCCTGTGAGGTAGAAGTCAATTTTCCTCATATTTAGAATAACTCCCTGGATCCACGACCCCTCTCTAGTAGCTATAGCCTGTAATATTATTACACTCCAGAAATACATCCAGGCCCCTCTTGAACTCTTTTAGTGAACTCACCATCACCACCTCCTCAGCTAGAGAGTTCCATAGTCTCACTGCTCTTACCGTAAAGAACCCTTTTCTATGTTTGTGTACAAACCTTCATTCCTCCAGACGCAGAGGATGTCCCCTTGTCACAGTCCTGGGGATAAATAGATGATGGGATAGATCTCTGTACTGACCTCTGATATATTTATACATGGTAATTTGATCTCCCCTCAGTTGACTTTTTTTTTCTAACCCTAATTTTGATAATCTTTCAGGGTACTGTAGTCCCCCATTCTAGTTATTACTTTAGTTGCCCTCCTCTGGACCTTCTCCAGCTCTGCTATGTCTGCCTTGTTCACTGGAGCCCAGAACTGTACACAATACTCCATGTGTTGTCTGATTAGTGATTTGTAAAGTGGCAGGACTATGTTCTCATCACGGGCATCTATGCCCCTTTTGATGCAACCCATTATCTTATTGGCCTTGGCAGCAGCTGCCTGACACTGGTTTCTACAGCTTAGTTTGCTGTTTATTAAAATTCCTAGATCCTTTTCCATGTCAGTGTTACCGAGTGTTTTACCATTTAGTATGTACGGGTGACTTGCATTATTCCTTCCCATGTGCATTCTTTGCCGGTTTTCATTGTATGTAAGTAGGTAGGTTTATTCTAGTGTGTAGTCACACAATGTGAGGCTATATGGGTGTTGGTTTGGCTTTGTTCACATCATGCCTATGTTATACTCTTGGAGAAGCTTGTGGCATATACATTAAAAGCATCATTAGGGCTCCATTTACCTGTTTCCTTTTGGACTGTGTTGGGCAGGTATGGTATGGCGTGTGGTACTTTCACATGTGCGGTACAGCTCTCCAGCAGGTTGTTCCTGCAGAGAATGCCTGGAATCAGGCGGACAAGAAAAAAACGTTGTGTGCAGCACTTTTTGTCCTGCCAGATCTCGTAGTGAATGGGGTCCAGTAGGCACGGTGGCGCTATCTGGATATACCAAATCCAGAGAACTGTACGAGACGTGTGAAAATAGACTTAGTGACTTATCCCTCTGCATCCCTTTGCTGTGGGACATACATCTCCACCTTTTTTTGGCGGTATATGTCGGGAGGTTCTTCTAGGGTAGGCTGGAGCTGTAATGGGAGCAGAATCTTAATTACATGGTTTAGCAAATTTTTTTGATGAACCAATGCTGGGAAGAAATTAGCTGAAGTCTGCATTTATTCTCAAGCTTGTCTACATAGAAATGTAACTGGAGCAGTATTGTTGCTCTTGGGATATCTTGATAGCTTAGGGCTCTTTCACACTTACGTTGTCCTTTTCCGGCATAGAGTTCCGCCGTCGGGGCTCTATGCCGGAAGAATCCTGATCAGGATTATCCCAATGCATTCTGAATGGAGAGAAATCCGTTCAGGACCGGAACGTTTTTTGGCCGGAGAAAATACCGCAGCATGCTGCGCTTTTTGCTCCGGTCAAAAATCCTGAACACTTGCC
Organism: Bufo bufo; assembly: GCF_905171765.1. Taxonomy (NCBI): domain Eukaryota; kingdom Metazoa; phylum Chordata; class Amphibia; order Anura; family Bufonidae; genus Bufo; species Bufo bufo. Next base: position 209,765,358 of record NC_053390.1, read on the forward strand.
GCAAGGCCGGATCCGGAATTAATGCCCATTGAAAGGCATTATTCCGTATCCGGCCTTAAGTTAAATGTCGTTTCGGCGCATTACCGGATCCGACGTTTAGCTTTTTCTGAATGGTTGCCATGGCTGCCGGGACGCTAAAGTCCTGTTTGCCATGGTAAAGTGTAGTGGGGAGCGTGGGAGCAGTATACTTACCGTCCGTGCGGCTCCCGGGGCGCTTCAGAGTGACGTCGGGGCGTCCCACGTGCACGGATGACGTGATCTCATGGATCACGTCATCCATGCGCATGGGGCGCCCTGACTTCATTCTGGAGCGCCCCGGGAGCCGCACAGACGGTAAGTATACTGCTCCCCACTACCCTTTACCATGGCTAACAGGACTTTAGCGTCCGGAGACTCCGGACAACGCAAGTGTGAAAGAGGCCTTACCTATGTTGTTGTAGAAGATTGCAGGGCCTTTGGGGTGTCCCATAGATATTTGATTACTGGTAAGACCCATCTGATATAATATGGAGTCTTGGGCAAGCTTAAAGGGGTATTCCCATCACATACAATGGAGGCATATTGCTAGGATATGCCCGCATTGTCTGATAGGCGCCGGTCCCACCTCTGTGACCCTCACCTACAACGAGAACGGGCTGTTGTTGGAGGACCCTGTATTTCCCTGGGTCTGTCCACCACTAAGTGCTGCTCCCATAGAAGTAAATGGGAGCACACTGCGCATGCGCGGCACCTGCTCCCATTCTTTTCTATGGGACAGATGGAAATAGCCGAGCCAGCGCATGCGCAGTGTGCCCTCTGTTCATTTCCCCGCTTTGTTCTCATTGTAGGTGGTGGTCCCAGAGGTGGGACCTGCACCTATCAGACAATGGGGGCATATCCTAGCGATATGTCCCCATTGTCTGAGATGGCAAAACCTTTCAAAGGGCTTGTCCATACATAATTAGGGGGGGTTGCTTTTTTTTTTTCCCAGGAAACAATGCCACCCTTGTGTACTGGATGTGATGTGTTGTAATTCAGCCCTATTCAATTAAATGGGAGAAAATCACAGCTCATCAAGTTGGCGGTACAAGTCATATCCCATACACACGAGAGTGAATACTTCTTTGTAATCCTGGAAAGCCTTTTAACAAATGTCTGTATGGGAGTGGCCCGTGGTAGGAATTTAGAGACAGATCCGAACACTTACAGACCATTGCCTCCCTGTTGTAGACGCAGGCCTAGATGTCCTCTTACATGGAGCCGTACTAGTGCACGCTGTGTCCTCTTCCCCTTGGGAATCTGCAGTAGATTCCCTGGTGGGAACTTTGGTATTCTGGACATGGGAACTCCGCAAATAAGCCAGTCAGAGGAAGTGGCGTGATATGTACATCATACTGTTATGTAAGGACAGAAAACACATCTGGTTTGGTATGTGCCCTCTGCCATCTTCCATGTTCTCAGATGCTTGTGTGTGAATGCTCTGCTCTGTAATGTCCCATGTACCAGCAGGATCTACACGAGCTCAGTGGTCTGTATCACTAAAGGGACCAGGGAAGCCTGCCTTTGACGTGACTTTCACATGTCTGGTTCCACAGTAACCTCTGATAAGGAGCACGCCGAGCGTTGCGTTGCGGCTTCGTACGTTAAACCTTCCTAGCTTGTTAGCACTCCGGTTATTTGGGACGTTTTACTTTAGGAGTTTGGAGCCCTCTCCAGATGTTTCTACCAGAAGGGTTTGCAGTAAAATGCTAATAAATTTACTCTTGAAAATCCCTGCCCGCGTGCTGGCCTGACGATTGGAGTGTAGCTGCAGAAGTCAAAGCAGGCACCACTCAACTGTCAACTGTACCTGACTGGCAATGGAGAAAGTGCCAGCAGATTCCTTGTGAGGACACGCAGGTCTTGGCTTTGTTTTTGATGCATTTCCTTCTCTATTTCAGGTATTGGCGTGGTTCGAGGAAGGTGAAGAAACGATCACAGCCTTTGTAGAGCCTTTTGTAATTTTACTTATATTAGTAGCAAACGCCATTGTGGGCGTCTGGCAGGTAAGTAAATCTGCAGTGTGGCATTGGCAGCCGTTAACTCTTTGTATCCTCCATGGATTTGCTTCCATATATTTAGTTTTCATACATCTCTGTTCCAGATGGCACCGATAAGTCTGCGGATGCTGTCACATTTTCATGAAGATTTTATGCGGTTTTTGAGTGGATTCTAAAAGTAGAATCTTTTCCTACATATTTCCCCTCCGTGGCGATTCACTTTAGACTTTGCCTTAAAAATGTGTATTGAAAATATAAATATAAAAGTATCAGTATCTGGTCAGTGGGGGTCCCAATCTCGGCACCTCTGCCAGTCAGCGGTTTGAAGGGGCCACGGCACTTGGAAAAGTGCTGCAGCCTCTTCATTTAATACATTGCCCCCCATACATTTAGCAGTGGCCGTGCTTGGTATTGCAGCTTTGTCCCATTCAAGGGATCAGTTATTTTTGGTAGAGCTCTGTTGTCTTTTGTTTCTCCTTCATATATAGTCCTATGTGTGATAGAGAACCCAGCAAGTCTGTTTTACTAAATATTTGCTTTCCCCATTAAAAAAAAAATTTGCATCTTTTCTTAACTATACTTGGTGCTGGTCCTCTGTTCTTCCAACTGGAAATATATGAATAAATTAACAACAAGCTGATACTTGCTTTGGCACATTTAAAGTTGGCACAAAACTTGTTGTTTGTGAAAAGTGCAAACATATGAATATGCCAGCAGATTCCGTCATAGGTGAAGGGTTGTGCGCTCTGCCCCTTCTTCTGAGAAGCGTCATCTACTCATTGTCCTGATAGTGATCACCCAATAAAACTCCCTCTTTCCACACGTGCTGCAATTTCCTGTTGCACAAGTCTAAGTTCTGCAATCAGCCAGCTAGTCAGTGTTCCCAGACGTCTTGTACAGTGTCCTTACGTAATTCTGTACACCTGCCCACGGACTTAGGAATGGCCTCTTAAGTGCATGGGGCTGAGATGCGATGGCATCTTGTACACATGTATCATTAGAAGTGTACATGGATTGTATGTAGAATCCCTTTCTCTTTTTGTCACAGGTCTGGAGGTTGTGTCCCCAATAGGTTTGTTGCGTTGTTAATGCAGATGTAACCTTTGGGCCTTTACCAGATAGCGGAATACATTTAAAATTTGAAAACGAGTCTCTCTGCCTTTGTTTTTGGCTTTTATATTACCGCTTTTGGCTCTTATAAATTACCACTTTTGGTATTTCAGGGATTAGTCAGGATTTTGATATTGATGGCCTATTTCTCAGTATAAGTCATCAATCCGATTCTATTGAATGGGCCTGAGCTGCAATACAAAGGACAGTAGCTAGTCAACGGATGGCGCTGTGAGGAGGACGTAGCAGCCTGGTCATTGGGGGTGCTGGGACTTGGACCCCTGCCGATCTGATTGATCCATCCTGAGGACAGCCCATTGATATCCAAAATCCTGGGCAACCCTTTTAAAGTTTTGGTTTTTATTTTTTGGCCTTTCTCATTTTAGTGTTCTCTACACAATTGCTTTGTATTTAAATTCAACTTTGCCTTTCTATAGATTGCGTATTCCTCTTGTAATTCCTTACACCCTTAGAAGTGGCAGACATGGAGCTGTGTCAGTCCATTGTTTTGCTGCGCGGTTTTACCACCATGTTGGAAGTCTTGTGTCACAAGTCCTTTTAGCTATACTTGCTAGCTTCCTGCAAAGTCTTAAAGGGATTGGCTACTTTTGACCACTGTTTGTAAGATGATTATATGGCTGTATGGCCCCTTGTTTACAAAGTCTTTTGTGCTGTCCACAGGGAGGTCCCGTCCATAAGATGGCCGATGATGGAGGGTCATGTGACCAGGCAAATCACCTCCATGTAATGTCTCCTCCATTCAAAAACACTGTCTGCACTAAACTCCCAACGAGACACGTTCAGATGGCAGGTGCAGTGTATTTGAATAAAGGAGACATCACATGGAGATGATTTGCCTGCTCACATGACCCTCAGTCGGCAGCCATCTTATGGACAGGACCTCTGTGTGGACAGCACAAAATACTTTCTATACAAGGGAGCGCCCCTCGTGAAATATAGAAAATGGTGCAGGATTTCAACGAAGGCCATATTAGTAAGTGCCATATAATCCTCTTATTGGTGAACCATAACCAGAAAGTGGTCAACCCCTTTAAGACGATGCTTTAGAGTGGAGCCTATAGCAAAGGGTCGGGCCATATTTTTGGGTGCAGGCAAAGTAACTGCGCAGATACTAAGCTTACAAAAATTACGGAAACTGACCCCAGCACCCACTTGGACTGTTTTCTGACAGTTTAAGCTAAAACGGACACTGACAAGAACATTTTTTATTTTTTTTGTTTTATGCCTACATCTAACTAAAATTTTTTATTTTTTTTTAAATAAATGTCTTTCCGTGGTTTCATTTGCTTGTATAACATTTGGGAGGGAGGATGGTCTTTGTCAAGTTTTTAATCTCCAGTCTAATGGGGTGGAAATAGGAGAGAAAGGGGTTGTAAGTATGTTAGAATGTCCTTCTTTTTAGGGCTACTTTCACACAGTCAGTATTTGGTCAGTATTTTTTCATCCGTATTTGTAAAGCAAAACCAGGTTCCACTTCTGGTTTTGGCTTAGTTCACATGGTCTGCGTTTCCTCAGCATTTGTAAGGGAGGAAATAACTGCATGCAGCTTTAGAAGCCAAAGCCAGGAGTGGATTCAGAAAAGAGGTGGTATCTGTCCTGCACACGTTCTGCCCTGTTGTGGTCCACTTCTGATTCTGGCTTCCAAAACTGCATCAGGTAAACTCACCGTGTGACCGTACCCATACAAATTTCCTTCTTTTATGTGCATTTCTGCAACATATCCACACCAAAATCTGCAGATTTAGATGCGGTTTTGCCGCAGTTCTCACCCTCTGTTGGAAAAGGATGAAATCTGCGATAAAACCGCAAACATAATTGACATGCTGCAATTTCCGCAAAGTGTACATGAGATTTGTGTAATCCCATACACTTTGCTGGTTCTGTACTACGATGCGGTTTTTCTACACGTATTCCGCAATCGTGTGCAGGTGGCCTTACAATGACCAGCATTTGTCTCTTCATTTACCCAGCTTTGTTTGAGGCGGCTAAATCTTTTCCACGTTTTTCCACACGTACTCTTCGCCATCACGTCTCTTCTTCCTTAACAGGAAAGAAATGCTGAAAACGCCATTGAAGCCCTCAAGGAGTATGAACCTGAGATGGGCAAAATTTACCGACAGGACCGAAAGAGTGTCCAGAGGATTAAAGCCAGAGATATTGTCCCCGGCGACATTGTCGAAGTTGCTGGTGAGCTTTTCTGTCTAATCTATCGTAACGCGGTGGGCTTGAAATCTGTTGTATGATGGATTCTATTTTAAGCTTCAGTTCTATGTGTAAGGTTAACTCTTTCATTAGATGGCGTTCACTTGTCTAGAGACGATTCCTGGCCCGGGGTAAAGCTTGCAGTGCACTCCTTCCTTTGATGAATTCACTGTGCGGTGCAGGGCTCTGCAGGCTACAAGCTTTAATATGTCTATAAATGTCAGATTGCTTTTAAGAGCAGACATCGGCACAATTTATTGTCGCTCTACACCACTCATGTTACGCAGCTGATGTATGTGGAGCGTGCTACTAATACCTTTTATGTTTAGTATTGTATGGACTTTGCCATAGAATTTGTAGAGAGATGTCCATGTAGGGAATTGCAGCACTTCACCCAGGGATGCATATCTGGAAATGGAATTCTAGGCCGCACGCCAATGACATTTGTATGTCAAAACCGGTCTGCCTTCTGGTGACAGCGCTGAAAATGACGGACTGTGATAAATCGCTTTTATAATGCCCGTTGTGCGTTTCCTTTTATAATGAAATGATTGCAAGTGCAAGCAACTTTAGAACTTTCTACGACAGGTCCGTTATTGCATTTTTTTTTTTTTCACGTACACGTTTTCCTTTCTGACGTCAAACATAAGTGATGGCAGCTGGTTTTAACCCTTTAATGTTTTGCTGGTCATGCGTGCCCGCGGGGTGTTTGTTTCGGCTCTGAATAGTTATACAAAGGATCCATTATATTATAATAAGGATGCCTCGTAGGTGTTTTATTTAACCTGGTATGGTTTCCTGCAGGTGTTTTAAGAACGCAAGCCTCAAAACAAGCTATTACTTCTAATTGCATAAGGAGTCCCACCAGGGACTACTAGCACATGCCGCTCCCTGTGGTACGCCGGAGTCAAATTCACCATGCCAGCCTTTTTGTATGTGCCTTGCAGCTATCGGTGGAGATCTTGCATCTTTCACTGGGGCATTGCATTTTTATTTTTTTATAATGAGGCATGAGTGAAATAATTTTGCCCTGTTTATAAAAAGGACAGCCTTTCGAGCATGGTGATGATGTAAATTCTGTCTTGTTTGATCTTCTCCAGACCTTTTCTTTAACATGAAGCAGAGGTATATTTGTGGTATATGCGCATTAATGTAGCTATTTTAAACTTGGCATTTCTTCCTTACACACGGGCCTGCAGTCATTTCTGGAAAGGCTACTTTATCCGCTCAGTAAATTGTATTAGTGCTGCCGGTAAGGGCCGCAGGTGCCATAGTATTCAGCCATGAAGTCCATCTCCCTATAAGCTGGTGTCGTTCTGTATAGTTAAATGGTTGTATGTACTTGTGTGTCGTGGTATTAATAAATATGTATATATTTTTCTAGTTGGAGATAAAGTCCCAGCAGACATACGACTAACTTCCATCAAATCCACCACCTTAAGAGTAGACCAGTCTATCCTTACTGGTACGTATACTACAGCATGGTTCAGGAATGGTTACCTATGTGGTCCGTAATGGATATGGCTTTAGGGTATTAAAGTAGAAGTAACCGAAGATTTATGTGAAATCCCCCCTTTGTAATGTTCAAATATTCTTATGGTAAATTGACGCCTCAATACCGTGAGAAGCATGGGGTCTGTAATGTCGATCTCTGACAATTTTGCTCGTTTGTTGGTTAATAATGCTGTATAAGGGTGCATTCGCATGACATGGATACCGGCCTATTTGCGTTCCGCAATTTGTGGACCGCACATGGCCGCCACAATAATAGAAAATGCAAATTGCGGGGTGGCAGAATGGAACTATGAGTGTGGACAGCACACTGTGTGCTGTCTGCATCTTTTGCGGACCCGTTCATACGGTTGTGTGAATGAGCCCTTATACTAACTAAGTTAGGAAAACATGGCTGCTTTCACCCAAAAACAGTACCATCCCTGTCCACACATTGTCTGGAATTGCAGCTCTGCCCCATTGACTCCAGTGGAGCTGAGCTGCAATCAGACAGGTATGGCGTTTTTGGAAAAAAGCAGCTATGTTTTTCTAATCCTGGACAACCCCTTTAAGTATGGCTCCTAGCACATTTACCTATATCCGACTGCCTTTTTATTTATTAGAGAGCAAGGGAAGGCTGTAATGCACATAAAAATTTAAAGTGTAACTGAGAGGCAGGTCAGATGTTTACGGACTTGTGGACTTTCTATATGCCCTCAGCTGAGCACTTCTGTCTTTTTAGTTTCATGATCAGTGCGGGTCTCAAAACTCCACCTTCTGAGAACTTCTGATATGTCATAAGTTTTATAAAATCGTAGGTTTCAACCTTAAAGAGGACGTTTTATCGGTCCAAACATTGTGAACTAAGTATCATGACATATACAGTCACTGCACTTACTATTATCCCTGGGCGCCGCTCCGTTATCCCGCTATGCCCTCCGGTATGTTCGGGGACTTGGTTATAGTAGGCGGAGTCTGCCCTTGTTCTGCTGGGCGTCTCCTTCTCCTAGGCCATAGCGCTGGCCAATCGCAGAGCTCACAGCCTGGAGGTTTTTTCTCCCAGGCTGTGAGCTCTGCGATGCGATTGGCCATCGCTACAGCCTAGGAGGAGACGCCCAGCCGAACAAGGGCAGACTCCGCCTACTATAACCAAGTCCCCGAACATACCGGAGGGCATAGCGGGATAACGGAGCGGCGCCCAGGGATAATAGTAAGTGCAGTGACTGTATATGTCATGATACTTAGTTCACAATGTTTGGACCGATGAAAGGTCCTCTTTAAAAAATAAAAATTCTAAAGCAACTTTGTCTTAGGCCCCATGCACTCAACTGTATTTTTTTGTGAATCGGATGTGAACCCATTCATTTCCATGGAGCTGCAAAAAATGTGTACAGAATCCATCTGTCCGTTCCGTGGCCCTACAAAAAAACATAGAACATGTCCTATTCTTGTCTGATTTTCAGACAAGGATAGGACATTTCTACACGGGGTGAAAAAAATAAAATGGTGGCATGAACATGGCTGGCACCAATATTTTGTGGATCCTTGTTTTGCGGACCGCAAAATTAATACGATTGTGTGCATGGGGCCTTAAGATGTTTTGCCCGAGCAGTTTTCTGGGTGTACGTGGCTAACATGGATAATAGCCAGTAACATATGGTGTGTATTTTTAATTTCGCCGTAGTAAGTTAATAGAAGATGAATGATTTAATGTTCTCACTGCAATGTCGGCTGTTTGTTTTGTAGGAGAGTCTGTGTCTGTAATAAAGCACACTGACCCAGTCCCTGATCCCCGAGCTGTAAATCAAGATAAGAAAAACATGCTGTTTTCTGTGAGTTCTCCTTTTATATGGTACAATGTGAGCTTGTTTCTTCTGTGCATTAGTTTCTCAATTTTCATTTTTTTTAAATTTTTTTTCCTCTCTCAATCAGGGTACAAATATTGCTGCTGGTAAAGCCATCGGTGTGGTGGTGGCAACTGGCGTCAACACTGAAATTGGCAAGATTCGTGATGAAATGGTAGCTACAGAGCAAGAGAGGACTCCTCTGCAGCAGAAGTTGGATGAGTTTGGGGAGCAGCTTTCTAAAGTGATCTCCTTAATCTGCATTGCTGTATGGATCATCAACATTGGACACTTTAATGATCCCGTGCACGGTGGCTCTTGGATAAGAGGAGCAATCTACTATTTCAAAATTGCTGTTGCCCTGGCTGTTGCTGCTATTCCTGAGGGTTTGCCTGCAGTCATCACCACTTGTTTGGCTTTGGGTACTAGAAGAATGGCAAAGAAAAATGCAATTGTCAGGAGCTTGCCATCAGTTGAAACACTGGGCTGTACATCAGTTATTTGCTCTGACAAGACCGGTACTCTAACCACTAACCAGATGTCTGTCTGTAGGGTAAGAGATCTCTTCATGTTTACTTTTTAGGAAATAAAAATGTCATTGCTTTTTATTAAAGACTACTCCTACACGGTGACATGTTGCACAATATGAGGATCCCAGTATCTCATTGCGACTAGTCGTATGGGTGGCAGTGTGACACCCCCCCCCCTTATCTAGAGTCAGTCATAGACTGCATTTGGCTTTTTATTATTTTATTTTTTTAGGGGGTCGTACAACTTGCTGTCATCCTAAAAGATTTTACATTAAAGGGGTATTCAAGTTAGCTTATCTCCTATCCACAGGATAGAGGATAACTATTAGATTGTAGGGGGTCCTACTGCTGCGACCCTCATTGATCACAAGAACAGGGGCTCTGTACCCCCTGCAGCCTCCCCTTAAATGAACGGCAGATCGGGCATGCGTGCTGCTGCTGCTTCATTCATTCCTATGGGACTTCCAGAGATAGCTGAGCGCTGTACTAGATTGTCTCCAGAACTCCCATAGGAAAGAATGGAGCGGCCAAACACATGTGGAACCAGCTGCTCTACTCACTTTGGGGGATTACGGACCCCCCGTTCTTGTGATTGAGAGTCCCAGCAGTAGGACCTCCACCGATCTATTAGTTATCCACTGTCCTGTGCGATGGGGATAACCAAATCTAGAGCATCTTGGGCAAAATTTTCTCAGATTTAGGCCTCATGCACACAACTGTATGTATTTTGCAGAACGGAACAGCGGGCCCCTAATAGAACAGTACTATCTTTGTCCATAATGCGGAACAGAAATACGGACAAATGGAATGCACACGGAGTACCTTCTGTTTTTTTTGCAGACCCATTGAAATGGATGTTTTCGTCTGTGGTCCGCAAAAAAAGAAACTGACACGGAATGAAAATACGTTTGTGTGCATGAGGCCTACTCTGCTAACACCTGCACTTCGATAGAGAATGACTGACTGGATTGGCAATGTGCATGCACGACCTGCTTCATCAGAACGGGACCCCCATTCTTCTGATTGGTGGGGGTCCCAGTGGTCGGACCTCTAGTTATCCCCTATCCTGTGGACAGGAGAGAACTTAAAAATGTGGCACAATCCCTTTTAATGAAGACCCTTTTTGTGGCAGGAGCATGACGGCAGCGTTTTGCCTGCTTTATCAATGTCACCTTGAATGTGAGCGGGGTGTAGTACGTTTCCTGCAGCAGCATCATTTTGCTAGTCCGTTGTGCCTGTGGTTCATTGCCTTGTTAAGCGAGTCATGGATGAATGGACAATTTCTGCTTCCATCTCTTGCTGCATTCTAAGTAGAAACGAGATTGCGCCTTTGTCAGAATATGAAAGAAAAGCCTGAAATCGGTGGGCTGCGGGGGGGGGGGGGGGGGGGGGGGGGAAGTATGATCAAATCTATTTTTCATGTTTGTGCTGTAATTCATCAGTGGCAGCTGGCAGACCTGGATTGTGGACCTTAAAATGAAAACCTCATTAGTCTTTTATAGAAGGCCTGGCCAGTCGTCTTGACCTAGTCCGCGCTCGGCAAACACTGATCAGTATTCCGGAGGAGACCAGTTGCAGTCTTGTTACATAACGGCTGTAGTCAGGGCGAGGGTTTTTCTCTAGTGCTTTCCAAGATGTCACAAAGCATGATCTTTCTCCAATTTTAGCGTTTAAGGTGTGGCGATAGCAACCTGCCTCTTGTATGGGATAGCGGCAGCCAGCTGAGGATTTGTCAATGGGTGCAGTGATTTTTTGTGTGTGTTCACACTTGCGCAGTCCGCTTTCTTGAGTTTAGCCAACGCCAGCTATTCATCACAGATTTTTTGTATAAGGCTTGATGTAGCCAAGCTTTGAGATTAATCCATCACTATTTGGAGTACATAGCCTTTTAACAAAAGACACTGAGCCAGAAAGTCAGTAAGTTTCTCCTGCGGTGTTCATGATGTAGTCTGTTTTCTTTAGGTCCTGAGCATACGTTATATTCTGGAACGGTGAACTATTGCTTATCCCAAAGCCTTGACTTAATGACAGTCTGTGAATATTGCCGTGTATAGAGGGTCTTAGGGTTCTGTAACATCGCAGCTGCTTATGACCTGAGCCACGGTCAACAGTATTAGGCCGGGTCCACGTTGTCATAGCCCCTAGCAGGGCTCTCCGTCTTGGGCTGTGCAGTATTCAGATGTGTACCACAATGGGTGCATTTCCTTTAATGGGTCACGTGGAGTCTGCCTTTCTGTTTGTGGTGGACTGTGCTTTTCAGAATCCCAGTGGAGGGTTAAAACACAATGGGAACCCATTGTTAAGGGGGTTATTCAGCATTGGGGTTTGTTTTTAATGGCCTCTGCAGGGTATTGTACCTAGGGAGAAAGTCAGACTCCCCTGCTCCATTCTGCCATATTCTGGTTCCCAGCGTATAAGGTCATGTGTGCTGCTACAGCCAATGGCTGGCCTTACCAGTGATGAGCCCAGTCATTGGCTGCAGTGGTGCATGTGACCCCGTCCAGGGACTGGGGAGCGTGCGGTACAGCACACTGCTCGAGCTAGTGACGACAAGCCCTTTAAAGAGGTTGTTCAGGGTTAGAATTTTTTTTTAGAAACAGCACCACTGCTGTCCATGGACTGTCTCTGGTATAGCAGATCATTTCTAGTCAGATTATAAGGGTCCATTCACATGTCCGCAAATTGCAGACCCATTCATTTCTATGGGGCTGCACGATGTGCTGCCCGGTTCCGGAAATGTTCCCCCAAAAAATAGAACATGTCCTATTCTTGTCCGCAATTGCGGACAAGATTAGGCATATTCGATTATAGTGCCGGCGATGTGCGCACATTGCTGGTGTCCGTCTTTTGTGGATCCGCAAAACATACGGATGTGTGAATGGACCCTAATGGAGAACACAGCCCATGGGCAGGAATTTGCACTGTTCATAGATAAACAGACACTTTTCCTAATTCTGGACAACCCCTTTAAGCATGTAACATAATAACATAGTAAGACATTTGTCCATCCCGTTGGGCCTGTTATCCTGCAAGTTGTAGACTTGTGAGCCAAAAACCAGATTTCCCATAGAGTTTAGCAGAAAAGAAAAACTATAAATTTAGGTGCCATCTGCTTTTGGCCGCTGCTCCTGGGATATTTGGGCGTGGAGTAGTACCTAGTATTTCTTACATGAATAAGCTTGCTGTTTATCGGGTTCTGTGATATTGAAGTTGCAGGTTATGCAGTGAATGGGTGACTTCTGTTATCTCTTGCTGCATTTGGAATAAAATTAGATAGAATTATTGTGGCAGTGGAAATCTGAGGTTGGTTTTGGTGCTGAAGGGAGCTGCTATAATTTAGTATTTGTCAGGGTCTCGGTCCTTGCCACTGCCGTGCCCACGTACTGTATGTATGTTGACTGATGCTGCTAGAATAATATTTAAGCCGAGGCTGCAACCGTGTGAACATGGCCATCAGATCTGCCCTTTTACTGGTCAGGAGAATGTCTTTTAAAGGGAGCCCGTCCTGTTGAGCATGTTATAGAGCAGGAGAAGCTGAGCTGAGATTGAAATATAGTTTTATGTGGAGAGGATTCAGGATTATAATTTATACCTTTTTTTTATATTCCAGCTCATTCTGGGCTTTGAAGTCAAGGAGGCGGGCCCATCAGTGATTGACGGCCTTCCCTCTATGACTGTGTATACAGAGAGCTGTCAACCACTGATAGGACCGCCTCCTGGACTTCAAAGCCCAGAATGTGCGGAGATCTAAAGGTATAAATTACAAGTGTTACTGGATCTCTTCCCATAAACCTAGATATCAATTTGCTGAGCTCATTCTGCTCTATAACAGGCTGCCTGCAGATTACACTGCATTTGAATAGTGACGGGTTCCCTTTAAATCACTAAACACTTTGGAAAGAAAAATGCAAAAAGAAATGAGTCCAGTGTAAGGTTACAGCCACACTTGGCACATTGATGTTACCCAGTGGACAATCTGCAGCGGCTGCAAAGTGAATGGGATCTTAACAAATCTCACCCTCGTGCTGCAGCGATTTTCCACCAGAAAAATCCACACACAACTTGACATGCAGTGTGGATTTTAAATCTGCAGCATTTCAGTTTATGGCGCAGTCTTCTGACACTGATTTCGCCCTTTGTCATGCACAGTCGTGGCAAATCCTGCACTGTGTAGTCCGTACCCTAAGGCAGTGATGGCGAACCTTTTATAGACCGAGTGCCCAAACTGTAACCCAAAACCCACTTATTTATCACAAAGTGCCAACACGGCAGTTTAACCTGAATACTACAGTCCAGTATAGTATCTTTCACATACTTTATCATTTAGCTTTAATAGGCTGCCTACATTCAGTGGGCTGCCTCTGCTGTTCATAGTGCGCCCTACGCTGATGAATGGCAGGAGAAGTCTAAGGCATATTGGTACACCATAGACTCTTTCCAGGGCACAGGTGCCCACAGATAGGGCTCTGAGTGCCGCCTCTGGCACCCGTGCCATAGGTTTGCCACCACTGCCCTAAGGGGTGTTCAGATGGTAAAAGTACAGTTTAGAAGAAACTGTTTACTGGGGAACCTGCATAGGCTGACCCTCTATCTGTTGCAGTTTGTATATCGTGGACATCCGCTGCACCAAGAAGGCGCCTGTCCTTGCTGCTTTATGGTGTCCGTTTTAACTGCAACGTCGTAAATACTAGCGTGTGGGTTTCCCATTGAAAACAAAGGGGAGGGCAGCACAGATTGCACACAAATCTGACGATTCAACCTGGCTTTATGGTCATGTTCTGTCTGGCATCTCTAGTTTCCCCTAAAATGAAATAAATAAAAGGTCCCATTCTGACTGTCTTCTCGTCTTTCCACAGATGTTTGTTGTCGACAGAGTTGAAGGCGACTCCTGCTTTCTGAATGAGTTTTCAATAACTGGCTCCACTTATGCTCCCACGGGAGAAGTGTAAGTTTTTTTTCTTGTCTTTTTGGCTTGCAATTCACACCAGTTTCCTAACAAAAAACGTTATGCTCCAGGAACTTCTTTTCCATTTTAGGAATATTTGTAATTCTTCATTTCTGAATGCAGCCTCTGTTTTTAACTATTTTATACTTAAAGGGGTTGTCCGAGCTTATGATAAATCCTGGACAAGCTCCCTAAGTTCCTAACATATGATGTCTCTGTTCTCTGCGGAGCTGGATGGTCCTTCTGCCACTGCTTGTTTAAATACTGCCGAGTACTGAGATTGGCTGCAGCGGTCACATGCCATATGTTTGCATGTTACCCCCTCATTTTGCAAGCAAGCACAGTTATATGAAAATATGCACCAGATTCATTATTACTTGGGAACTGAAAGTAGATACTAAAACAGACATATTTGCAGAGGTGACAGGTCCTCTTTAATATCTATGGGTAATGTCTATAATGCCCAAAATGCATGCCAGGGGGAAGGGGTTAAAAAAAAAAGCAGCCGCCTGGGCACAGGCAGTTCTGGCAGTGTAGTCTTGGTATTAGAACATGTCTGCAGCTTAGACTATAATGTAAACTTAATTTGCAATGAAGGAAGTGGCAAGTATAATATACATGTCCTATCGCTATGTGTTACCTTGTTTGACATGTAGATATTTTTTTTGTCCATGTACACTATTAGGCATAAAGATGATAAACTTGTGAAATGCCACAAGTATGATGGACTGGTAGAGCTGGCCACGATTTGTGCACTTTGCAATGATTCATCTCTGGACTTTAATGAGGTTTGTATGACTGAAGTATATTTAATGCCTGATACCTGGTGCAGTGCGATATAAAGGGACAATTTATCCTCCAATAGTTCCACTATCTGTCCATTAAGTAATGTGATTCAGAATGAAAAACGGACAGCTGGCGTGTAGACAAGGGCGAGCGCTTTCTTTAGCCAACTGATGACTTTCGGGGTTTTTCACCCTGTTTTCTATTCTACGTTATGAAGTCATGGGGCTCAAAAAAAGGAAGCTGGTTATGGCATTCTGAAGTATGAAAGTGACTTTTATCAGACGGGATTTTCCCTAGCTGTGACTATAGGCCTCTCTGCCGAAATTTAAGGAAGTTGTACATGTTGACTTTTACTTTAAAGACTATATGAAATGCAGTGTGTTACTCAAGAATCATTATTTTTATTATTATTCCTTTTATGATTGTCTTTTCATGAAATATAGGCTAAAGGAGTTTATGAGAAAGTTGGGGAAGCTACGGAGACTGCTCTTACCTGTTTGGTTGAAAAAATGAATGTGTTTGACACAGATCTGAAGGGACTGACGAAAATTGAGCGTGCTAATGCTTGTAACTCGGTAAGTTGCTCTTCTTTACCTAAACACATGTTTTACAGTTATTCTTGGAGTTATTAGAAGGTCTTGACCAATCACATCGGAGAGCATCACCACCAGGGAAGTTTTTCTTTGGATTCAAAGAAAGAAAAGTCACATCTTGCAAACAGACTGACTTTTTTTAATCTATTTTTTTTTTTAGGTCTTGTATCTCAGAAATGGCTGATCATTTATAATAAAGACCAATTAAAATTTAATTTTTAGCCCACAATAAGTAAAATACAATCATAAAAATGCCCCTGAAGGTGTATATAGCTTCAAAGCCTAAATACCTTGTACTCGCAGCCGTTGTGCTGTGTCTGATAAACCTGTTGCATCAAACATAACTACCGTTTAACTGGGCTGATAGCCAAGTGGGGCATGGTGACTATTCTAACTGGTTGCAGAAAATGTAGTCCGTTCTTTCTAGAATAGTTGTGGGATGAGATGTGACTTTGAGGCAGAGAGCTGATGATAAATTCCATCCTATTTTCCAGGTTATAAAACAACTTATGAAGAAGGAATTCACATTGGAATTCTCAAGAGATAGAAAATCAATGTCGGTGTACTGTACGCCAAATAAACCAAGTCGTACCAACATGAACAAAATGTTTGTCAAGGTAATTGCCAAAGTCTTGTAAAGTCAAGAATCTGTACACTTACCTTCATGATGAAAAGTGACACAAATGTGGGCAGTCTGATCAATATTGCACAGGTGTGATATTGATAATTGATAGCCTTACTAATATTTATGTCAAGGGAAGGAGAGCATAACTGGAGAATGTGGTTCATTGTGTGTGTCACTTTACCAGTTACTAATGGTGGTGAACTGAAGGAAGTGACCTTTTTGGAATTTCTATCTTAGCCTTATCCTTCAGCATTTTAACTTTATCCCTTCTTTAGGGTGCCCCTGAGGGCTTAATTGATCGCTGTACCCATATCCGAGTTGGTAGCGGAAAAGTCCTTTTGACTCCAGGAATTAAACAAAAGATAACGAGTGTGATCAGAGAGTGGGGTTCAGGCAGAGACACCCTTCGCTGCTTGGCGCTGGCAACGCATGATAACCCAACACGGAAAGAGGACATGAATCTGCAAGAATCTACCAATTTTATCAACTATGAGGTGAGAGGTTTTGTAGCAGTAGCCATGTTTTAGCTTAATTGTTAAATGAAATGTGTACAACCACTAACTTATCTGTGTGCATATGTCGTGCTGCCTTGAGAATAAATGCGCTGTTTTTATTCTTCGTCTTCAGACCAATCTGACATTTGTTGGCTGCGTTGGAATGTTGGACCCTCCAAGAACAGAAGTGGCCGCATCAGTAAAGATGTGTAGGCAGGCTGGTATTCGTGTGATCATGATTACGGGTGATAACAAAGGAACGGCCGTCGCAATTTGCAGACGTGTTGGTATCTTCCGTGAAGATGAAGATGTTACTGAGAAGGCTTTCACTGGCCGTGAATTTGATGAGCTATCTCTAGCTGCTCAGAGGGACGCTTGCATGAATGCACGGTGCTTTGCTCGTGTAGAGCCGTCACACAAATCAAAAATTGTTGAATTTCTACAGTCTTTTGATGAAATTACTGCTATGGTAAGTTAAGAGGACAGTTTACTCTCTAATAAATGGGGACCCTCTAGCACTGCTGTCTTGCTGCTCTCGAACCATGCGCTCACAGACGGACAAAACTTTAGTTGGGAATTCTTGTTGGCTATGTTTTGTTATTTTTTTTCTCCCACAAGCTGTCCTGCTCCCAATAAAAAAAATTGCTCTTTGGCAAAAAATGCTCCAAAATGTGCATGCATGAATCTAACCTGTCAAAGTATATCCTAAGGACAGGACTCTGTAGCCCTCTCCTATGTTTAAGGCTGGGTTCACATGTCCAGGTAAAACTAAAGAGGTTTCTAGGACTCTAATAATGGTGGTCTATCTTCTAGATATGCAATGTGAATAAGATTGAACTGCAGCTACAAAATGTATGGAGCTGTGTCTGGTAAACCATGAGAAGGCCACAGGGCTCACCCAAGTGATCAGCAGGGGTACTGAAGTTGGATCTGAGATGCATAAACCAAAGATAGGCCATCATTATTTAAAGTCCTGCAAACCCCTTTAAGGCTGAATTCAATGGTGTAGGTTATAACTAAACATAGGAGAGTACCATCCACTGGTGGCCAGTCCACTGATGCAGCTTACCTCATAAAGGGTATGATTCAGGAGGTTGGCACTATCTGTTCTATTTTTTGTATAAAATTTAGGGGAGTCAGTAAAAAAAGTATGTTTTCACGAATGTTAGATTTGTAGTGTGTGGGGAATTTTTTTTTTTTTTTTAGGTTTCAAGTGTGAGTAACCCATCTTTCTCTCCTTTTCAGACAGGTGATGGTGTGAATGATGCCCCTGCTCTCAAAAAAGCAGAGATTGGAATAGCTATGGGATCCGGGACAGCAGTTGCTAAAACTGCTTCCGAAATGGTTCTGGCTGATGACAACTTCTCCACTATTGTAGCTGCTGTGGAAGAGGGACGGGCGATTTACAACAACATGAAGCAATTTATCCGCTACCTCATCTCTTCTAATGTTGGAGAAGTGGTTTGGTGAGTGACATTTTTAACAAAAGATTTTGTTGGCTGTAAAGTTGACAAAACATTTAGCTAGTTCCACAGGTCTACACTATATTTACTATATGTTTTTAAACAAAGAAATATTGAAAATCTGTTAATTTTTATGTTCTCGATTTTATATTTCTTTTTTTCTTCCACTAGTATTTTCCTGACTGCTGCCCTTGGCTTCCCAGAAGCATTAATTCCTGTTCAACTGTTGTGGGTGAATCTAGTAACAGACGGCCTTCCTGCCACTGCATTGGGCTTCAATCCTCCGGATCTGGACATTATGAGCAAGCCACCACGTAATCCCAAGGAACCTCTGATCAGTGGCTGGCTATTCTTTCGCTATCTTACTATTGGATGTAAGTTTGCTTTATCTCAGTAAGGTAATACGCCAAAGAGAGAAAGATAGGGCTCGCACTCAGTAATATTATGAAAATATAAATTTTATTAGTGTCTCCATATGAGACAAATCACAATAAAAACACATAGAAAACAGTAGATGGTGGAAAATGAGCACACAGAATGACACGGAGCACAACTAATACCTGGGATGGCAAGTAGATACAAACAATGAGTATATAAATATAGCACTAATGTGCATATGGGCCAAATAGGATATCAGAAATACATGTAGTTAGGCACCGCTGTAAAGGCTAGGTAAAGGCATCATATATAATAACCAACATATAAATATAAAGTGCAAATATATCAAAGTGGATATATATATATATATCCACTTTGATATATTTGCACTTTATATTTATATGTTGGTTATTATATATGATGCCTTTACAGCGGTGCCTAACTACATGTATTTCTGATATCCTATTTGGCCCATATGCACATTAGTGCTATATTTATATACTCATTGTTTGTATCTACTTGCCATACTGTTTTCTATGTGTTTTTATTGTGATTTGTCTCATATGGAGACACTAATAAAATTTATATATTCATAATATTACTGAGTGCGAGCCCTATCTTTCTCTCTTTGGCGTATTACCATACGTGCTGGCTCTGCACGGGTACTCACTTCTGTGAGTCATTTATTATTGGCGTTTATTTTTATCTCAGTAAGGCTCCATTCACATGTCCGCAAATTGCGGATCCGCAAAACACGGACACCGGCCATGTGCGTCCCGCTTTTTGCGCACCGCACATGGCCAGCACTTTAATAGAAATGCCTTTTCTTGTCTGTGGAGAAGAATATGTTCTATTTTTGCAGGGCCACGGAACTGAAGTGCGGATGCGGATAACAGTGTGCTGTCCACATCTTTTGTGGCCCTGTTGAAAATGAATGGGTCCGCACCCGTTTCGCAAATTGCAGAACAGCTGCGGACCCATTTTACGGACATGTGAATGGACCCTGATAAATATAACCGACAATAGAACCACTTTTGGATCAAATCTCAATTGCCTTGCAGTAACCTTGTAAGAAGGGTTTTTGAAAGTGGAACTTATGGCCATTTTTACACACAAGTTTTACAGGATGATAAATGCTGGTTAAAAAAAGGCAACGTTTTATTGTAATATTTTGAGTGTTTTTATTTTTTGTTTTTCAAGTTCTATAGATAAGCGTATGAAAAGAAAACTATCTTTAGAGCATACCAAAATGTTTTGTATCTAGTGATTTTACTAGTCAGCTTTAGACTTTAAAGTAACTTCTGGACACAAAAAATCCATTGAAAACACCAAAGAAAATCCTGCTAAATTACTAAAAGATACCAAATGTTTTATTTGCGTTGCTGGATCTTATTGTGGCCTTCTATTAAACAGGTTATGTTGGTGCCGCTACAGTTGGAGCCGCAGCCTGGTGGTTTATTGCAGCTGAAGATGGACCAAGAGTTACTTTCTACCAACTGGTATTCATCTTGACTTATTTTTTATGATATCTCATTTAACATCTCAAATCATATCATCCTCATATATATATATATATATATATATATATACTGATTTCTCATTGTAGAGCCACTTTCTTCAGTGCAAACCGGACAACCCAGAATTTGCAGACGTTTCATGTGAAGTCTTTGAGTCTCCATACCCAATGACTATGGCATTGTCTGTCCTAGTTACTATTGAAATGTGTAACGCTTTGAACAGGTAACGTCTGCTGCCATTTCCTAGATTAGGGTTTTCTGTTTTTTAAAGGAGCCTTTAGACTTGCCTTTGCTATTTAATGTTTCCATTCTAAGAAGTTATAGCTAGATGCCATTATTCTGTTCATTCCCCTGTAAAAGTACTACCCATGGATAAATGCATCTCTGGTAAGTGGTATGGACGCCCAAACTCCCTATTAGGTCTGTGTTCCACCTTTGTGTCTTTTAATTTGTTAAGGGCAAATAATTTTGGATGAATTTGTAGCTGTTTATTGAATATGGAGCTCGCAGAGACTGTTAGGACTCCTAGTGTCCAACTTTCATTTTCTCTTTCTTACAGCTTGTCTGAAAACCAGTCCCTTCTGAGAATGCCTCCATGGGAGAACGTCTGGCTCCTGGGCTCCATTTGCTTATCCATGTCACTTCATTTCCTAATTCTTTATGTAGAGCCATTACCGGTATGTTCACATCACACAGCCAGTAATGATTGAGGTAGTTCTATCAGCCGGAGCTGACCTTCTGACCTTTTTTTCTCCTCTTCTCTATAGCTTATCTTCCAGATTACCCCGTTGGACTTGATTCAGTGGTTGATGGTGCTGAAAATCTCATTACCTGTTATACTTCTGGATGAGGCACTTAAACTTGTTGCCCGTAACTACTTGGAACCTGGTAAAGAGTGTGAAAAGCCTGCCGCCAAACCGTGCACTTTTTCCGCATGCACTGAGGGGATTTCTTGGCCGTTTGTGTTCATTTTCTTGCCTTTGATTATCTGGCTTTACAGCACCGACACTAACATTACTGAGATGTTCTGGTCTTGACTGACATTTTTACAGAATGGAAATGTTTAACTTAACCTGTTCATTTTTTTTATTTTATTTTTTTATTGTTTAAAGCAACTGTCTATTTCTGCTGAATTTTCACATGAACTTAGTGCTGGTGAAGGCAAGTTTGTTTCTCATACTAGGTCTTATTTTCTCATTTTGCTCCCATCTACCCCATCCAAACCTCTTGACAGCCACGTGGACAAGAGGTTTTTTTTGTTTGTTTTTTTATACATAATGTTCTTTATGTTCTTTGCCGTGTACAGAGGACTAACTATTTTATGCAAATATTTTTTGTAGATGGGAAATGCA
Organism: Bufo bufo; assembly: GCF_905171765.1. Taxonomy (NCBI): domain Eukaryota; kingdom Metazoa; phylum Chordata; class Amphibia; order Anura; family Bufonidae; genus Bufo; species Bufo bufo. The sequence goes on from NC_053390.1 coordinate 209,786,727, forward strand.
TGTACAGTGTTCAGTTTCATAATATCCATTCTCATTTAAAGAAGCATAAAACAAAAAAAAAGGAAGCAAAAAGGAACTCTAATTTGATCCAATGGACATTATCTGCTGAAAATTCGTAGCAGATTTAGGGAACGTGTGACAATAATTAACTAAAATTACAAAGCATGCTCTGTGTTTCTGCATGGTCATTTGGTTTTGATTCTCATTATACTGTCTGTCTGATAGGCTTTTTTTCTTCTTTTTTTTAATCTAGCCATAAGCCAGTTTTTTTTCTGCACTAAGCAGATAACTGCTACCTCAGTCAGTATTTTGTGTTCCAGTCTCTCATTTCACTTCTTTTCTGTTTACACCACTCTGATTCTCTGTAAGAGGTATGCCCATTCTTGCTTGTGCAGACTTCCCAACAAGTTCAAATCGTTTTCCTTCCATTCATTTTTAAGGTTATTTATTTAAATGTCTAATGTATTTTTATTGTAGCCACCCCCCCCCCCCCCCCCCCCGTGTTGCCCATTTCATGGACTATACTTCACAGCCTAGTTAAAAAAAAATAATAAAACCTTTTAATGGACAGAGCAACATGTCTTGTCTTACGAATGCTTGATCACCATAAGTTCCTTATGTTTTCTTTTCTTTTTTAATAATTATTCATTTTCTATATAGAACGTTATGTATGCGTGTAATCAGAAAATTGCACTGCAACGATGCAGCTGGATTATATTTCAGTTCGCAAGCGACCATCCACCTGTTATCATTGCAAGTTATTCTTCTAACCTGTATTAACCAGAGTTGGGGAAATAACTTTGTATTTAACTTCCTGTTTTATTTTGTAAAACCTGTAAATAGCACATGACCAAATGAACATATTGTATAGATCTATTTTTATTTTAAAGTGACACTAATAACCCTCATTTAACTGTTAGAGCATGTTTTCAGGTTGACTTCCCTCAGCCACCAAAGTTTAGGTCATTAAACGTCCTAATTGTGGTGTTTTTCTCCAAATGCCTTCCAACACTTCAACTAAAGTGAGTATTCATTGCCTTTGAAACACTCCGTCGTAGCCGGTTCATGTAACGATGCAAGAAATTACAGTCTGTATTGTTGCTAAAGAATAAAAGTGGTTAAGTTTCCCATTACTTTGAGTCTGTCCTACACTTACATTGCACATGCAGGAGTCGTTCCACCAATCCAGGTATATTGCTGCTGGCTTGAGCTGAAATCATCTCACAATACAAAGAGAGGGCTTGTGCCCTTGTCATGGGGTCCTGGGTCACTACAGTCCTCCATAAGCAACCATCAGTCACCTTGCTTTGAATAGTTTCAGACAGGTAGGGTATTCCAAATCACCAGCTGTAGGACGCATGGAGGGCTGAGCTTCCCTTTTGGTTCAGAGCAGTGTAGAAAGTAAGGTGAACACTTTATGAAGTGTGTGTGTCCACCCCCCCAGCCCAGACTGAAAAGGCTGCTTTTTGGCCACATTATTGAACTTTACTAGGCCTTTTGGTTGTATGTGTCCGATACCCCTAGTGGCTTTAGCTGCAGCATGATAAAGGACAGAGAATCACGGGACAGTTGCCTTTAAGGTAAGTGGCATTTGGGGTATGTATAACTCTGTAAATGGGGAATTGAGTTTTTGCCTTTAAAGTGTAACTGCCAATTTTTTTTTTTTCTTCTAATATGTAGGGACAGGGATAAGAAATTGTTTTTCTAATCTACATTATTTAGCGAATTTGAACAATTCTAGGAGAAAAATTGCACTGACGTTTGTTAGCAGCACTCTAATACAAGCATTGCTAAGGAATATCCATCTGCACAGTACTGGACCGTGAAAACGCTGGGCTCATTGCTTTTGCCCTCCCTTCCTCCTATATATGCCTAAAAATGACCATGTGTACTATCTATCACACACGGTCCTTTTTAGGCATATAAATGAGGGGCAATGTGAGGGCAAAAGCGGTGAGCCCAGAGTCTTCACTGTACTGTGCAGATGGATATTCCTTGGCAGCGCTCATTTTAGAGAGCGCTGCTAACGGACACTTCAGAGCAGTTTTTCTTCTAGGAATGTTCAAATTCGCTAAATAAAGAATATTAGGGGAAAAAAAACATTTTTTCCCTGTCCCTATAAATGGCGGTAACACTTTAAATGTAAGGCGTGGTATACATGAAGATAAAATACAGGCATGAGGGGATGGCTTTGACTAGTGTGCCTTTTTAAAAGAATGTCATTAACTGCAGCAAACGGACACATTACAGCCGTCACTTGTTGATGGCCGCCTGCTTTTGTGGGGACAACATTCTACAGTGAAACCACTTGAGTGGCGATAATTGCAAACATCTAGTCGGTTTGCGATGGGCTGGTTAGTATTCTGTATGTGTTTTGGCGCCTTACTCAAGTCTTAAGAAGTTTTAATGGGTTGCCAGGTTACTAAGGTGCCTGTTTAGGCTACACCAGAAATCAAAGGCATGTCTTTACGAATGTGGTTGGCACATAAAACCTTGTATGTGACCATATAAACATGAAATACTGTATATATGCACTGCTGCAAACAGGAGAGATTGGTTTGTATATTATGCTGCTTTTACTAAATCTGAAGAGTAAGAAAATGATGATTATCATAGGGGAAAAAGAATCTGTTTGTGGGGAAACTTGATGCAACATCCACTATACCAAACTGGAGTTTGGGTGGTTAGTTGGCTTGTTTAGTACTCTAAGCACATGCTTCTGGAAGCTGCTACGGTCGGTCAGCAATGCCTTCTAATTAGTGATGCTGGTAGCACAAGATCTTCTGACGTGTCCTCCAGAAGCTCTGCTCTGTCCTACGAGTGTAATTACAGTTGGCATCTTACAGCATGTTCACACTTCTTCATGTAGCAAATGCTCAGCTTTGTAAAGTACCAGCACAGTGGATGAGATTGTAAGAAATCTCATCCATACGCTGCTAAGAGGAAGAAAAAAAATGCAGTGTGAATTGTCCTGTGGTGCAAATTTTAAATCTGCTGCATGTCCATTTATGTTGTAGACCATGTTGTAATTCATGTGTTGTGTTTTTTATTTTTTATTTTTTTGCCACTATTTTACGTTCTGTGTGGATGTAGCTTTATAGAGCATCGATTGAAGGCGGTTGTCCTGCCGTGAACATATCTAGCCACAGGATAGGTGATACCGTAAATGTCTGATCACTGGGGACCTTACAGGGTTCACTAGAATGGGAGTCCCAAGCACTCTATTCTATCATCCCCACAGAGACTGACTGGAGCGGCAGGGAGCTTGGATGACAACCACTCCATTCAAACTCCTTGTTTCAGTGTTCCTCCAGTGAGGAGGAAGAAGGTTCTCTGGACCCTGTTCTCGTGATCCCTGTGGTTCACCAGCGGTCAGATTTTGAGCACCTATACTGTACATTAATAGTAAATGTTCTTTGTTGCTCAACCTCTTTAAAGTGTTTGTGTGGTGCAATCTGCTGTCTTTTTCCTTATTTCTTGTCCACCGCACACGCTCAGTTTAGATCTTCAGCTGCCACCAGCCATGTTATGTCTTCTGTGGCAGTTACAGGGAAAGAGCTACAGCAGAAAGAACATGCCCCCTGAGCTGTGATGGGGAGAAAGCTGCGACAGAAAGTGTTAGTGTACTATGATGGCTCATTTTTTACGTCAATCATCACATAGCTGCTTCAAGTGTGTGTGTGGCACTAATGAAATTGAATGGTTGTGAAAAATTTTAACTTTTGCAAGTGCTTTATAAAGGGGGTTTAAAATGAAAACCTTACTCTCCCTCACCAGTCCCCCCCACTTCTGGTCCTGGCTTGATTTTGCCCAAAATGTGAGGAAAAGCCTGCTCAGCTGCTACAGCCGACCAGTGGCTGAGCAGACCTTACCTGGCATTCCAGCGTGTGAAGCAGCAGGGACAATTATCGGTCAGGGGTATTTATTTATTTATTTATTTATTTTTTTTAACCAGTTCCTCTCGTTTTTCAAGATCTGCTTGTGCACCTTAACTGGAAAACTTCAGTGTCTGCTTCATGAGAAGGATGATTAGCCCTGGGATTGTGGTGACATCTTGTTATAGAACGTGAGCTGTGTCTTTTAACAAGCTCTGCATCTTTAGAGATCTTGATACGAGTTAGTGTTAGGCTAGTTTCATACTAGTGTTAAAATCTTCTGGCAGAGAAACTGCCTGCTGAAGTTCATTGAATTCAGCAGGAAAGGGCCAGACCACTGCTAGGCCCCGTTGACTATAAAGGAATCCGGCCTGTTTCTGCAATAGTGTCGGGATTCGGATGGACAAAAAACTGTGCTTGCAGCCTGCCAGATTTTTATTGAATTTTTTGTTTGTTAATGTCGGTGTGAAACTAGCCGAATAAAACACCAAGAAATGCAGTCATAGAATTTTTGCGTTTTTTATTATTTTTTTTAAATCCACCCTTTAGCAGATGTTTTGGCCATTATCCTTTATCATCAGATACTGCGCTCCAGTATCTGTTGTACCAGTGAACAGCAGGTTTTATTGAGCGCTAATGGTCTGTTTCTATTTATTCATTTAAAGGGGGCTGTGCAAGGGTAGAATACTGATGACCTTTCCTCCGAATAGGTCATCAGTATTAGGTTGGCAGGGCTCACACTCCTCTGCCGTTCAGCTATTTAAAGCACCTTGACCCTTCAAACAGTAGAAGGGCAGGTGTGCCAGGAGTGTGACCCCTGCCGACCTGATACGGATTACTTAAACCTGAGGAAAGATAATCAGTGTTAGGCCTCTTGCACATGAACGTTGTGTACCCGTGGCCGTATTGCGGGTCCGCAATACACGGGCACCGACCTGTGTGCACTCCGCATGACAGATGCGGACCCATTCACTTGAACGTGTCAGCAATCAGAGATGCGGAACGGAAGCACGGATCGGAACCCCACGGAAACACTACGGAGTGCTTCCACACCGCATAAAAATATAACTTTTTTTTGTTGTGTGGCCGGATCACGGACCCATTTATGTTGAATGGGTCCCAATCCATCCCAGCTGCCGCACGGATGTTCCCCGTGCATTGGGGATTGCAAATTGCAGTCCCCAATGCATGGAACGGATGCAAAACGTTTGTGTGCAAGAGGCCTTATACTACTGCACAACCCCTTTAAACAAATTTTTTTGTTGTTGTACTGGAACAAGTGGGTGACTTTTGAACCTCCATTGATGCCTCCTTTATTTTGATCCGTCAGACATCAATCATGTTACTGTCTGGCTTGAAGGAAGCCCAAATTTGGATTCGCTTGCCCTTTTCAACTTGTTCTATACACTTGCCAAATATTCTTTTTAAGATTTTCACTACAAACAAGTTAAATGGGGGGAGGATTTTTTTTGTTTGTTTTTTTTGTACTATGTTCAGATAAAAAAAATGGAAGAACTGCAGTCTTGTGGCACAGAAGAGCTTCACATGTTATGGTAAATCGTATTTCATTAGTGACATTTATTTTTAGCTGAAGCATTATTGCTTTTTAATTATTTGGTTAGATTTGGCTGGAAATATAGCTGCCATCTTTAGCAGTTTAACTCGAAGCATTTTTGCTAGAAAGAGGTTCAAGCCTACTATGTCCTTAAATGGATGCATAAAAAGCGAGCATTCCTAGTGACCAAGCTGTGTTTAACTCTACAGTCTGAGACATCAGAGCTGCCAGGAAAGTCTTGTATTACTATTTTTTCCATTGCATTTCACCAATCTTTCATAATATATTACCTAATTATACTCCTTAAGCAGGAGAATTATTCTTCTGAATACTTTGTCCAGTTTAGGGGATTTTAGAATATTAGTTTCCATGATTTATTTTTAACTTTACCAGATAAAGCTTGCACTTGGCATAATGTGCCTTTTTGTAGCTTGACATTCTCTTCAATTAGGCAATAAGGTTAGGGCTACTCCGTGACTTTTCATTGCTCACAAGTAGCAGTAAATTTCAGAATTGGCAAAATGCATCCTCAGTTTTATGGTCAACCTTGCAACTTTTGAAAAAAGTCTAGCCTCCGTTGGAATTTTTTGTGATGGTTTGAAGGTTCTCCTTTTTCCTTGTCCTACCACAGTGTTGCAGCATTTGTGTGACCACATATCTTCATGTTCTAGCCTAAAGTAGGATTCGCTAGAATTGTGAATCTTTGTACTAAAATGTAAAGCTAATGGCTGGCAAGTGGCATTTAATTACTTGCTATGGCATGCTGAAGATATTTCTTTTTTTGTTTTGTACAGCAAGGTTTCGCAACCTGCAGTCCTCTATGCTAGTGGTTTTTGTTTTTTTGCAGTTCCTTGGTGGCTTACATGCAGTTTCCGTGTCTGAGAAGGGGTGACACACTTGGGGTCAGCCAAATATTAATGGTGCATTATGTAGCCATCTCTAGATCACCCATATGTCAGGAAAATCGGGTTCCATGACCCTTGTCTGGCACTCCAGTTGTGTTGGGGAGATGGCAGTCTGTATGCAGTTACCACCACACCATCATTTTCAATGGAGGGTGCCTTATGAATGCATGGTTTTGTCCTCTCGGTAATGATGATTGGGGGGACATGGGAACCTCCCATTCATCCATTAAGTGGGAGTCCTGGAAGAAGAACCTGCACCCATCAGCCATTTATGGCATAAAGCTTTGTACTGTACTTTGTTGACCCTTATATCAAAGACTGTTGTGCACCCTCATTGTCCTTTTTTGGCATATTCGTGGCCTATGAACAGTAGTATGGCCTTCCATTGAATATAATGGGAGGTGGAATCTGCGCAGACGTCAGTGTGTGTGCTTGTGTTTTTTTTTGCAGTCTTAGAAAAACCAAAAGTGAATTCAAAAGTAGGGGGAAATAAATATAATTATATAAAGTACTCTCCTTCCTGCTGGATCCACTTTGTCTCAGATCAGCAAATACAGTGACTTTAAAAAGGTTCATCCCTGTGAGTTACTGGATAATCTTTCTCACTAGTGGATTAGTAATCTGTACTTTTTATAATCATTCTGGCCTTGCTCTCCAGCATTGACTTCCTGTTTGCACCAGTGTCCACTGGTTTCATGTTTGGGGGGAAAATATTCACAATGTTTGCCAACAAATGTTTGGTTCTATCTTAAAATCTGACATAAGACATGCACCCGTTATGGTGTAGCTTACTGTCCCAAAGTCTAGTCTATCTACAAATAAGCGAAAATTGTAGTGTGGGACATGGTATATGTGGTTGTATCATTCAAAGATAGTAGCAAGTCAAAGTTGTTGTTTTTTTGTGATCAATTTACAAGTAAACTCCATTTCCCCATCCATCGGCAAGCTTATCGCAAGGGAGGTGATTTGCAAAGAGTGAACAGGATAAAGGAACATTTAAAGTAGTTTTATAATAGAATAACAACTATGGTTCATCCACACGGGCATATGACTGCTCCATGCAACCTTGAATTGTATGGAGCCGTAATAGGGCACCCATACACAATTGTAGGCCCTTGCTGTGCTCTGTATTCCTGCAATGTCATACTCTCATGAATCTAGCAGAAAAAGAATTGTAGCATGCTCCTTTTGGATTTAAGATGTATAAGTTTCTCCCCCCATAAGCTATGCTTACATTATGTACGGTGGCATAGACAACCTCTGTGCACTTGCAGGGTCCGTGCACTCTGCTTTCACATAGCTGGACCCCTAATCTGCTGGGTTTTAATTCTTGTAGAAATCGTTCTGGTAACAGAGGTGTTAGTTTATTCCTTATCACTTCTTGTTTTAGCTGGTGGGACTTAAGGATTGCAGCCTAGGGTTCCTGACCACCTAATCCAGGCAGAGCAATAGGGTGCAGCCTAGGGTTCCTGACCACCTAATCCAGGCAGAGCAATGGGGTGCAGCCTAGGGTTCCTGACCACCTAATCCAGGCAGAGCAATGGGGTGCAGCCTAGGGTTCCTGACCACCTAATCCAGGCAGAGCAATAGGGTGCAGCCTAGGGTTCCTGACCACCTAATCCAGGCAGAGCAATGGGGTGCAGCCTAGGGTTCCTGACCACCTAATCCAGGCAGAGCAATGGGGTGCAGCCTAGGGTTCCTGACCATCTAATCCAGGCAGAGCAATGGGGTGCAGCCTAGGGTTCCTGACCATCTAATCCAGGCAGAGCAATGGGGTGCAGCCTAGGGTTCCTGACCACCTAATCCAGGCAGAGCAATGGGGTGCAGCCTAGGGTTCCTGACCACCTAATCCAGGCAGAGCAATGGGGTGCAGCCTAGGGTTCCTGACCACTAGTTCACGCAGAGCAATGGGGAAGGCTTCTGCTGCAGCCAATTGTCTTGCAGCCAGAAACTGTTGTGATTGTCGAAATAACTGGCACACACACAGCAGTTCTTTCTATATTCATGCTGTTTTGAATATGACTGGCTAGGATCAAAATAAAGGAGGATATTGGGGGATGAACTGTTCGGATGCTTAGTATTTTCTGCACTTGACATTATAAATACATTTGCCTATTCATGGTTAACAAATAAGCAGGTTTACATTTTTTCTTTTACTATAATCCTTCCCACCTTGTTTGATTCTCAATAGTTTGCTAAACAAAAGTATTATACAAAAATGACCAACATTTGTAGGTGCATCTCATCTAGTAGTGTAGTGTTGTCAAGCTACTGTGGGTATGAGTAGTTTGACTAAACAGCCTGGTATTGTTTGCATCTTAACATTGTCATTTCCATTCTTGAGCTCACAAGATGGTGTGACCTTGAATACACCCAAGTTGGATCCTGTAGAATAGAAAAATGATCTATGTTCATGTTGATCACAAGAAGAGTATAAGAAACGGGTCACTGAAATACATGCCCGGTTATATTCTAAAGCGTGACAAATCACTACTTTTAACCTTTCACCTCTACTACTTTACCTGGGGAAATTAACACACTTCTTCATCCACACACTAATGAACATGTTTGAAATTCACCGTGCACATGAATGCTCTTAACCACTGTGATATCAAATTGTGTATGTAGGGTCATGGAACAATGAAGCGAAATACTTTTAGGAAGCCATTCAGAAATCAAGCCATGCACCATACCGGTGTTTAGGTTTTTCAAGATGTCTTTCTAGTTAAAGCATTGACCATTTGAACCAGGTTGACAGCTAAATTAGTTTAATATTCTCCATTATTTGAGAACTACTGATAATCTTCTGAGTGGTAGTAAAATATAACCAATATTGTGTTAGCCATGTTACGGATGTTTTTAAAGGGCATCTGTCAGCAGAATGGTACCAATGAAACTGGCTGACCTGTTACATGTGCCCTTGGCAGCTGAAGGCATCTGTGTTGGTCACATGTCCATATGTGCCCGCATTGCTGAGAGAAATGTTTTAATGTTTGCAAATCAGCCTCTTGGAGCAACGGGGGCGTTGCCTTTGCATCTAGTTCTGCTCTCTGCAACTGCTGTGCCCTCTGCACTTTGACAAGGGCAGGTGTGACATTTTCACTGCCTGTTCCTGTCAATCAAAATGGAGAGGGAGCGGCAGTTGCAAAGAGAGCAGAGCCTCTAGGAGTAATGACAACGCCCCCGTTGAGGCTCATCTGCATATATTAAAACCTTTTTTTCTCAGCAATTCGGGCACATATGAACATGAGACCAACACAGATGCCTTCAGCTGCCAGGCGCACATGTAACAGGTCAGCCAGTGTCATAGGTACAAATCTGCTGACAGATGTCATTTAAATAGAACTGCATTATTGAGTCCTTTGTAATATTGGCCCTACCATGCATTCTCACTGCTGTTAGAGCATACAATGGAACTATATATGCATAGTTAAATTCTTCTAGATCAAAATTTTCTAAAACATTCACACTTGCAAATTGTAGATTTGTGTTTTATGTTTAAAAACTGGTCCCAAATACGCATTCTGTGTTTTAATGCATAATATAGTCCAATCGAATTTCAGATGATGGCTGTATTCTCCATGTAGAAGTAAAAACTGATTCATGTACCCCCTACTGTAAGTTTAAAAGAATATTGGAAATAAGGGGTTTATTGCCAATAGAATAGACTGCAGGATGACTGAATTTATACAACTCGTCTAAAGGGGTGGTTCCATCCATGACGTTTTTTGAAAGCAGCGTACAATGGTGTAAAATAGCAAAGATGTAATACAACCATTGCCACCCTCCTGCCGCTCCGGTGCTGAGGTCTCCCTGGTCCCCTGCTAGTATCTGCAGAAGAGATGACGTCATGTCAACACTTGAAATAACAGACTGGTGGGTTAAGTGTGACCCTTTTGTTATTTTAGATTATTTTTGAGTTTTCATTAATGAATGGCAAGAGGTTATTTAGGAAGTTGTTAGTGATCAGTTAACCCCTTAGTGACCAGCCTGTTTTGGGCCTTACTGACCAAACGTTTTTCTTCCTTTTTTCATCGTTGCGTTCCAAGAGCTATAACTTTTTATTTTTCCGTGTATATAGCTTTATATGAAGGCTTGTTTTTTGCGGGACAAGTTGTAGTTTTAATGGCACCATTTCGGGGTACACAACTTTATGATTAACTTTTATTAACTCTTTCTGGGAGGGAGATGGGAAAAACGGCAATACTGCCACTGCGTTTTTATGTTAAATTTTACAGCGTTAATTTTTCGGTATAAATAACAATCTCTTTATTCTCTGGGTCAGTACGATTACAGTGATATCAAATACATAGTTTTTTTTTTTACAATATACAACTTTTTTGCAATAAACCCCTTTTAATTTATATTTTTTTTCTTTAAAAAAAAAAAGATTTCAATTGTTGCATTGCCGCTGCCCAAGACCCGTAATTTTTATTTTTGTTTCTATGGAGTTGTGTGTGGGCTTGATTTTTGCAGGACAACTTGTATTTTTCATTAGTATCATTTTGGAGTAAATGGCGCTTTTTGATCGCTTACGTTTTTTCGGTGGCAACTAAGAATAAATTGGCACATTTTTTTTTTTTTTTTAACCACTTAATAGTCCCCAAGGGGACTATAACAGACCGCTTTTTGATTGCTTTTAAAATGCAATGCACAATCCCTATAGTGCATTGTGTTTTAATGGCAACGCTATTCTAACATTGACCAGCAATCGCATTTGCTGGATGCCGATGGGAGAGAGTCCGCTCCCTCTGTCAGCACTTTACATGCGGCGGGCGCCATTGCCCATGGCATGTAAAGTGTTAAACAGCCCGCATCGACACTCCTTACAGTCCGGGCTGTTGAAGCAGGGCCGCGGCTCTTGTGAGAGCAGGGACCCCACTGCACGGGGGACCCGTGCAGTGTTAAGACTGGGCCGCTGTAAAAAAGTGGTGGCCTAGCCTAAGGCCCTTAGTGACTGCTGTTAAAAACACACATGGGTGGTCACTAAGGGGTTATTAGTTGAATATTTTTTGCTGTCTACTCGTTGGAAATCGTTGCTCTTTTGCCCCAATAGCTTTTACACTGCTAACGATAATCTTGTAGGTAGATTTGTTGACTTACGGCAAACTATTTCTTGCTAGTCGTTAGATTGCTCATGCTGTTAGGCTAGTTTTACACCTGCGGAATGCCGCAAATCAGCCAAACTGCTGTGTGCAGCGATTTTTGACAAATTTGTGGGGTAGCAGCTGGATCTCTGTCGTACCACATTAGTCAGTAGGGTCCGGGCAGGCAGGTGGCAGTATCCAGTAATGTGGGGAACTCTGGCTGTGCCGGAACAGCCACAGATGTGAAAAAAATTCTAATATTTATACAAAAATATAACTATGCTCAATTCATCTCGTAGGTCCTTTTTAGATGTGCGCTGCCTCCCTTTACAGATATTAAATTGCCTAATCGAACAAAAAACATCTGAGGTCTTGTATTATGTTTTTTTGTAGCAGGAAAATGGAACTGAATATTACACACTGCAGCTGCTGAACAACCTCTTGAGGGGTTGCTTTATCTGTCAGCATAAACGTCAGATTCATACACCAGAATGTGGTGTTCATACGGATTTTCATTGATATGCATTATATACATATGTGGACTCTTTTATCAAACACTGGCGTTCGCTACGCCAGTCTTGATATCCCCTGCGCAGTCGGAGGATGTGCAGAATATATGACAACCTGCATGTCTTGTAAATGGAGCACATTCTTCTGTCTGTGCACTTATAATAAAATCTACAACAGCTCCTTAAAGAATAAAAACACAAATCCGAAGCTAAATGCAAAAACAATCTGCGTTTTGTATTTAGCTCCATAATTCAATGTGCAAGTGTGAATGTAACGTTACTATGTCAATAAACAATCATTCGATCCTAGAGTAGACTTGTATTAAGAGGATTGTCCTGTCTTGGAGCCAACAGCTCTATCATCCTGACCTGTGTCCTTGAACACAAAAAAGCTGACTTGCCTTCCCGTGGTCCCACTGCTGCTCCGTTCCCAGCTACTTCCAGTCCCCACAGGACCAGGAAGCAGCTGGGTCCTGTGACTGCTGTGGCCAATCACAGGCCTCAGCAGTCATATTTTGCTTGACTGTTATATCACAGCTAGGATGTACCCTTCAAGCTTATGTGGACCAGGCATTCACAGGACCCAGCTGCTTCCTTGTCCCACGTGGGCCAGGGACGGCTGGTAGGTGAGGCGGCTTTTTTTTTTTTTTTTTTTTTTTTTTTATGTTCAAGGGATAAGGGTTGTCAGCTCCAAGGCAGGATTACTACGGGCCACCTGATTACAAAAGTAAAGACCATTTGAAGTACCTATTATGTGTATTTGATCTATTCTTCAATATGCTATACCTTCGGGCAAATGTCTTGTTCTTAGAATCTAGTCTTGGGCTCCAATATGCGTATTCAGGTGGGAAGTAATCTCTTGCAAGCCTGATATTCTGCAGACTTCCAAACCGCTGATGTATTATTTCTTCTTTCCTTTTCAGAACAACTGGAGTAATCCCCTCCTTAAACAATTGTGCAGAGATGTAAGGTTGCTTTGTTGCGTGCATGCGTGTGTTTACAGGCAGTTTTCAAAGTAAATGGAGACAAGAAAAGGCATGTGCTTCAAATTGTGCTAAAATACAAAATCACCCTCACAATTAAATGTGTTGGAAGATTCCAAGGAGGCGTTCCATGATTCAGTGCACAGTGAAGATGCAATACAATTTCTTTTGCTGCCGGAGGGGAAACCCGGAGTGTAGTGCCGGAGGCCCCTCTCGCAACAAATGGAAGGAGAAGATAATCTAAGCAGCCAAGTTTCTGTGTTTCGCCATGTAAAATGTCATCCGTTCATGTACAATATCATTGTAGTGCATGCTTTCAGTTGTAAGTAGCCAGATATCTGTACTGTATAATTTCCTTTCTGAACAGCTATGTACAATATGCACTTGTTCTATTTATAAACTCCTTCAAAAGCTACAGATGTTGAATGTTTAAAATGTAAATCTCTAGGTCACCATTTCATGAGTTTTAGTTTTTGTTTTGTTTTCTAACTGGTTTTGAGTGTGCAAATGTCACTTTTGCACTGTAATAATGTAACTTATTAAATTCTAAAGCAGATAACCTTTTTGGTGCAATACGATTTACTGTGATGCTTCTCTTACAAGAAAACAATGTCCGTCACTGCAAACGCATGTTTGGCCGCTAGGCAATTGTAAATACATTCAGTTGTTGCTGACTGGCATCATACAGACATGGTTTCCGATAAATAAAAGTTTGTTCTACTATAGACGCACTGGTTGAATTGTCTGTTCTTTCTCTGCATGGGGTTTCCTCGTATAAAATAGATGAGCCGAATGGCGTCCATTTCGCAATAATCGGACAAGATGAATTATGTCCACAGCATATTCCTCATTCAACTAGCAATAATGAAAGGGGATCCTCTGGCCTTCTGTCTGAATGGAGCGGTACTGCACATGTCGGGCCATTGCTACATTCACTCCTTTGGGGGAAACGTAAATGTCGTCATCTGTTTTGTAAGGATCATCCAGGTAAATCTCTTGCTGACCCCTCTATCTTTGCTAAGCATTCCCCTTCACCAACCGTTTTAGCCCTTTTGCAGACGGGACAGCAGGGAGGCTTGTTTTACAGCCAGTTGTCTTACAGCGTCTCACAGGACATGGCTGATATCCTGGGACAGAGAATGTTTGTAACTGTAATAGGAGACAGGATATGAAGGGAGGACATACTAGGCTACTTTATTTCTTTAGGCATTTATCTGTGTTTAACCCCTTGGTGACCACCACCCATACGTGTTTCCACGGCCGTCACTAAAGGGCCTTAGGCTGGGCTGCCGCTTTTTCACAGTGGCCCGGTCTAAGCGCTGCACGGGTCCGGCTCTCACATGAGAACCGTGGTCCTGCTCTAACAGCCCGGACCGGCAGGAGTGCTGATCCGGGCTGTTTAACGCTTTACATGCCACGGGCAATGGCACCCGCCACATGTAAAGCGCGCTGACAGAGGGAGGATAGGTCAGCAATATTATTTCCAGGATAATCCCCTTTAACCTAAAGGCCTTGTGTGACTTTTCTGGGGATACTATATCTCCTTCAGGAGAGAGTCTAATCTGTGTGAGGAATCTTATAGGCCTCGACTTGTTTCAAAGGTTGAATATTGACTTTTAGGATAGCTACCTTTTACATATGGTGGCATTCATTTTCTAAGAGCTCATTTGAATGCCCTCTTCTCAGAATTCTAGGATCATTGCCTGGCCTATAAAACTTCTTACGTCAATTGAGTGCTCCACAAAAGGAGATATAGTATGCCCTGAATCCAGACCTAGGCCTCTCATTCAGTTAAGTCAGTACACTCAGCTCTGCACTGAGTTGCTGCCAAGTTCAAGTCCTGTCTCAAGGCCTGTTTAGGTTGAACAGTGACTTATAGGATAACTATCTTACATCTGGTGGCAGTAGAGGCAGAGCTTGCTAAGAACTTATTTGCATACCCTCTTCCCAGGCCTTGTGTGTTCTATTGTGGTTTTCATGCAGAATTTTGCATAGCTGTGAGTGTTAAGGTTAATCTGATCACTGTCTGTTTTATTTTCCCAAACTGAAACGTTCAGGCCACTTTTAAACTGCAATGATAGTACCATACCGGTTTTCAGTAAAATAGCTTTTGTAGGAATTGCTTTTCATGGTGGCTACATATTTCTAATAATTCTTGCTCATAGCAAAATCAAGTTTAGTCACTTTCTGGGGTGTTAAGTTATGCATATTCTTTATCTCCCTTCCTTTTACCATGGTGATACTATTATTTTCAATTGCTCTATGGACAGCTAGTCAAAAAGTAAATGATCACTGCTCCCTGACAAAGGGTTAAAAGCTATTCAGAAATAGTAACTCCAGACTAAATTCCAAGAGGCAGTGTTTATATCTCCATGAGGTGTGTGCTGATCTGTGTCCCCTACAGCTAGTAAATCATCCAGGCACAGATTTCTTGCCAAGGTCATGCTGGTTGAAACCACACACTGATATACCAGTCATTTGTACTTACAGAATAACAATAACTGAAACCAACACGTCCTGACAATTTAAAGAGCATCTTTTAGCATGATCAAGCTTGATGGTGTTGATCACACAGAGTGAAATACAGGGCTGCCATCAAGGCAGTACTTGTGGTACTGCAGTTATGGGCCCTGAACAACTGAAGGGCCGTGGCCTAGCCACTTCGGTTCTGTGACATCAGCCTAATTAGTAATTACTTAAAGGGGTTGTCTGCCTTCTTACTGATGAACTATCCTTTGGATAGGTCATCAACCTCTGATCGGCTGTTTGAGAAGGCAGCGGCGCTCGCAAGCTGCTTGAAGCTTTGTGGGCGCAGCTCAACCTCATTGAAGTGAATAAGATGCTGATGACCTAATCAAAGGATATATCAGAAGTAAGAAAAAGGCAGACAACCCCTTCAAGTGCAGTGAATACTAATAAAACTGTGGCTCTTCTGTTCCATATGAGTTGGGGGAAGGACCCTCATTTACAGACCTTTTTATTAAACAAATTGTTTTACAGAAAAGAATAACTTACTTTCCAGCTTGTCTTTTACCATAAAAAAAAAAAAAAAGTTGGACCATAAGTTACACTTTTCTGCCCAAATCTGCACTAAAAGTGCCTAAAAAGCTACTATATGGTGATACTATGTGCTTAATATGCACAGAAAATCCAACCCTTGTAACGGTTTAGTACTATAGTTTAGTGGTAAGCTTGCTGCCTGCCATGTGCAATGCTCTAGGGTTCAATTCCTATTAGACATGTAAAATAATTTCTTTACTAAAGGTTTTGGCAAAAAGAAGGAACTTGCTTTCCAGCTTTTCCTTTATGGTGAAAGTCACACTTTTCTGCAAAGTTAATACTATAAAAATAGTTATTGAGAAAACACCATTACAATAAATTCTGTAACGTAATTGCTATTAAATATCACAAAACGTTATTTGGTATCTCTAATTATAATAGCCTGTCCAATATAGTAAACATTTATTTGTGGTGATCAATAAAATGTGCAGATAAAAATTGCACAACAGTTTTTTACTTCATTTAAGCTGTAATTAAAATCTTTCCAATGTGTATGCCAAAATGACCTGATGCCAAAAAAATTTAATGTTATGGCCCCTTTGACTATAATTGTGAAAAGGGACGTTTGGGGAGTGGGGGGCACATGGTTTGCCTGTATGGAGCCCTGAAATTCCTGAAGGCAGCCCAAGTGGAACACCCTCTTCCTTGCAGTAATCTGTTGTACTGAGAAATTTGTACTTTTATTATTTTGCTACTTTCATGTTCAGAGCAACAATAAAATAAAAATACTAAAAGAAAAATGACAGCTACCTTTTATCGAAAAAAGAGCAAAAATGTTTCACATAACCAAATGGAAAAAATAGTTATGGCTTTCATGTACTTAAAAAAATGCACCTGGACTGGGAGGAGGTAAATGGTCAAAGTGAGAATAGGGTTGATCATGCTGAAAAGTGCTCTTTCAACCTGGGGTACTGCCAGCACGGCTATGCTGTATTATGGATGGGGCAATAAAATGCATGCGTTTTTTGCAGCAGCATACCTAAATTACAATAATGCAATTCTACTTTGTAATTAATGTTTAATTCCGTTTTGTTGTGTGTTTTCCCTGTGCTGGAAGAAAACGCACCATAAAAGGAGGTACATTTTTTGCAAAAACCACGTGCATATTTTTTTTTTGTTTTGTTGCATCTAAAAAACGCAGCACAGCCACATGTGCCAGCACTCTTACCTGATTTAACATATCACATTGAGCATTGTCAGTTGTATTTGGCATCATCTCATACTATATATACGTGCAGAAAACCAGCTTTTAATACATTCTGTTAGAAATATATATTTTTTCCTTAGATCATTTGGACAATAAATAATATTTAATGTGAAAAATGCTCCTGAATTCATTGCTACCAGAATTAACAAAACCCTATGTTGGCTGTACAAATGTACCATGTGATACTTAACATATACTTATGTCTGTATGCACACAAATACTACTGTTTACATAAAATATGTGTAGAATATATACACACAAGTAGAGCTGAGCGAATTTCAGCTTATGAAATTCGTTCACACTTTGGTAGTAAAAGGTGAATTGCGTTATGGATTCCGTTACCACGGACTATAATGCAATTCTATGACTGAATGCATAAAAGAATGCCTTTTAGAGGCATTCAGTAATTCATTCCGTCATAATAGAAGTCTATGGGCTGCAAAACGAACCCGTTGTGCAGGAGAGGACTCCCCTGCATAACGGAAATGGGACGGATCTGTTTTGCAGCCCATAGACTTCTATTATGATGGAATTGCGCTATGATCCGTGGTAATGGAGTCCATAATGGAATTCACCTTGAATATGAGTTTCGCTCATCTCTACACACAAGTAATGTTATATATATTTGTATATAAACAAATTTACATTCAAAATACAGTCCAATTTGATAGTCAGTGCGTATTTGTCATGTGCCACATTACAGTAGTCAGAGCTGTTAGGAGCTTGACCCTAAACATACAGCTAGCTAGAGCTACAATGGAAAAGTTTAGATCAAAGTAGTCGTGTTAGAATGCTCCAGTCAAATTCAGACCTAGATCCCATTGAGAATCTGTGGCAAGACTTTTTGCGGTATACAGACGTTCTCCATCCAATCTGACTAAGCTTGAGCTCTTTTGCAAAGAAGAATGGGCAGAAAATTCAGCCTCTAGATTAGGGATCGACCGATTATGGGTTTTACCGATTATCATCCGATATTCAGGATTTTGAACGTTATCGGTATCAGCATCTATTTTGCCGATATACCGATAACGTATTGGGAACAAGGATCGCGCTGCTGACAGCGCTCTCCGTGTTCCCTCAGCAGCACAGGGGAGAAGGAAGCAGTGTCCTGCTGCTGCTGCTGCTACCAATGAGAGGAGGGAGGACAAGAGGAGGGGCGGGGCGGGGCTGGGCTGTGGCCACTGCGCCACCAATGAAGATAACTCTCTCATTAATTCATGTACACGAGGCGGGAGCTGGCTGCCGAATCACATAGCCGACTCCCGACCTCAATGAGCAATAGCTGTGATCCGCGGTAGTTAACCCCTCAGGTGCCGCGGATC
Source organism: Bufo bufo (assembly GCF_905171765.1). Lineage (NCBI taxonomy): Eukaryota > Metazoa > Chordata > Amphibia > Anura > Bufonidae > Bufo > Bufo bufo. Next base: position 209,805,230 of record NC_053390.1, read on the forward strand.
GCAGCTACTGCTCATAGAGGTCGGGAGCCGGCTATATGATTCTGCAGCCAGCTCCCGCTTCCTGTATATGAATTAATGAGAGGGTTATCTTCATTGGTGGCGCAGTGCGCCCCTCCAACCCCAGTATTAAAAACATTGGTGGCGCAGTGTAAGCCTGGGGCTCCGATCGGTTACCATGGCAGCCAGGATGTAATTGAAGCCCTGGCTGCCATAGTCAGCTCCATGCTGTTGTGTGCACAGGGCAGCAGGGAGAGTGTGAAGTCCTATTCACCCTGATAGAGCTCTATCAAGGTCAATAGGACAAGGGTTCTAGTCCCTAAGGCTGCGTTCACACAGGCGAGATTTCCGCGCGGGTGCAATGCGGTAGGTGAACGCATTGCACCCGCACTGAATCCGGACCCATTCATTTCAATGGGGCTGTTCAGATAAGCGATGATTTTCACGCATCACTTATGCGTTGCGTGAAAATCGCAGCATGCTCTATATTCTGCGTTTTTCACGCAACGCAGGCCCCATAGAAGTGAATAGGGTTGCGTGAAAATCGCAAGCAAGTGCGGATGCGGTGCGACTTTCACGCATGGTTGCTAGGTGACAGTCTATTCACTGTATTATTTTCCCTTATAACATGGTTATAAGGGAAAATAATAGCATTCTGAATACAGAATGCATAGTAAACTAGCGCTGGAGGGGTTAAAAAAAAATAAACAAATTAACTCACCTTCTCCTCTTGATCGCGTAGTTCCCAGTCTCTTCTGATGAGCTGTCGGCTAAAGGACCTTTGGTGACGTCAGATCACATGCTCCAATCACATGGTCCGTCACCGTGGTGATGTCTGGATGGCACTGTTATGGGGACATCTGTGGATGACACATATAAAGCATCTTATGCTGTGTGCCATCCACAGATCCCCCGACATAACAGTGTCTCTGCAGTGCGAATGACCCCCAATACAGGGGCTGGGGGCTGGCATCTGGATTAGGAATGACAGCGGGGACTGGTGCAATCCCTGTAGTCTAATGCACCGACCCGCTCACTGTTGTATAATCTTATCTAACCTGCAATGTTCAGATATAATAAACATGTGTAATCCATCTGTATTACTTACAACTAAGTTCCGTAGCAGATAGGAGAGAGAAGGCAGGGCGGGCGACGCGTCACTCACTATGTCATGCGCCCGTGTCGCCTGATTCATTCATAAAGTGGGGGGGCGCAGGCACATGACGTAGTGAGTGACACGCCGCCCGCCCACTCTCCCGGCCTCCCTCCTGCCTCCTCCCTGCTACGGAACTTAGTTGTAAGTAATACAGCTAGATTACACATGATTATTATATCTTAACAATGCAGGTTAGATAAGATTATACAACAGTGAGCGGGGCTGGTGCAATAGAATACAGGGACTGCACCGCTGCCATTCGTAATCCAGACGCCGGCCCCCAGCCCCTCCTCTCTCTGTTGATACACCTGCCGACCGCGCTGTGCTGCATCGTGGCAGCCGTGTATCATTGTAAATTACAGCATTTGCCCCATAAGACGCACTGCTATTTTTGGGGGGGGGGAGTGCATCTTATAGGGCGAAAAATACGGTATATATTTTTTTCCATCTAAGGCTACTTTCACACTCGCATATTGGCTTTCCGTTTGTGAGATCCGTTATGGGCTCTCACAAGCGGTCCAAAACGGATCAGTTTTGCCCTAATGCATTCTGAATGGAAAAGGATCCGCTCAGAATGCATCAGTTTGCCTCCGTTCAATCTTTCAATCTCCATTCCGCTCTGGAGGCTGCCTGCAGCGTTTTGCTATCCGCTTGACGAAACTGGGCCAAACAGATCCCTCCTGGCACACAATGTAAGTCAGTGGGGATGGTTTTCTCTGGCACAATAGAAAATGGACTTTCAATGGAGTTCATGACGGATCCGTCTTGGCTATGTTACAGATAATACAAACTGATCCGTTCATGACGGATGCATGCGGTTGTATTATTGTTATGGATCCGTTTTTGCAGATCCATGACGGATCCGCCCAAAACGTGAGTGTGAACGTAGCATAATATAATGGATGCAAAATGTGTATAACTGAGGCTAGTTTCACACCAGCACTGCCGGATCTCTTTGCGTTTCAGCATTGCATTTGTAAATGGGGATCGGCAGAGATCTGGCTACATTCCGGCAAATATGCCGAGAATCGTCCGGGAGAAAACTGCTGCACTGAAAATAAAAAGCTTTGAAAAAATAATTATTTCTTTTTATTGCCATATTCTGACCTACATTATATATATATATATATATATATATATATATATATAAACCAAAAAAGAATCACAGCAGCACAAGACCAAAAAATAGCGGGTGCAAGTCCTCTCAGCCGCAGGCTAAAACGGCTATAAACAAGTATAGTATCCAAAGATGAGGCGGCACTCCAAATGAAATAGAAAAGTGGATCCTTTATTCCCCTCTGTGCAACGTTTCAACCGTCTCAATGCGGTCTTTCTCAAGCATATGACATAGTGTCATATAAGGGTATATATACACCCACAATACATTGAAAACAATAAAAGTGGCAATTATTCAATACTGGATGAAATAACATAAATAGTACATTATATAGTATATAGAAACTCCCGTGATTTATATGACCGGGTGGTTTACATAACATAGTGTTCATCATAATCCAATGCAGTGTACACACGCATTAATCATAGTGATAACATGATAGTGAGTTGATTGACCAATATCAAATTTCATCAATATAGTGTCATATCACCTGTGTACATAAAGATAATTCATTAAGATTAAAAACTCACACCCGGGCGTCTGGACAGGAGCGCCAAAGTCTGCGTCCTCACCGCCGAACCACGCATGCCCAGAGTCTTCGTCACGTCACAAGAGAAACGCCCCAAGGAGAGGAGCCAAGCGTCGTCACCATGGAGATGTGGAACCACATGACCAGAGCGATCGTCACGTGACCCATCGAGAGGACGCGCCGGGTAGAACCACACCAACGAAGCCGGACGTGCGTCGCCAGGCAACAATGCAAACATTGCTGTCACGGCAACAGAAGCCCAGCAACGTGCGCAGAGGTCCGCCCCAAACAAATGACAGACACGGACACCAGGGCCACACGGATCAGCAGGGGGAGGGGGAAGAAATATAGACGAGGGGAGAGAAACATAACGGGCACCGCAACATAGAAATAAGTGGATAAAAGGAAACCAAAGAGTTCCTCAACGGGTCACTATATATTTATTTCAGAGAGCGGAGTGAACGTGGCTTATTAGAGTATATCAGCACTGGGAAGAAAATCTTCATGACCTGTGCCATACTCACATTATAGGACAAGAGGACGGGGGCCAAAGGGTCACGCCGTTCTCACGGCAAAGACCCCAGGTCCAATGAGGGCATGGGTTCAGAGACACGTCCATGCCACAGGTCCCAAACCCAACAACCGACCCTTCAGTCCATAAAATAGAGAAAAAAAACACCACTCCAAACAAACAATATAATTATAATTGACCCACACATTGTATAGCTTAACCAATATAGATGCGCCCAAGGATCTCTCCCATAACCATAATCCCAACACAGAGACGCAGAAGAGGACGCACACCGTCCACGAACACCACCAGCGGAGCACCAATAATCTAGAGAAAGAAAAGAGATTTTATATAAGCAATAAGACAGAAAACTGTACATCTATATAAAACAAATTGGTTATATAATTAATGACACCAATATAAAATTCACATACACCAGGGCATAACCAGGAGAGGGACAAGAGAGAATAGCAAAAAAGCCCCATCCTATAATACACTCCACTTAAAATCAACGTTGAGACCATAAGGTCTCAGTGTGTTGAGGCGATGGATCCATCTCAGCTCCCGTTGTTTGAGAGCCAATGTCCTGTCACCTCCCCTTCTAGACAGAGTGATCTGGTCCACTAGCATAAATTTTAAATCCTTCTCCTTGTGGTTGGCCTCAACAAAATGTTTAGGAACGGGCAGATCTTTTCTTTTTTGTTTGATGGAAAACCGTTGATTATTTAAACGTGCCTTCATGTCACAAGTGGTCTCCCCAACATAAAGGAGACCACAAGGACAGGAGATCACAAAGGAACTGTTACATGTCAAGAAATGATCAATCTCATACTGGGTCCCCGTAACCGGATGAGTAAACCTCTCCCCCTTGGTCATGTAAGCGCAATTAACGCAACCAAGGCAGGGATAGGAACCCCTCCTGCGAGGGCCAATATGAGACTGTACCAAGGTCTTGACAGGAATGTCCGCTCGAACCAATTTATCCCGAAAATTGGCGGAGCGCCTATAGGAAAGCAAGGGCGGCACTGTCAAAGCCATGACATTGGAAAAATTACTCTTAAGTATTGCCCAATGTTTACGGACAATACGAGCAATTTTGACACTTAGTTCCGAATACGTCGATATAAAAGGTATCCTCTCAACTTTGTTATGTATATCATCTGGTGATATCTGTTGTGAATCTTTCACCTTGATAAGGTGTTTATTAATCACCCGAGCAGGGTAACCACGTTCCCTAAACTTGTGCATCATCTGAGAGAAACGAGTCGGGAGTAGATCAGGATCCTGCACCACCCTCTTAACCCTGAGTAGTTGACTATATGGTACAGAATTGATAATAGATCTTGGGTGACTGCTGCCATAGTGCAGCAATGTATTACAATCAGTGGGCTTTGTGAAGATGTCAGTAGATAATTGGTCACCCACTATGGTAACTGTCATATCAAGAAATTGGACATGACATGATATATATATACACTCACCTAAAGAATTATTAGGAACACCATACTAATACGGTGTTGGACCCCCTTTTGCTTTCAGAACTGCCTTAATTCTACGTGGCATTGATTCAACAAGGTGCTGATAGCATTCTTTAGAAATGTTGGCCAATATTGATAGGATAGCATCTTGCAGTTGATGGAGATTTGAGGGATGCACATCCAGGGCACGAAGCTCCCGTTCCACCACATCCCAAAGATGATCTATTGGGTTGAGATCTGGTGACTGTGGGGGCCATTTTAGTACAGTGAACTCATTGTCATGTTCAAGAAACCATATTGAAATGATTCGTGACATGGTGCATTATCATGGTGCATTATCCTGCTGGAAGTAGCCATCAGAGGATGGATACATGTTCTCATTCTGTTTACGCCAAATTCAGACTCTACCATTTGAATGTCTCAACAGAAATCGAGACTCATCAGACCAGGCAACATTTTTCCAGTCTTCAACAGTCCAATTTTGGTGAGCTTGTGCAAATTGTAGCCTCTTTTTCCTATTTGTAGTGGAGATGAGTGGTATCCGGTGGGGTCTTCTGCTGTTGTAGCCCATCCGCCTCAAGGTTGTGCGTGTTGTGGCTTCACAAATGCTTTGCTGCATACCTCGGTTGTAACGAGTGGTTATTTCAGTCTACGTTGCTCTTCTATCAGCTTGAATCAGTCGGCCCATTCTCCTCTGACCTCTAGCATCCACAAGGCATTTTTGCCCACAAGACTGCCACATACTGGATGTTTTTCTCTTTTTACACCATTCTTTGTAAACCCTAGAAATGGTTGTGCGTGAAAATCCCAGTAACTGAGAAGATTGTGAAATACTCAGACCGGCCCGTCTGGCACCAACAACCATGCCACGCTCAGAATTTCTTAAATCACCTTTCTTTCCCATTCTGACATTCAGTTTGGAGTTCAGGAGATTGTCTTGACCAGGACCACCTCCCTAAATGCATTGAAGCAACTGCCATGTGATTGGTTGACTAGATAATTGCATTAATGAGAAATAGAACCGGTGTTCCTAATAATTCTTTAGGCGAGTGGATATATATTTACATCTACAGAGCTGTGTGAGGACAATTTTATTTTTTTAAAGATGATCTGTAGTTTTTATTGATACCATTTTGGGGGTTTGTATGACTTTTTGACTGTTTATTTTTTATTTTAATTCTGGGGAAAGGGGGATTTTAATATATTTTTTTTTTAATAGGCACCCACTTCTATTCAGTAAGGGAATTTAGTTGCCCGCATTAATGATGATAAATGTGCTGGGGCCGACGGTTGCTCCCACACCCTCTCTCACCACTGCCCCTTTTATAAAACCAGCGAGGGCAGAGAAAAAAAATGTTAGTTGCAACTTAAAAAGTTACGTTTTGTGATTTTTTGACATTAGAAAACTGCCGTAGGGGGAAAAATGATAAATTCTCTAACCTTCCCCCCCCCCCCCCCCCCCCCCAAAAAAAACCTTTAAACTTTATAAAAGATTGGATATCAGCATTGTCCACCATTCAGATTCAAACTGTTAATTGAATGGCACAAATTACAGCAAAAAACTGGTTTATGAGAATGATGTGAGTAGTAAGCAAGAAAGAAATAACTGAATGGGTCTGAGACAAACGATTCCCATTAGGTGATTCTCGAATGATTCTCCTATGGACAGCACGTATTTTGGTGGGGTGTCATCATGAGAAATACAGAGCTGTGCTCATTACAGAACACCTTAAGAAATCCACATCTGTGCTGACTTTTCTATTATTCTGTTCCATAAGCAGAACAACAAAATTGGGAAAAAAAAATTGTTTTAATCCTCACCGGTAGTGATGGACGAACATCTGCCGGGACGGTTCGCGAACAAATGTTCGCTAACCGCAAGTTCGCGGCAGGTCTAGAACTGCACAAATAGTCCCACAACATGGACAGTGACATACCAGATGTATTATTTGAATTTGCGATCTCCATTTATTATTTTTTTCAATGCAAAATATCGGCAATATAATTTTCGTGTACGCGCATGCGCAAATGCACTATAAAGAAAGTATATTGGTATATAACACCCCTATTCAATCCGTTTTTTGGGGGGGGCGACTGGTATATTACACCAGTAGAAATTATTTGTTCCAATAACGCCTGTCCCTCTATATACCTGCAGTATCGCAGCAGAACCGCACACAACTGCCGCACAATACAAATGCACTATAATATACTTTCTAACATAGTACAAGGAAGGCAATCCATTAGAATATACATAAAGATAAAACGTAACCTTTAATAATTTTACTATGAGGATCCATTCACACGTCCGTAAGTGTTTTGCGGATCCGCAAAACACGGACACTGGCAATGTGCATTCCGCAATTTGTGGACCGCACATCGCGGCACTATAATAGAAAATGCCTAATCTTGTCTGCAATTGCGGACAAGAATAGGACATGTTCTATTTTTTTGCGGAAACGGAAGCACAGATGCGGAAGTGCGGATCCGCAAATGCGAATGTGGATCCGCAAATGCGGATGCAGACAGCACATTCCGGCCCCATTAAACATGAATGGGTCTGCACCCATTCCGCAAAATTGTGGAACGGATGCGGACCCATTTTGCGGACGTGTGAATGGAAAAGATATCCCTCAAAATGAAAATAAATTTAAATTATTAAAGTTAAAGGGGTTCTGCACTTTGTTTTAACTGATGATCTATCCTCTGATCGGCGGGGGTCTGACACCCAGGACCCCTGCCAATCAGCTGTTTGAGAAGGCAGCGGCGCTTTAGCAGCGCCGTGGCCTTCTCACTGTTTACTGCTGGCCCAGTGACGTCACGACTAGTATCAACTAGCGTGGGTGGGGCTAAGCTTCATTCAAGTGAACAGAGCTTAGCCCCGCCCACACTAGTTGATACTAGTCGTGACGTCAGTGGGCCGGCGGTAAACAGCGAGAAGGCCGCGGCGCTGCTGAAGCGCCGCTGCCTTCTCAAACAGCTGATCGGCGGGGGTCCAGGGTGTCAGACCCCCGCTGATTAGATGCTGATGATCTATCCAGAAGATAGATCATCAGTTAAAACAAAGTGCAGAACCCCTTTGAGCAAAAAGCATAGATGTGGTAGGCAATAACAAGTGCTCGCCGGCACTAAATCAAAAACCATCTATCCCTGGGCTAGATGATGATGTGGTATTGAAGGACAGGGTGGGCAAAGAACTGTCCCTGATATTGCCCTACAAGGGGGTGCTATTCTGGTCCTTATAGCCTAACCACAGACCACCCTCCCTGATAAGAGTGACCCCGTCAGGAACCTTACCCTATATAAAGATGGCCCTAGTAAGCCCCTAGCCCCCTGACTTCCAGGTAATCACTATATAGATCTATGTGTTTTTGACTCATTATAAAAGTATAAGTATATCGCACCCCTCTGTGTATCACACCTATCGATAGCACACCTATACTAGTCCTTAAAATGACTTTTGTGGCCCTATTAGCTAGCGTTTGGTGTCCCTAACAGTCTGTCCCTGCTCCACACAGCAACCTCTCCCTACACTGGCAAAACACTGAATGTAAAATGGCGGCCAGATCAGGTTTATTTATAAGGTAGGGGGTATGTCCATGTGCTGAAATGTCTCAATTGGATGTCCTGTACCACCTGATGGATGTGTCATGGGTCAAAGTTCTTCATAATGTAAAAGAATATGGCGGGCGCGAATTTCTCCATATGTTCGCATGTTCGGCGAATCGCGAACACGCAAAGTTCGCTAGGAAATGACCGCCGGGCGATCCGCAAGGCCATCTCTACTCACCGGTTTAAATTAGAGCTTTTTAGCATCTGTCGTGCTAAGTTATTGTCTGACACTGTTCGTTTTCTGCTAATTTTAGTGGAAGAAAAAGACCTTTCTTCAGGACTTTTCTTTCCGTCAAAAATAATGGATACATGACAGTATGAATTTTTTTTCACATAATAGTTAATTAGACAACAGAAGAGGAATAGAAATGGAAAGTGTTTCTTTTGTCATGTAAGCAATGTAGATGTAAACAAGCCCTCTGGATAGGTCATCAGTATCTGATCCATGGGTGTCTAAAACCCGGGACCCTTGCCAATCACCTGTTTGAGAATGCACCGACGCTCACAGTAGCGCTTTCTTGCAGCTTTGCCTAGACCATGTGTCATTATGTTCATCGAGCAAATGGCATAGGCGCAGCTCAGCCCCATTGAAGTGAATAGAATGTACGACACTGTGCTTCGTGAGCTGAGAGAAGGCTGTGGCGCTACTGATCAGATACTAATGACCTATCCTGTAGATAGGTCATAAGTCTGAGTCCTAATGTCCGAGTCCTTAAGGACACAGGGTGAACAGGTACGCCCTGTGAATTTCCGATCACCGCCGCGCGTTTCTAGGTCATTCGGGTCTCCAGTGACTGGATTACCCCGGAATAGGATGGTGATCGGTGGTGTGATAATACACCACCAATCACCATCCTTAGATCCTGAAAGGTAGCGGTGACATCAGCTCTCAGGATCGCATCCTATTGGCTGGATGGGCGGGCGGGGGTTAACTTCCCCCAGCTCTGCTCTCCTCCTCCACACTGCTTCCTTGGAGCCAGGAGAGAGGAGCCCGTCCTTCCACCTCTGAGCCCAGCACCCCCATGTGAGCCACCATAGTGCCATCTGGCACTCAAAAGTTATTAGGGACAAGTTTAGGTAAAGGTTAGATTAGGCAAGGAGACTGAGGGATAGTTTTCGGGAAAAGTTGTTTTTTTTGAGCTTCACCCTGATCGGGTGTCTGGGGTCCACAACACACTCAGCTGTGCGACCCCCCCCAGGGGTGCTGCAGATTTTTGTGTGCGTGCGCTGACTGTGGCCGACACTCTTAGCGTCCGGCCACTGTTAGCGCATTGCCCACCCCACCGCTGATCAGCGAGTTTGAATATTTTATTTTATTTTTTCAAATTTTTGGGGCTTTCATTTTTTTATTTAGTTTTATTTTTTTTTCTGTTAGGTTTAGGGTGGGTTAGGGTAGGGTATAAATGAATGTGAACACCCTGTCCCCCCACACACACGGTCACTAAATAAAGTTTTACACACACTCCCCTATGGCCCGCCTGACATTCTCGGCCGAGGAGGCATACGCCCTGCTTGTCTCCGACTCCGAGAGCCCCAGTGAGGACGAGGATGACCCCACTTTCCTCTTGTCATCCGCGTCCTCATCATCTAGTGATCATGAGCCCCCAAGGCGGCGGAGATGCCGCCAGGCGGAGCCAGGGACCCTGTGGCCCACACTAGTATGAGCAGCCCTGGGGCTCGTACTAGTTTTCCAGCCCACCTGAGCCCCCTACCGTTGAACTTGTCTGATGTACCCCAGAGGATTTTGAGCCTGTGATTCCTCTTCCAGACCCCACTCTACTGTATGGCCATGACACGTTCCCGTTTTGAGGCCATTCGGAAATGCCTGCATTATGCAGATAATGCAGCATGTCCCCCCCTCCTGCCTATGATCGCCTGTACAAAATCAGGCCGGTCATCGATCACTTCAGGGCCACATTTTTGGAGGCCTATGTACCTCGAAGGGAGGTCTCTGTTGATGAGTCTCTCTTTGCTTTCAAGGGGAGACTCATTTTCCGCCAGTATGTTCCCTCTAAGTGGGCGAAGTATGGCATGAAGCTGTACAAACTTTGTGAGAGTACCTCAGGGTACACTTACAAGTTTTGTGTGTACGAGGGGGGAGATTCCCAAATTGAACCCCTAGAATATCCCCCCACTCTGGGTGTTAGCGGGAAACTTGTGTGGGACCTTATGCACCCACCTGTACGTGGATAACTTTTATACTAGTATCCCCTTGTTCCAGTCCCTCGCCGCCAGATCCACGTCCGCTTATGGGACCATTCGGAAAAATCAACGCGGCCTCCCTACCCACCACCTCCAGGTACCTATCCTCAGGGGGTGAGACCCGTGCCCTTACCAGTGGAAACCTGTTGCTGGTCAGATATAAGGACAAGAGGGATGTCCTTGTACTGTCCACAATTCACGGTAACGGCAACACCCCTGTCCCTGTGCGAGGTACCGCGGCAACGGTCCTCAAGCCCGATTGTATCGTGGACTACAATCAGTATATGGGAGGAGTTGATCTCTCTGATCAAGTCCTCAAGCCATATAACGCCATGCGCAAAACCTGGGCATGGTACAAAAAAGTTGCGGTCTACTTGGTACAGGTTGCCTTGTACAACTCTTTTGTGCTGTCCCGGAGCGCTGGCAACACAAGGACATTTCTGCAGTTCTATGAGGCAGTCCTCAAGGCCCTGATCGTCCCTGGCCAACACTTTCCAGGTGTGGTCCCCCATACTGGAAAGAAGGGACGGTCCCAAAAAAAGTGCAGAGTGTGTCACAGGAGGGGGATACGGAAGGACACATCACTCAGTGTGACACGTGCCCCGATCATCCGAGCCTCTGCATTGACGGTTGCTTCAGCGAGTACCACACTTCCATGGAGTACTAAATTTATAATCCCCTTCCCCAATTTAAATTCTATTTGGCCACAGACAATCGCCCAGAAAAAAAAAAAAATATGGCTCTCAGACTTTGGAGACACTAAAACAAAAAATGATATTTAGTAAAACTAAAATAAATTTAAAAAAAGTATACATATTAGGTATCACCGCATCCATAAGAGCCTGAACTATAAAAATACCACATGACCTAACCCCTCAAAAAAATAAAATAACTCGGTGTAAAAAAAAGCATTTTTTTGTCACCTTACATCACAAAAAGTGTAATAGCAAGCGATCAAAAAGTCATATGCACCCCAAAATAGTGCCAATACACCCGTCCTCTCATTCCACAAAAAATGAGCTCCTACTTAAGACAATCGGCTAAAAACTAACAAAAAATACTGACTCTGAGACTATGGAGATACTAAAATGTTTAGTTTTTTTTGTTTAAAAAAGGATATTATAGTGTAAAACCTAAATAAATTTTAAAAAGTAGACATATTAGGTATCCGCATCCGTAAGAATCTGCTCTATAAAAATAACACATGAACTTACCCCTCAAATGAACACAGTCAGAAAAATAAAATAAAAACGTTGCCAAAACAGCAATTTTTTGCCAAATTTTCAATTTTAATCCATTTTTCCCGTTAACAAAGCAAGGGTTAACAGTCAAACAAAACTCTATATTTATTGCCCTGATTCTGTAGTTTACAGAAACACCCCATATGTGGTCGTAAAATGCTTTATGGCCAAACGGGGTGCATCAGGGCGCCTTCAAATGGGACATGGTGTAAATAAACCAGTCCAGCAAAATCTGCTTTCCAGAAACCATATGGTGTTCCTTTCCTTCTGCGCCCTGCCGTGTGCACGTACAGTAGTTTACGACCACATATGGGGTGTTTCTATAAACTACAGAATCATGGCAATAAATATTGAGTTTTGTTTGGCTGTTAACCCTTGCTTTGTTACTGGAAAAAATGGATTAAAATGGAACATTTGCCAAAAAATTGAAATTCTGAAATTTCATCTGCATTTGCCAATAACTCTTGTGGAACAGCTAAAGGGTTAACTAAGTTTGTAAAATCACTTTTGAATACCTTGAGGGGTGTAGTTTCTAAAATTGAGTCATTTTTGAGTGGTTCCTATTATGTAAGCCTCACAAAGTGACTTTAGACCTAAACTGGTCCTTAAAAAGTGGGTTTTAGAAAATTTCAGAAAAATTTCAAGATTTGCTTCTAAACTTCTAAGCCTTGTAACGTCCCCCAAAAATAAAATGGCATTCCCAAAATAATCTAAACGTGAAATAGACATATGGGGGATGTAAATTAATAACTATTTTTGGAGGTATTAATATGTATTTTAGAAGTAGAGAAATTGAAACTTGGAAATTGGCAAATTTTTCTAAATATTTGCTAAATTTGGTATTTTTTTTATAAATAAAAAAGCATTTTTTTTACTCCATTTTACCAGTGTCATGAAGTACAATATGTGACGAAAAAACTGTCTCAGAATGGCCAGGATAAGTAAAAGCATTTTAAAGTTATTCACACATAAAGTGACACTGGTCAGATTTTCAAAAAATGGCCTGGTCCTTAAGGGGTTAATGCCTTCAATTCCATGTTGGCAAATCGAAAGTATATATGTTATGTGTGCAAAACGGTTTGAAGGGGTTCTCCAGTGGCATAATACGTCTTTTTTTTATCTACCCAGAGTACCCCAAACACTCCATATTTTGTGCCCCATATCCCTGTTGTCAACACCTACCTTTCCATTTTCTTGGACTGAAACAATCTATAAAATTCCAAAGTGCAAACACATAGGGTGATACCGGAGAGAGATGATGATAAATAATAGATGAAAGACTGCTCTCCTCTAGGTGTTGTGACAAGTCACAACAACTGGTAGTGTATATAGAATCCACAATGCAAAGGGGCTTTCAAGCTGGAGATAATAGGCCGCAACAGTAGAATTCCGTGGGATTACAGATGTGAAGACAATCAAGGATGTAATAGAAGGGGGAAAAAAAGAAAAAAAAACTTGGATCCAGTGCTTCCAGTGATAAAAATTTATTTTATATGGATAAAAATGAAATCAAGAAAATAAATAAAGTGTGTGTCAATAGTATAGATGAAATACATTTTTATCAAATTACAGGGAAGCCCTGGATCCAAGGCTTTTTTTTCTTTTAATGAATTCTTGACTTTTCCTTTTATTGGCGTCGCTCCTCCCTGGCAGGATGTTTACATGTAGAACTTCCTGTTTTCCCTCACCTTCCTACTAGATTTTCTAACCAAACAAGCATGCTTTGCTCTGCCTGGAACACTTCACCATGTCAGGTAGGCAAAGTAAGGCCTGTGAAACATTACAGAGCAAAGCATGCTGGGTTTAGTTAGAAAACCCACAGCAAGCGGATGAAAACAGGAAGTTCTACATGGAAACATCCTGCCATGATGCAGTGATGCTGAGGAAAGTGGAACTAAAGTGTTGACATTAAAAACAGTATATGGGGCAAAATATGCAGTGTACTCTATGGCAGAAAAAAAAAAGTCATTATGAAATCAGAAAACCCCTTTGAGGGTTGTGTCACACACATTTTGTGGCAGTTTTTAATGATTCAGTTTTTCAGCCAAAGCCAGAAGTGGGTCAGAGGGGAATGAGAAATATAAAGGCAGGATTTCTAGTCTGTCCTACTGAATCTATCAAAAACTGCCACACAACGTTGTGTGTGACATCAACCCTACACACTAAACATTTGACTGCAAGACAAGTTGATTAATTCAGAATTTTCTTGTGATAACCTCTTCTTCATGAGGCAATCTTTACTTGAGGATAATTGCTAACATCATAATTGTTAAAACTTTGTGTCACTAGCACTATTATGCTGTTCTAAGTTTTGCATAAAATTGAAGAACTGCAGCATCTAAACTCTTTTCTGTACAATTGTTTGTAATAAGAATAATAATGGTCAAAACTGTGGTGCATAAAACCAGCCTTAGGCCCATTTCACACGGTCAGTATTGGGTCACTGTTTTTCATCAGTATTTTATTTTTTTCACCTTTCATTTTTTTCAATTTCAAAAAGTTTTTAATTGTTTTCCAACAAAACGAGTACAATTATCCCTTGGTTCCTTACTGCGACATTATAAACATGTTCAAAAGCACATATTTGATATTACAGAATACATACTTCTTAATAGTTGTGGCCAGCGATCCACCACACATACAGAGAATCAATAGAGAGATGTTAAATAGGTAGGGATTTCTGGAATAGGGTCTTCTTGGTGTATAAACAAAAAGATAAACAAGAAACAAAAGCATAGACAGGCACATAGAGTTCCAAGTGTTCGGTACCCTGTTTCTAGGAAGTAGTGGCTTAACATGTATGGACTCTCATCTTTTAATGTTTCCTCCGGAATACTCTTATCAAAGTGGCTTGATTAGTGTGCATACCAACGACTAGCTATCCATGCCCTCCAGGCTTTTTGGAAATTTGTCATAGAGGGCTGTTGTGAGTGAAACATTTTCTCATACATACAGGTGGAGTTTACTAGAGTGATCACTTCAGACAACGGAGGGGTATGAGAACTCCTCCAGTGTCGGGTGATGATCAATTTAGCCGCCATAAGTATGTGGGCAACCACTAGTCAATAAGGGGGTGCTATGTTATTGATTTCAATAAAAAGAAGGGCCATTTCTGGGGTCAACCCTGAGTTGAGTGAGGTAAATTCGGCTATCAGGTTTTTAACGCTATCCCATAGTGGGGAAATCCTAGGACAAGCCCATAAAATGTGGAGGAGAGAACCTCTACTTCCGCAGTTCCTCCAACAATTGGGAGACGAGGTGGGAAACATTATGTGAAGCCTGGTGGGCGTATAATACCATCTTAGGCTAGTCTTGAATATCGCTTCCTGGTGTGTTAACGCAGCGGAAAGCTTTAGTGACCGTTTGGAAGGCGGAGTGCCATTGGTTCAACCTAAAGGTCTGCTGTAGGTCTATCTCCCACTTAAGTTGGGATTGTGTTTTATTCTGCTCCCTCTCCTGAACAAAGAAATTATAGAAGAGAAATATACCTCCTTTTTTGGGAAACCCATCATGAAGGTATCGCAGTATCTCTTTAGGGATACCTCTTGTTATTCTTTCCATTTTGCTCCACAGGGATCTGATTTGCAGGAATTTATAAAATTCCCTATGTGGGATTTGATAATTATCATGTAGATGCGAAAAGGACAGCACATTGTCCTTATCCATCATATCCTGTACCGTTTTAACTCCTCTGGCCATCCAGTTATGAAGATCTAATCCAGGGATGTGGTCTGTTAAACAAGCTATAGGTACCACAGAGGCAGGGACAGTCCCTTCATCCTTTGTCGAGGAATTTTTTCCAGGCCGCCGTGGATATTTTTACTGCAGTTAGAGGGGATGTATATGGGCCTAGTTTCCAGGCCGTACCTATCAGCGAGGAGCGAAGAGTAGAGAGGTGAAGTGAAACCTTCTCCATCAAAACCCAGTGTTTGTCCGCTGGATCTTTCCACCAGTGGACTAATTGATCAAGATGGCTAGCTGTGTAGTAAGTAGTGTCTTAGATTCGAAACTCCCAGACCACCCTTGTTTTTGTGCATAGTTAATATCGAGTATGCTGTTCTACGATGCTTGGAATTCCAAATGAAATTCATCATTTGTTTCTTGGCTCTCCCAAAAAAGGTATCAGGGATTTGGATGGGGAGTGTCCTAAAAAGGTAAAGGATCTTGGGAAAGAGTAGCATCTTGTATGCCGTCACTCTGCCAAACCAAGAAATCAGACAGGACTTCATGACCTTTATATCAGCTTGTAATTCATTCAATAAGGGGAGGAAGTTTGTGTGAAACATTTTTGAGGTGGGATAAGTAAGTTGGATGCCTAAATTGATATACTCTCCTGCTGCCAATCCAGAGGAAATAGGTGTTTAAGTTGCAGTAATTGATCATGGGGAATGTTAATGGGAAGGCTTTGAGATTTATCGGTATTCAGTTTGTAGTATGAGATTTTGCTAAAGTCATCTAGTGTTGCAAATATTCTACTAAGGGAGTTTTTGGGATTGGTACTGATGACAATTATATAATCTGCAAATAATGCAAGTTTGTGTTCTGTGGTTCCTATCGTGAGGCCAGATATATTTGGGTCTTGGTGGATCATTTCCGCTAGGGGTTCAATAGATAAAATAAAGAATAAAGGGGATAGGGGCATCCCTGCCTAGTGCCATTGGTCAGGGAAAAGGGAGTTGATAGAGCTCCATTTGCGAAAACCTTAGCACGTGGATTGGAATATAAGGTCGATATAGCCGTATATATAGGGCCTGAAAACCCAAATTTTCGTAACACCGAGAAGGCATAAGGCCAGTTTACCCGGTCAAACGCCTTCTCGGCGTCCAGTGTTAAGAATGTGGTCGGGGTGTTTGAAAACTCGGCAGTTTGCAAAAGGGTTAAGAGTCTTCTGGTGTTGTCCGGGGCTTGTCGTCCCATTACAAAACCAGTTTGATCGGTTGATACCAAAGAGGGAATGATTGATAACAACCTATTTACGAGAATTTTAGCATAAATCTTTACATCACAATTCAACAACGAAATAGGTCGATAACTAGTAGTTTGTAACGGCGATTTGCCTGGCTTTGGAATGGTCACTATAAGTGCCTCCAGCATTTCTGGGGGGAATGTACCAGTTTCCTTAGCTTTGGAATACACCGGCAAAAGATGTTTGATAATGAGGTCTCCATATTTTTTGTAGTATATAGAGGAGAATCCGTCCGGACCTGGGGCCTTGTTTAGCGGGAGAGAGCGGGTCACTGCTATTATTTCTGCAGGAGAAATTGGTTAATTAAGGATTTCTAATTCGTTCAATGGCAGTGATGGGAGGTTAATTTTGTGCAAAAAGGAATTAATATCCTCTTTTGTGGGCTGGGGAGTATTAGTATCTTCACCCAAGTTATATAGGCGGGAATAATAGTCTCGGAAGGCGTTGGCTATATCTCTAGGGGCGTATACTGGGCTGCCAGTAACGGGACGGTGGAGGCATTGTATTCTTGATTTAGGCTGAGTTCACATCAGCGTTCAGCCTTTCCATTCTCCTGCTCCGTTATAGGAGCAGGAGAACGGAAAGGACGGATTCGACACATAACTGAGCCGAACGGAGCCTACGGACCCCGTAGACTATAATGGGGTCCGTTAGGTTTCCGCTCAGAAGATGATTTTGGAGCGGAGACAAAAGTTGTGCATGCAGGAATTTTGTCTCCGATTCAAAAATCTTCCTCTGAGTGGAAACCTAACGGACCCCATTATAGTCTATGGGGTCCGTAGGCTCCGTTCGGCTCAGTTATGTGCCGAATCCGTCCTTTCCGTTCTGCTGCTCCTATAACGGAGCAGGAAAACGGAAAGGCTGAACGCTGATGTGAACTCAGCCTTAGGGACTTAAGTCGTCTTGCTAGAAGTGCACCTGCTTTATTGTCCTGTGCATAATATTGGAATTTAAGGCGCCTAAGGGATTTTTCATAAGTGTACATGAGGAGGTTCCGCAAATGCAGTCTGGCCTAAGAGAGCTCTGTTAAGTTAGCCTCAGATAGGTTTTGCTTGTTCAGAGTCTCAAGCTTTTGAATTGTATACATAGTGCTTTGGATACTTTTATCCCTTTGTTTGTGCCATATGCTACTCTGCTTTATAAGAACTCCCCGCATGTACGCCTTGTGGCAGTTCCAAAGAGTATAGGGTTGGATTTCTGGGGTGTCATTTATAGCAAAGAATTTCTTAAGGGACGTCTCCACCTCCTCGCTGACGGACGGCACGGACAAAAGGTATGTATTAAGCCTCCATACATAATCTGAGGTTTTGGAGGGAGATTCCTCTAGTGTCAACAGTATTGGAGCATGATCAGACCATTGAACTGATCCAATCTCTGCTGTTGAAGCTTTGTCTATAAGGGGCCTATTAATCCAGAACATATCAATGCGAGAGTAAGTTTTATGAGCTCCTGAGTAGAATGTATAGTCTTGTTCATTGACATGCAGGAGACGCCATAGGTCATAAAGATCATAATTCCACGCCATTTTTGTAATCAGGGTTTTGCGAGTTCTAGGGTCTGCAGTAGTGTCCAGAGAGGCATTGCAGATGGCATTAAAGACTCCACATATCACCACATTTCCCTTTTGCACCTTTTGTAATTTACACAATAAGCGCCTAAGGAAACGTTCTGTATGGGAGTTTGGTGCATAGATATTCACTATTGTGTATTCTACGTTGTTCAGAAAGCAATGCACTATTATGTATCGGCTGTATGGATCAATCCATGATTGATATATCTGGATTGCTATCGATGCTCTGAATGCTATGAGTACTCCCCTCTTTTTTTTAGGAAAGGACGAGTGGATGATATGGGGATAATCTTTGTGATGTATTTTGGGTATGTTGGAGGATGAGATATGCGTCTCCTGCAAGCAAGCGATATCACATTTCTGAGACTGTAGTTCTCGCCACAATACGGACCTTTTGAGAGATAGCAATTTAAGTACCATTGGTGGATTTTAAAGCGAGATGTGAAGGTAGATTAGTATTAGCTCTTTTAAAACTTAGGGCTTGAGTTACTACATCTGTTAATTCAATACGGTAGAGGCCATCAGTGGAACAACTGTCTATGCAATAAACAATCAAACTGTAGAAGCATGAACAGAAACAAATATAAAGCAAACTGCTACAGAATAATAGTGGTACCCAGACTGCAGGCTTACGTGGTACCTGTAAAAGTGGGGTACAAAATACTATACGTATCAAAGTAGTTCAGGGGATGGTCCGCCATCTCCCTCCCCTAAAAAAGGGAACCACAGAGGAAGGGTGGGAGGAGAACAAGAAGGTACATCTGAAGGAATCGGATCAGGGTACTGGCACCTCGTGCCACTCCGCATCCATCTTTGAAGGGGGGGTGTGTTCTTCAGCAGTGGAGTGTCCTCATCTAGTGGAATGCGCCATCTGGTTAGGAGGTCTCTTCCCTCTTCTACCGTTGCGGCTGCGTGAAATGTTCCTTTGCGGTTGATAAGGATTTTAGTGGGGAATTCCCAGTGGTATGGTATGGCATGCTGTCTCAGAAGAGATGTAAGTGGTGCGAGACATCTGCGGGCCTGTAAGGTGGCAGCTGATAGTTCTGTGAAAAGCTTTAAAGAAGTATACGGATCCGGTAATGGTTTTTGTTTTCTTGCAGTGTCTATCAATTTTTCCTTTACATGGTAAAAGGTATATCTGGCCAGTACATCCCTAGGCACTGAGTCTGGCAGATTAGGTGGTTTAGGGACCCTGTGTGCCCGATCTATGCTGAGCTCGTATGTTGCGCAGGCAGGAAGCAAGACTGCTGCGAATTTTTGCAGGTATTCACGGAGTTCCACGCCTGAGACGGATTCCGGAATATTCCGGACCTTGATGTTGTTCCTACGGCTGCGATCCTCGTATTCTACCAGCTTGCCTTGTAGCATGTCCACTTTATCGCTTAGAACGTTGTGGGAATCTACCAGCTCATTATGTGCACCCGCAAAAGATGCCATCTTAGACTCTGTATGAGAGACTCTCTCCCCTAGATCAGTGAGTACTGAATGCAGAGGTAATAGAAGCTTTGTAAAATCCTTGTGCAGGGAGGAGCGAAGAGCCAGCAGCATGTCTTTTAGGGTATTCTCAGATGCTGCCTTGTCTGATGTCTGAAACTTGGAGAAAATGTCAGAGTCCTCTATTGAGGTGTTTAAAAGAGATGAGGCTGCATTTTTTTGTGGCTTTTGCATATGATGGTGCAGCTTCTGTGAGCTCGTCAGTGCAGCGTCTGAGTCCGCTATGGGAGTGGAGGAATGGCCGCCCTTCCCTCCAGGCACTGAGTGTTGTCAGTGCCTCTGTGAGGCTACTAAGTCGTGATTAAAGTTGTCCTCGCCCTCAGCGCCAGAGGACAGGGGCGAATCCCAGTCACCCTGTAAAGAGAACTGACCGGCAGCAGCGGGAGTCAGGGCTTGATCTGCCTCGTGGTGGGATGCTTGCGGCGGGATGTCCGCTGGTGCGGCTCTGACCGCCCGTGCAGTGCCGGCTGCGCCATCCTTGCTGCCCCCGTCTCCGTAAAAGAAGTGCTCCAGAGGCACCGTACCTTTATTTTTCGGTGCCCTTTTCTTCCCCACTTGCTTCGTGGCCATTTCCACCTCTGTGTATGCGCCGTGAGCTGTTGAATGAGTCGCTAGGAGAGGGAGATGAGCTGTGTGGTCCGGAGGTCTCACACTATGCGGCCATCTTAGGTGACGGCCAAGCCACGCCCCCTCCTTTCATCAGTATTTTTAAGACAAAACCAGGAGCAGGTCCAAAGCACAAAGGAGGTTCAGCTTCTATTATACTTTTTCTATGTAGGTTCCACTCTTGGTTTTGGCTTACAAATGCTGATGAACAATACTAACTTTATTTCTTGCCAATAGGAAATTATAAAATACGCTACAAACACAGCTTTATGGTTGTACCATTTTATTTATTTTTTGCTCCCTTGGCATTTTTTTCCCCATACACTTCTCTTTGGGGAAAAAAGACACACAAGAAAACCGTGTAACTTTAAAATGCACAACAACAACAACAAAAAAAAAACGCATGATAAATGCATGACTTTTAGGTCAGTTTTTAAAGTAAAAAAAAAAAAACACCAGGAAAATAGCATTGCATGGCAGCACCTTGAGAAGATGAGAAGTAACAGAAAAGGCTGCGACTTAGGCTACTTTCACACTGGCGTTTTGAATTCCGTTTGTGAGATCCGTTTCAGGGCTCTCACAAACGGTTCAAAACGGATCAGTTCAGCATCAATGCATTCTGAATGGATAAGGATCCGTTCAGAATGCATCAGTTTGGCTCCGTTCCGCCTCCATCCCAGTGGCGCTTGCAGCGTTTTGGTGTCCGCCTGGCAATGCGGACCCAAACAGATCCGTTTTCACTGACACAATATGGTGCAATTGAAAACTGATCCGTCCCCTATTGACTTTAAATTTAAGTCAGGACGGATCCGTTTTGATTCAGACTTTTTTTTTAAAGAATAATGCAAACCGATCGGTTCTGAACGGATACCAGCGTTTGCATTATAGGTGCGGATCCGTCTGTGCAGATACCAGACGGATCCGCACCTAACGCAGGTGTGAAAGTAGCCTTACTATCAGTAGCCTCTAAGTTGACAGTAAATAGTTTACTTTGAAGAGTCATGTGTCCAAAACAAGCCATGGATACAACAGTTTGAACAATACAGTAATATAAGCAACATTTACTGAAACATTCTTTTTATTTTTTGATTGTACATTTTTTAAATTCTTTTTTTCATGATGTGATTATGGGAGAAGCCATTATGCCTGAGCTGCTGTAACAGCATTTCCTGATATCTACTTTTACAACAGGCACCCGAACAAAAGAAAAGAAATGGAGTGACTTTTGAAGTGAAGTGTTTGGGCATGTTTGCCTTCTCTCCTGTGCTAGGATCCTTCTCCAATTGTAATGAAAACCAACATACGTGAGAGTGGATCTCTTGAGTGCAATGTGAATGCAGCCTAAGTGCTCCTACACATAACCGTGGTTTGAGTCTGCAGCATTTCTTGCAGGTCAGATGTGGACCTTTTCCCTTCAATGTGGCCCCAAAAGATGCGGACAGCGCACAGTCCGTTCCGTGCAGTCTGCAAAATTATAGAACATGTCCTTTTTTTGTCCACATTTCGAACAAGGATAGGACTGTCCTGTTCCGCAGAATGCACGCGGCCAGTATCTGTGTTGTGAGCAAAACAGCCAACTGCCATGTGCATGAACTCTAAGGCCTCGTTTACATTTCTGTGTCCATTTGATGTCCACGTTTCATCCGTGAAGGATCCGTGTTTGGTCCATGTGTCTGTTTTTTGCCATCCTTGTCTCATCCATATTCCACTGACACTGCACAGCTGAAAATTAGCATGGATGTCATCTGTGTTGTGTCCATGATTTTAAAAGGGGTTCTCCAAGAATGAAATTTTTTTTAATACTTAAGTATTTTTTTTATAATAAATAAATTCACAAATACCTTTCATTACTTAGAATGGCTTGTTTTGTCTAGGGAGCAATCATTAGGCGAAATAAAATGGCCGCCGTCCTATCAGTACACACAAAACCTGTCCTAATCACACAGGAGGACAAGTTACTTTACCACAATGAGCCATACTGCTGCCTCATCCTCCTCTCTACTATGCTTGTCAGGAATCATGATCCTGAATACAGGTGAATCTCTGTGGAATGGAGATAATGAGGAGACATGAGAGGAGGGTTAGGTGTGGATAATGTGCAGCAGCACTAGTTTACAGTCTCCATTACCCCAGCCCCACATTACCACAGCCTGTCCTGTCCGTCCTCTCTGTACTTCATGTCTCCTCATGAATTCCATTCCCCAGAGATTCAGCTAAAGTCTTTATCATCTGTATTCAGGATCATAATCCCTGATGAACCTCAGTGTTGTAAAGTAACTTGTCCTCATGTGTGATTAGGACAGGTTTTGTGTGAACTAATGGGACGGCGACCATTTTGTTTCCCCTGATGATTGCTCACCAGACAAAACGAGCCATTATAAAAAATGAAAGGTATTTGAGAATATATTTATCATAAAGTAATATTTAAGAATTTTCATTTTCATAATTCCCGGAGAACCCCTTTAATGGAACCATATAGTTCAATGGGCGTGCTAGGTCCACATCACAGACCAAAGTAGAGCATGTCTCCGTGATTTTTTCCCCTGACCCACAGTCAGTAAAAATCTACTGATGGGTGAACAGACGCATTCAAATCAATGGGTGCGTGTGCTGTCCGCAGAAAATGTGGACAGCACATGTCAGTGAAAAATGGAAATGTGAATGAGGCCTAAGGCTGCTTTCACACGAACAATGTTTCCGTCTGAGTGTTCTCCGACTTTTAAACAGTCATCCCTAAAGGCAGTAAGCATCCCTCCATGTGCAGCTGCAGTCCACTCTCCGAAACTTTTATTTATATTCTCTGTACTCTGTACGCCCCTCTCCCTTTCTCAAGGGTATCGGGGCTAGTGCGGGGGTATAGGGAATATTTATAGACTGCCTTTCAAGATGTCTTTCAAGAAGGAGCTCCACTCTAAGCCAATCATCTTCTACGCCAGGGGCTAGAGTAGATATCAGTATAGTCACACAGACTGGCAGATGCTGCACCTAATTTATGCCGAGAAGTACGAAGCCGGGCTACGATAAATCTCCCCCAATGTTCTAGACTTCGTATTTTAAATGACCGCTCAACTGAACCCATTGGGCAGTAAATGAATTAATGCAGAGTTTATAGACAGGAGCAGTCACTGCAGTGTTGTAATATACATTTGCAGTATAGCTACCTTCAATGAATCATGCTCCAACCTGCAGGTCCAGTTGTTTGCATTACCTATAGCTTTACATTTCCTAACATTTAATACACTGCTCACACCTAGATTCCTGTGCAGCGTTCAGGTAAAGTCCTCTATGACAGATAGCGTCACAGTCTCTCTACTGCACACAAAGATCCGTGAGATCCCTCCAGTATGAAATTCTTTTTCTCTGGTCTCTTCTGGCGGTTTTACTTGACTCTGCAAATATTTAGTTTCTAACAGGTTTACATCTCTGAATGGCAGCGGCAGTTAGAGTAAAACAAAAACCTAAGCAAATCTTCCTTATTTGGTGCTCTATAGCTTTATAGATGTCCGTGCATGCAGAGAAGCACGCTGACTAGAAGTGCACATAAACCTCCAAGAATTCATATACCCTGGTGTAGTATAAGAGCTTGTAGTAGTAATGGGGCATGAAGAGGGTTATATAGAGCTCAAATGTATAGTTTATAGCTTCCGTAGAATCCCCTGAAAAGTGTAGTAACTTTATAAATGCATGGAAATTTGTCAATCAATATAGTTTCTATTTTTTGCTGGAAATACATTGAAAATCAAGGCATTCAGACAACGTTTTCCAACACGTTCCACCATATTGGGAAAAGAGAGAGGGGGCTTCAGAATCGTACATGTTGCAGTCAAGCTTTTCCCCACCACTTTTCTGTCTCCTTTTTCCATCCAGAACATCAGCCAGGTACAAGATGTATTTACACATGCTGGTTTTGTGGCATTATATTTCCCACAACGTTTCTTCAGAGTGTCTCCATTAGGGTTCATGCACACGACCGTATGTATTTTGCGGTCCGCAAACAGTGGCAGATCCAGAGCCTGGTCTCGGGAGGGGCACTTCTCCGGGCAATAGCAGATTATGGGGGCCTTGTGTCCCCGCCCACCCTCAAGCCCCACCCACACACAGCCCCACCGATATATCGCGCCCATACCTCTTACATCCAGTGACTTCTCCTTTGATATAGATCAGGGGTGGCCAACCCGCGGCTCTCGACCCGCATGTGGCTCTTTGCATCTTCAAGTGCGGCTCTAGCGGTGGAGGTGGAAAGCAGTCAGACCAGCACACCCCGCGCTCAGATCTCCTTTCCTGATCAGGCACCGTTGCTACTCTGCAGCTCCAGCTCGCTCGCCACTACGTCCTGATGCGCACAGTGTTAGAACGTAGTAGGTGGAGACACGCACTATGACCTGAAATTGATCTAAGTATGGGGGGGTCAGATCTGACTATGGGGGGTCTGATCTTAGCATGGGGGGGTCTGATCTTAGCATGGGGGGTCTGATCTGAGCATGGGGGGTCTGATCTAAACATGGGGGGTCTGATCTGAGCACGGGTGGTCTGACACTGGGAGTCTGATCTGAGCATTGAGGGTCTGATTTGGAGTTCTGATGAGGATTGGGGATCTTATCTTAGGTCAGATGAGCATTGAGGGTCTGATGAAAAATTATTTTTTCTTTTCTTCTCTGCTAATGAAAAATAAGAAAAAAATAATATTTTTTTCTTATTTTTCTCCACTAAAACCTAGGTGCATCTTATAGGGTTAAAAATACAGTGACTCATGTGTAAATGTATAGCTTGTGGCTCCTGGTAGTCATAAGTTTTTTTTTTTCTGGCTCTTTGTGTCTGTAAGGTTCGCCACCCCTGATGTAGATGTTCTATTTCTTCATCTTCTACATTCAGACCAGACCACCATGATGATTTCTTTCAGCAATCTATCATTTCTGCAGAGTTTGACAGACAGACAGACATCTTAGTTTCCTACTTTTCCTCCCACCTTCTCAACATCCCATTATGCACCCCCAATACTGAGACGCTGTGTCCCCCAAAACTATACTGTAGAAACAGATAAACCCCCTGAAAATACTAGTTACACACAGATAGTGCCCCCTTCAATAATTATTGGAACACAATGCCCTAAAAAATAACTGCACCCAGCAAATAGTGCCCCTGACACTAATAGTGTAACCATAATGTCCCCCAAAAATAACTGTGCTAAGCTGATACTGTGCCAGGGTGCCCCCACAGTAATAGTGCTCCCCAAAATCCCAACAATAGTAATAATTCTGTGCCAGAGTGCACTTAGTAGTAATAGTGCTCCTACAGTGCCCCCAACAGTAATTGGGAGCATTATTACTTCTGGGACACATAGTCCCCCAGTTGTAATAAAGCCCCCTTATAATATGCACCAGTACAAAAAAATGCTCCGTTGTGTGGCAGTAAAAGTTCCTCTTAGTGCCCCAAGTAGAGTTAATGTCCCCAGAGTGCCCTCATGTAATCCAATGACCCATACCGTGTGCCACTACAAAAAACACTTAGTGCCCCCAGTTGAGCTAAGGTGCCCATAGTGCCCATATAATTTGTGCCAGTATAAAATACTCCTATATAGTGCCCCCAAAAGATGCCCCATAGTGCTCCCCCCATCCTATATAGTGCCCCCAGAAGATGCCCCCATAGTGCTCCTCCCCATTCTATATAGTGCCCCCATAGTGCTCCTCCCCCGTCCCCATAGTGCCCTTCATAACATGGCAGTATAAAATGCCCCTATAAACTGCCCCACATAAATGCACCCATAATGCTTCTCTCCCCCCTTCCCCATAGTGGCACCAAAATGGGTGCCAGTAATAAATGCCCTTATATAATGTCCCCATAGTGCTCTTTTCCCCCCTTCTCTATAGTGCCCCCCATAATGTGCCAGTATATAGGGCCCCTATTAGATGCCCCCATAGTGCTCCCCCCATAATGTGCCAGTATATAGGGCCCCCATTAGATGCCCCCATAGTGCTCCTTCCCCCCTCTCCATAGGGCTCCCCCCCATAATGTGCCAGTATATAGGGCCCCCGTTAGATGCCCCATAGTGCTCCTTCCCTCCCCTTCTCCATAGTGCTCCCCCCCCCATAATGTGTTAGTATATAGGGCCCCACTCCCCTTCTTGCCATACTGTACTAAAAATAATTAAAACAATAAACACTTATACTTACCTCCATGACACTGCGATGCAGGCCTCTTCCGGCCTGTGTCCCGCTCTGTACGGCTCAGGAGGTGCGATGACATCATCGCGCCACCTGCACCAGCGGAATGGGCAAGGGAGACGCCTCTCCACTGCTCCTCCGCACCATTCATCTGTATCGCTTTCTTGAGGACGGTGATACAGATGAATATGGAGATGAGCGCTTCCACAATGGAAGCGCTCATTTCTCCCTGCCGCTGCCACCACCGCCGGGCCCAAAATGTTCAGTCCACTGTCCGCCCCTGGCTCTCACTACATTGTCGGGGGGGAGGAGGGGGGAATTGCCCCGTTGCCCCTCCTGGATCCGCCAATGTGCGCAAAACACACGGATGACGTTCGTGTGACATCCGTATTACATCCATTTTTTTTTTGCGGACCCATTGTAATAATGCCTATCCTTGTCCACAAAACAGACAAGAATAGGACATGTTCTATCTTTTTTGCGGAACGGCCATGCGAACATATGGAAATGGAATGCAGAAGAAGTAATTTCTGTTTTTTGCGGACTCGTTGAAGTGAATGGTTCCGCATATGGGCAGCAAAAAAAAGAAACGGACACGAAAAAAAAAAAAAGTTTGTGTGCATGACCCCTCAGTATCCTCCTCCTCTAACCTCCACTCTTGAGGCTGTGGCCATGTCTGGCTGCTGAATGCCAGCATGTCTGGATCTCTGCTGTATCTCCTGTCTGGACCACACATGACTACACCAAATCCTGATGCTGCTGAAGTTCCCTTCGGCAATCCTGGCACAGGGGAAACATCCAGTCCAAATAGGAAGTAATCTAATATTGCATACATCATTCTTATGCAAAATTACCAGCATTTGATACTGCAGCAAATACTCTTTTTACTGCCACTGGTGTATAGTGGCGTACTCACCATGGAGGCAGACCACACCACTGTTACAGGGCTTGTGGGGAGAGTGGGTCAGCATTCCTGCTTCCATCATAGATTCACTGCATTTTCCTTTGGTCACAACTAGGGAGAGTCAGTACAAAGAAGTCTTTACACCTTCAATTGAGTTCAGTGGTAACTTTATACATTCATACACATGGAGCACCCTCTAGTGGTCGCTGCCTGCAGCCAGTTTTATCATGTAATGTAGGGAGTCAGAGGATTTATAGCTCTATAGAGTAAATTTTTCAATGTATTTATGATGGTTGTCTGGTGTAAATGCATTGAAAAATAGTGTTCAGAGTGAGAACCATAATTTATAAAACAGTTTTTCAGACAGAGCTTGGGTAAAATGGGAAAAGCAGAACACAACTTTTTTCCATTCAAAATGCCTCCAGGGAATAAGAGATTCATCTACTGGGTTTGCACCCTGTTGTCTACACAGTGAGGGGGTTACTGGAACACTCCTTCACTGTGCATCAGTATTTTTTCTGTTAGTTAAAACCAGATAGCGACACATAATCTTTTTAATCTAATCTTTTTAATCTAATCTGTTTTTAATTTTTGATTGCAGATTTTTTTATACTGTTTCCTGAACATGATCATGGGGGCTGCCATCTTGCCTGAACTGTTCTTAACAGCATTTAGAGAGATGCTCTACAGCAGCCACCATGGGCCATAGATACAATAGACTGGAGAGAACTGACATATACAGTATAGGAGAGTTTTCTAGACATGCTCTGTGACCTGTGCGGAGGAGGTCATTGTGCAGGGAGGGAGATTATAAACTGTTTATATCATCTATTTTGAATAAAGGATCCTATGTTATATCTACATAGGTGCTAACTGTAATTGTTATCCTACCTGTGATGATAATGAAATGACTGCTTAAAAATGATCTATACAGACCATGAAGTGGCACCTATTATGAATGAGGCTTAGTGTCAAGTGCAAAAACTGCAGGATTTTAAGAATTACATTAGGGAAACAGGTCTGTTTTTTGTGGCACCTGCACTGTGGGCCGAACTGTTCAGCTGACAGCTATTGAAGGTTTCTGTCATACCTTTCATTCTCTATGATATTGCTGGAGATGGCCGAGTGCTGTACTTGACTATGGCCAGCAGTCCTATAGTGAATAAATGGAACAGCAGCTCTCATCTGCAATCTGCTCCTCTATTCACAGGCCCCAGCGAAGCCCACCGATCAGATACTTATTCCCTCTCCTATGGATAGGAGATAAGTTCAGGGCATGACACACGCCTTTAGGACAATATGAAAAAATCCGCCCCATTGTCCAGTTACCTTTTAGTAGCGCATACGATTCAATAAATTTCAGTTTTTCCTACATCGGAGTTCCACCACACCCTGTTCAGACAGTCAAAGGCAAAGCAGTTTAAGGCCTCTTGCACACGACTGTATGGCTTTTTCTGTATTTTGCGGTCCGTTTTTCACAGATCCGTTGTTGAGTTTTTTTGTTTTAGTTGTGTTTCCATCCCGTAGTTCCGCAAAAAATCTCTGTATGGTTTCCGTATGCGATCCGTTGTTTGCGGATAGCAAACAGAAACATAAACTTTTTTATTGACAAAAGTAAAATTAACAATGATAGCAAATACTGTTATTGTCAAATACAGTGTAAACTTTCATGCCATTTCCATTTCCTCAATTTCTTTTGTTCATTAGTACATAATAAACTTAAAACAGAAACATTTTGCAATTACTTTCAATCAGCCGATGCATTTTCCCTAACCCTCAAGTTCTGTGTCTAGCGTGGTATCAGGTAGTATAATCAGACAGCCCCATTAATCCATCTGGCCTAAGTTACCCCTAGCCGACAATTGGGCTTGTCGCATTCTCGAAGTTGTGTACATAGTGTGTGGTGACTCGCACCAAATACCCCAGACTCTATCAATTTTTTGTGGCTTATTACGGTGTTTAAACACTACTACTCAATATGGTAAGATCTGGCAAATTTGTGATTTCCACATGGTCAGAGTTGGTGTATTGGAACTATACCATCTCAAAGCAATACATCTCCTTGCCATAAACAGTGCTTCTATTAAGAATATTGTCATATAATGATCCCGATTTTCTTCGTTCAATATCCCAAGCAAGCAGATCTCAGGGATACAAACCACCCGTGTCGGCAACAAAGAAGAAAGAAAATCGGTAACTTTCTTCCAAAATTTAGCTATCGGATTACAGCTCCACATCATATGCCAGAAATCTGCTTCCAGTTCTCCACATCGCGGGCATGCCGTGGATGCGGCTCTGCCCATTCTAAACATCCTAGTTAGTGTTAAATATGTCTGATGCATGATGTAAAGTTGGATTATTTTGTTGTTAACAGCTGGTGACACATGTAAGAGTCCATAATAGTGTAAGAGTCCATAAAGTCATTATGGACTCTTCTGTGAGTGTGGGTGTCAATCTTTTCCATTTATCTATTACTGGAAGGGAATTTGTCTTGATTTTTGTGCATACTAGGTGTGAGTAGATTGCCGATACTAAACCCTTGAGGCCCTGGGTTTTGACTAGTGTTGAGCGAACCTCTGTTTTAAGTTCGGCGTCTAAAGTTCGGCTTCCAGTTAGCGAAGAATCCCGATATGGATTCCGAATTCCGTTGTGGTCCGTGGTAGCGGAATCAATAATCGGCCATTATTGATTCCGCTACCACGGACCACAATGGAATTCGGAATCCATATCGGGATTCTCCACTAACCGGAAGCCGAACTTTAGACGCCGAACTTAAAACAGAAGTTCGCTCAACACTAGTTTTGACAACTCCTCTAAGTGGATATTTGGAGATTCTAGTGCTGTTGGTTGGGTACTTACTCTGCAAGGCTGCCCTAAGTTGTAAATATGAAAAGAAAAGAGCACGAGGAATATTGTACTTTTGTGACAAAGTCTCTCATTATTGCTCCTTGATCATATACATCTCCAAGGGTTTTTGCCCCCGCTGTTTTCCATCTGTCTGCTCCCATTACCACCTGTACCTGTGGCAAAGATGGGTTATCCCATAAAGGTATGTCCAAAACTACTTCAGTGAAATTGGCCAATGTTTTAGCCTCCTTCCACACCGTCTGGCCCACTTTGTGTATAGGCAACAATGGTCTCTGGAATTTTGGGGACCCCTCCAACACCGACCACAAAGTGCTACAATTTAGGTATAGTGATAAAAAGTACTCTGAGGTAGGCAGGTCTTCTGTTGTATACCATGAATTTATAAGCCTTAATTGGCCAGCTAAATAATATATAAAAAAAAGTCTGGTAAAGCCATGCCTCCTTCCGTTTTGGAGCGTTTCAGTGTATCCAAACTGAGTTTAGCCCGTGACCTGCCCCAAATGAAGGTTCTAGTCATAGAATCTAATTCTTTAAATATCGATTTGGGTATATGTGTTTCTGAGTGCTGAACTGCATACAGGACTTTAGGGAGTATTATCATTTTAATTAAGTTGATGCGCCCTGCCACTGATATGGGTAGTGGTTTCCAACTTTTCAATTTGTTCCGTATGTGATCAATTAAGGGGCAAATATTGAGTGATATAGCCCGGGAGTATTGTTTAGTGATCTTGACTCCTAAGTATTTAAATGTGTCCACTACTTTTAATTGGGCAACATGGGACGGCCCTTTCCAATCGGACTTGCCCAGAGGCATGTAAACAGATTTTTCTCAGTTGCTTCTCAGAACTGAATAGTCCCCAAACTCATTAATCAGGGCCTCCACACCTCTGAGAGACGAATCAGGTGATCACATGTATAGGATCATACAGAAGAAAAATCAGCTGGCACTCCGTATGTATAATGAGTGGTGCGCGCGTCCAGGGTCGGCGTCCCATCAATCCAAGAACAAAGAAGACCGGCACTTGCTATATTGGATGCAACTTTTATCCTTTTAATGCGCACATGTTCCTCCATGTGCGCATTAAAAGGATAAAAGTTGCATCCAATATAGCGAGTGCCGGTCTTCTTTGTTCATGTATAGGATCATGTCATCTGCATATAGTCCAATTCGGACTTCCCTCTCTCCCATGGTCACTCCATGAACAGTGTTACTATTTCTCACTCTAATGGCCAGAGTCTCAACTGGGAGTAACCCATCTGTATGACCACCTGGACCCTTCTTATATTTTCAGTGGTGGATTTTCCCGGCATAAAACCTATTTGGTCTTTATGAACTAATGACAGGATTACCTGGTTAAGGCGAGTCGCCAATATTCTTCTGGTCAGGATTTTATAATCCACATTTAACAGAGCTATGGGCCTATATGATCCCCACTCAAGGGGATCTTTATCAGGTTTGAGTAATAGAATTATAGTGGCCTCCATAAAAGAGTCCGGTAGTTTCCCCGTCCAACAATTGGGGAGCCAATACCTCTGCATATCTGGGATAAACCTCCTTGGGAAGCCCGAATGGAGATTTCCCGTTGTTAAGGTCTGTTATGGCTTGTAACACTTCTTCTGAGCTAATAGGATGATCTAGTTGGTCCCTTTGTGTTGTAGTAAGTTTAGGGAATAGGATGCCGTCTAAGTATGAATCTATCTCTGATTCAGATACTGTTATGCTGGACCTGTATAGATTTTGGCAGAAACGTGTGAAGATTCGAACAATTGCCTCCTGGGTACTGGATTCCTGCCCCATATGGTCTCTAATTGCTAGAATCGCTGAGGAGGGCGAATCATGTCTGATCAGTTGAGCAAGTATCTTAACCGATTGGTTGCCTAACTTAAAAGCTGTTTGTTTCAGCTTTGTCTTTATGCACCGCAAGATATTGTCTGCCCGCCTGGAGCCAAGCTGTCCTATTGGCATCAGTCGGGTGACTAATGTATTGTTGTTCCAACGCGGTACACTGAGATTCTAGCTCCATTTCAGATCGCTTAGTGTCTTTTTTAATGTATGTTATGTTAGAGTGTAATGCCCAACGCAAAAACTCCTTTAGAGTATCCTACACTAAAGCTAGTTTGGGTTCATCAACATGTGCATTCAAGAAATTCTGCAGTTGGTTTGAGGTCCCATCTGTTGAACCCATAAGGCTCAGCCAGAACGGGTGTATATTCATCCTGTACATTGTTGATGGAGCTGTGCGTATTAACATGCCTAGTATTGGGGAGTGATCTGATATTCCCCGGGGTAGGTATGTTATGGATCTGATATTTACCATGTTAATCCAATGCCTAGCATATAATCTATCCTGGTTAAGGAGTCGCGACCACCACTATGACATAAATACACCCTAGATTCGGGATGTTTAGTTCTCCATAGAAAAAAACATCTGAATTAGGCTAAAAATCGATTGAGTTTCGAGATATTTCCTGTATTTGAACGGTCTGCCGCAACTAGGAGTCGGTCCAACGAGAGGTCTAAAATCATTTTTAAATCTCCCATACATATTACTTTGGCATAGGGCTATGTTGCCGCAAAGGTAGCTGCTAGGTGTAGGACCTGCATGGAACCTGGGGGAGAATTATAAATACCTAGTAAGACGTACTGTTCGTTATCAATAAGAGCATGAACAAAGACATATCTGCCTTCTGTATCTGTGACTATTTATTTTACCTCCCAGCGTAGTTGTTTATGTATTAGCAGGGACACCCCCCTTGAAGAGGAGGTATGATACGAGTGTGTGGCCCACTGTACCCATGGTCTCTTTAGGGCCCCAGAGGTGTTAGGTAGTAAATGTGTCTCCTGGAGGCACAGAATTTGCGGGCCGGAATGTCTGATGAAAGCGAACACCATTGATCTTTTTTGTGGGGCACCTAATCCTCTGACATTCCATGATAGGATTTTCAAGTCTGCCATGGTATCCGGGGTAAGCCTATAATATGAGGGGCTGCACTTACTGCAATGGCTATAGTGGCATATATTATAGTGTGGTTAACGGTAGGTAACCGAAAAAACTGTGAACAAATTGAACAACCCATGTTCGCAAACGGTTAAAACCATGTAAACATATATTACATCTGGTATAACCTGCCTCTAACCAGACTATAGGCCAGTGAAACTGGGATGCCTCTGTCTTTGATATTTTGACATTGGCATGCCGGCTGCAGCCACTACTATGATAAACTGAATAAGTATATATGGTGTCTCTCAACAATGTTTGCTTATATGTATATAGGTGCAACCAGAAACTGTAATTAACTATAGCTGAAACAGTTCAACTTATCCTAGCCAGTCCATTGGCGCCAATCGATGTTCTACCCTTAGGCTCTGTCAGGAGTCTTAGCGTCTCGGTGATCTTCGCCTCATAGCTAGCCATTCAGTGACTTCTCCAGGGGAGGTAAAAAAATACCGCTCGGTCGCCATCCACCACTCGTAGTTTTGGAGGATAGCCCATGGAGTATGGTATGTTGGCTTCTCTCAGGCGTCGCTTGACATCCCTACAGGTGGATCGTTGTTTCTGCAGTTCCATAGAAAAATCTGGGAATATGGATACTCTGGTGTTGTCATATTTGATTTCTTGTATTCTCCTGGCAAGAGCCAATATCTTATCTCTGTCTTTGCAATTGAGGAATTTTGCGAGCATGGGTCTAGGAGGGGCTCCAGGTGGAGGTGGTTTTGCCGGTACTCTATGAGCTCTTTCCACTGCAAAAGCTGATGAAAAGTTAGCATCTGGAAAAAGTTCTTTCATCCAGGTTTCAATAAATTTGTCAGGTTTGCGGCCTTCCGCTCTTTCAGGCAAGCCGATGCTCTTGTGTGTTTTATGCTGAGCCTATTTTGTAGGTCATCTGCTTTCTGTTTCCAGAGCTCCGTTTTAGTGTTAAGGTCAGAAATAGATCTGGGAACAGTGGCGGTAGCGTCTTCTATGCGTGATATACGCTCTTCAGTGTGTTGAACTCTTTCTCGTAAATTGTGCATGTCTTGACGCAGGAGGCCCAGATCGATCTTGACTTCGTCCAATTTCCCTGTGAGAGATGTTTTACATGCAGTAATAGCTTCTAGAACCTGAGCTGTTACTTGCTTAAGAGTAGGTTCATCTTGGACTTCATCAGAAGCATTTACAGGAGCTGTTATATCTCATGCAGTGCTGGCTCTGGTATGCATATTCCTCTGCGCTAGAAGTGACCGCGAATTCTCATCTGGTTGTTTGGCAAATTCTTTTAATTTGTCTGCAGCACTTGGTGCTTTTTGTGGCTCCATTGCTATGATCAATGATGGAGTAATAGACTGCGAGTATAGTTGTGTCTGGGGCTGATATATTGCAGTGTGTTTTCTTGTGAGTTCTAAAGCTGCCAGTGGATCTGGCAAATCCTTTCTATGGAGCTGACTTATGCTTCTATTGGTATATCTCGTCCAGGCAGTCTGGGGTTAACCCTTATTTTTTGTGTGAGGGAGCTTATCTGTACTGTGTAGCACAGGATTGGCAGTGGGCTTCACTGTGGGTAGGCTCTGCGCTGACCGGAGTTCTTTCTTTCTACCAGTACCAAGGTGGAGCTCCCAATATGGCCTTTTGGCGGGAAAACTATTGGAGGTGTGCAGCTTCAATCGAGCCCCGTCCTCCACCGCAGTGGACCTCTGAATAGTGTTCGCTTCACGATGCCCACTCTCTCTCCTCCTTATCTGTGCTCCTTCTGCCTTTCCCCGCTCCTCTCACCTTGTCTCATGTACCGCAGTGCTCTGTATGCCCGCAACTCAGCCTCCTCCTTCCCCCTCGTCTCACTGGTCCCGACTCTGCACACTCCGGCGCCCGCTCAGGATGTTTCTCAGAGTGTCTTGCTGGCAGGTCAGTATATCACACCCTCAGAAGTCGAGATAGACTGTTGGAGACTTTACATTTCTTGAGGTCTGAAGGATTTATCCAGGTAGTGCCGCGCCAGCCTCGGAGCTCCGCTCAGATGCATCTAGCCATCTTGGCTGCTGGCCACGCCCCCCGAAACATAACATTTTTAATCATTCATGTAATGTACAGTAATGTGTTTACTTTTAACAGTATACACATGGCAAAAGTGGGCATGGATCCTCAAAAAACGGATGACATACGGATGTGTTCCGTATGCATTCTGTATTTTTTGCGGACCCATAGACTTGAATGCAGCTACGGATCGTTATTTGCGGGCAATAATAGGACAAGTTATATCTTTCAGCGGAACGGATATACGGAAATACGTAATCGGAATGCATACGGAGTACATTCAGATTTTTTTTGCGGAACTATTGAAATGAATAATTCCGCATACGGACCGCAAACGGAATCCGCAAAAACGGAACGGAAACGGAAAATAAAAACGTTCGTGTGCAAGAGATCTAATAAAGTGAGTCAAATTATTGCTACTCACAGTTCCTTTGGTTCAAACAATGCCTTCAATTCTTTATTAACCCCTTTCCGACCTTTGACGTACTGTTACGTCATGGGAACCAATGAGTTCCTGCAATTTGACGTAATAGTACGTCATAGTGATCGCGCGGGCACCGGAGCGGTGCGCGCGCGATAACTGCAGGGGCCCGGCAGTCCGTGGTAGCCGGGCCCCTGCTGTATCTGCCGGCATCGCTGTAAAAGCCGATGCCGGCGGATTAACCCCTTCTATGCCGCGGTCCAAGCTGCCCAATGCCTTGCACGGCATCGGGAACTGCCTTCTACGGGAGCCGAGGAGATCCAGCCTCAGGCTGGGTCTCCTAGGCAACCTGTTAGTGTATGACTGTCATACACTAACAGGCAATGCATTACAATACAGATGTATTGTAATGCATTGCAGAAGGGATCAGACCCCCAAAAGTGAATGTCATAAATAAAGTAAAGTAAAAAAAAGTAAAAAAAAAGTGTTTTTAATAAAATTTATAAAGTAATAAAATTAATAAAGTAAAAAAGAAAAAAAATGACCCTTTACCCTTATTTTATAATTAAAAAATGAAAATAAAAACCAAAACCCACACATATTAGGTATTGCCGCGTCCGTAATGACTGGCTCTATAAATATATCACATGATCCACCCTGTCCAATAAACACAAAAAAATAAAAAATATTACATCACAAAAAGTTCAACACCAAGCGATCAAAAAGGCGTATGCCCCCCAAAATGGTATCAATAAAACCGTCAACTCATCCCGCAAAAAATGAGCCCCTACCTAAGATAATCGCCCAAAAAATAAAAAAAACTATAGCTCTCAGAACATGGAGACACTAAAACATCATTTTGTGTCAAAACTGCTATTATTGTGCTAAAGTGAAAAAAAAAAAAAAGTATACATATTAGGTATTGTCACGTCCGTAACAAACAGCTCTATAAAAATATTACATGACCTAACACTGAACACTGTAAAAAAAAAAAAACTGTGTAAAAAAAAAAGCCATTTTTGTCACATTACATAACAAAAATTGCAACAGCAAGTGATCAAAAAGGTGTATGCCCCCCAAAATAGTACCAATCAGACCGTCACCTCATCCCGAAAAAAATGAGACCCTACCTGAGAGAATCGGTCAAAAAATAAAAAAAGTTATGGCTCTCAGACTATGAGACACTAAAATATGATAATTTTTTGCTTCCAAACTGCAATTATTGTGCTAAAGTGAAATAAAAAAAAGTATACATATTAGGTATCTCCACGTCCGTAACAAACAGCTCTATAAAAATATCAAATGACCTAACCACTCAGGTGAACAGCGTAAAAAAAAACTGTGTAAAAAAAAAAACATTTTTGTCACATTAGATCACAAAAATTGCAACACCAAGTGATCAAAAAGGCGTAATCCCTCGGTTAAACGCTGTAAAAAAATAAAATAAAAACCGTGCCAAAACATCCATTTTTTTGTTACCTTACCTCACAGAAAACGTAATATAGAGCAATAAAAAATCATATGTACCCCAAAATAGTACAAATAAAACTGGCACCTTATCCCGTCATTTCCAAAATGTGGTCACTTTTTTGAGTTTCTACTGTAGGGGTGCATCAGGGGGGCTTCAAATGGGACATGGCATCTAAAAACCAGTTCAGCAAAATTTGCCTTCCAAAAACCATATGGCGTTCCTTTCCTTCTGCGCCCTGCCGTGTGCCCGTACAGCAGTTTACGATCACATGTGGGGTGTTTCTGTAAACCGCAGAAGCAGGGTAATAAATATTGAGTTTTATTTGGCTGTTAACCCTTGCTTTGCTACTGGAAAAAATTTATTAAAATGTAAAATCTGCCAAAATCTCAATTTTCCATCAATTCTTGTGGAACACCCAAAGGGTTAAGAA
The DNA here is from genome assembly GCF_905171765.1 of Bufo bufo. NCBI lineage: Eukaryota > Metazoa > Chordata > Amphibia > Anura > Bufonidae > Bufo > Bufo bufo. The sequence continues at coordinate 209,842,973 of NC_053390.1, forward strand.
AGTTTGTAAAATCAGTTTTGCATGCCTTGAGGGGTGTAGTTTCTAAAATGGGGTCATTTTTGGGTGGTTTCTATTATGTAAGCCTCACAAAGTGACTTCAGACCTGAACTGGTCCTTAAAAAGTGGGTTTTGGAAATTCTCCGAAAAATTTCAAGATTTGCTTCCATACTTCTAAGCCTTCTAACGTCCCCAAAAAATAAAATTTCATTTTCAAAATGATCCAAACATGAAGTAGACATATGGGGAATGTAAAGTAATTACTATTTTTGAAGGTATTACTATCTATTATAAAAGTAGAGAAATTTGCTAATTTGCTAATTTTACAAAATTTTTGGTAAATTTGGTATTTTTTTATGAATAAAAATGTTTGTTTTTTTAACTTATTTTTTACCACTGTCATGAAGTACAATATGTGACGAGAAAACGATCTCAGAATGGCCTGTATAAGTAAAAGCGTTTTAAAGTTATCACCACATAAAGTGACATGAAAGGTGAAAACAGGCCCGGGGTTGAAGGGGTTAAAAGAAGTTGTGTGACATCAGCGAAAGGCATTTATCGTGTAGAGGACGTTAATACAAGCCACTTACTAATGTAATGTGATTGTCTATATTGTCTCCTTTGCTGGCTGGGTTCATTTTTCCACCTTATTATACACTGGTGCTATCCAAGGGTTATAACTAGGCTTAAGCCTAAATTGATCCGAAGTTGATTCGTTAAAAAAAAAAAATCGGTTTCAACCTCTTCAGGACACATGACGTACCGGTACGGCATGTTTTCCTGGTACATAAGGACACATGACGTACCGGTACGTCATGTGTTTTTCCGATCACCGCCGCCCGGTGGGCGGTGATCGAAACCCGGTGCCTGCTCAAATCATTGAGCAGGCACCTTGGCTAAATGCGCGGGGGGGTCCCGTGACCCCCCCGTCTCGGCGATCGCCGCAAACCGCTGGTCAATTCAGACCTGCGGTTTGCGGCTTTTACCTGCAGTTTGCGACGGCGATCAGCGGTGCCATCGGGTCCCCGTGGGGCTGTAGGGGGGACCCGATGGCATGGAAGGCAGCGTGATGCCTAAGGAAGGCATTGCGCTGCCTTCCGGTGACGAGCCATCACAAAAAGTACAACAGCAAGCGATCAAAAAGGCGTTTGCCCACCAAAATAGTACCAATCTAACCGTCACCTCATCCCGCAAAAAATGAGCCCCTAGGCATCATTTCAAATGATGACCCTTCCCAAATTTATTTACATATTTCGAGCCCTCCCAATCCCGATCCCTATAACATTTTTTAAAAAAGCACAGATGACCCTGGGTAAATACATTTGGGGTCTGACCAAACCTAGAGTAACACGGACATTATTATCCAAAAAGAAGCAAGTTGGCGGACTAGGCCTCCCAGACATTAGAGATTATTTTCAAGCAATAGCACTCTCCTTTGCCCGAGAATGGTGGTCCCCGGATGACAAAAAGGCCTGGATCCAGATTGAACAACACACTATAAAACGAGCTTCATTGAAGGATTACCTGATCCATCTGTTGTGGAACCCATCTCGGCCAAGTGGAGACTTACTGACGATAAGACTAGTTAGCAGCCTGTGGTCTTCTATACATAAAATACAGAAGGATACGGTGGCCACCCTTCTTCCACAAGCCACTATAGGAACAATAGAACTAACCATCCCTGACATTAACTTGGCGGTCTGGCGGGAGAGAGGGATTACTTCTGTCTCCCAGATTATGTCAAATGGCTGTCTTCTCCCCTTTGATTCTATTCATCGCCTGTTCACGTTGCCGCATACAGAATTCTATAACTTTCTTAAAATCAGACATTTTATTGCTAAGATTACGCAAAATCCACCCTCAATAAATTCCGATATATGGAGACTGTTCCAGTCCCCGTCCCTTTTTAAAAAACATACTACGCGTTATGTGTATGATGTTCTGGGGGAAAAAGCTACTTTTGCCAAAACTTTACCCATCAAAAAATGGGAAACAGAATTGGGGGAAAGCTTTCTAGATGAGCATTGGTCTCGAGCTATTAGATTCCTAACCTCCAATTTCAAATGTGTCTCCCATTATGAAGCAGGGCTGAAGACCCTCTTGCACTGGTACTTCACTCCACAGAGACTGAGCAGGATCTACCCTTCATCCTCCCCCAACTGCTGGAGGGAATGCGGGGCTAGAGGCTCATTACTCCATATTTTATGGACATGCCCCGTACTTACCCCATACTGGCGCAGTGTTTTTGACCTGATCACGGGGATAACCTCCCAGGTTGTTGACCCCCGCCCTGAACTGGCTCTTTTGTTTTTAGGCATACACAATATCCCCCCGGAATGCAGGAACCTAGTTGGGCACATCTTACTTAGTGCTAAATTGGTTATAACACGCTACTGGAAACAAACAGTTTCACCAACCATAGCAGAGGTTATTCTAGAGGTTAACAAGTCTTGTAGGTATGAAAGCTTAGTACCTTCCACGATTCTTCCCCTGAAGTCTAGGCTACTTACTTGGAGCCCATGGCTCAATAACTCTAATTACTCACCCTGAGCAATAGAAGATCCCCAGGCCTGGATAGAAATTAGAGTGTAGCAACATAAGCAAAGCAGAAAGGGCCCTTTGAATTAAGACTAACTGTGATTGGACTATCTCGCTACCCCCTCTTTCCCTCCCCGGTCTTCCCTTCCCCCTTTTTTACCTTTTTACCTTTTGATATTATGGTCCAAATGTTGCGGACCTTACTTATGTACTATGCAAACCATTGATGTATCCAATTGTCTTATCAACAGGCCTATTGTATAGGCGTATATTGTTATGCTTTCCAATTTTGCGAACTATGGCTCAATTTACCAATCATTGAAAATACCAATAAAAATGAATTACTCCAAAAATGAGCCCCTACCTGAGACAATCACCCAAAAAATAAAAAAACTATGGCTCAGAATATGGAGACACTAAAACATCATTTTTTTTATTTTTAAAAAAACTGTTATTGTGTAGAACTTACATAAATAAAAAAAAAAGTATACATATTAGGTATCGCCACGTCTGGCTCTATAAAAATATCACATGACCTAACCACTCTGATGAACACCGTAAAAAATAAAAAATAAAAACTGTGCTAAATAAACCATTTTTTGTCACCTTACATCACAAAAAGTGTAATAGCAAGCGATCAAAAAGTCATATCTCATCCCGCAAAAAATGAGACCCTACCTAAGATAATCGCTCAAGGGTCCCTCTCCTGCCAAATGGCGACTGTGTGCCTTTTTCTCAAGGAAACTCTCCTCTGCAGAGAGAATTTACGATGTGGGAGATAGGGAGTTGTTGGCCATCAAATTAGCTTTTGAGGAATGGCGCCATTGGTTAGAGGGAGCCAGACACCCTATTACCGTGTTTACCGACCATAGGAATCTGGCCTACTTGGAATCGGCCAAGCGTCTGAACCCGAGACAGGCCAGATGGTCTTTGTTCTTTTCTAGGTTTAATTTTGTTGTTACGTTCTGCCCTGGGGTTAAAAATGTGAAGGCGGATGCCCTGTCACGTTGGTTTCCGGGAGGTGGAACTTTGAAGACCCGGGTCCCATTTTGGCTGAAGGAGTGGTCGTCTCTGCTCTTTATCCTGATTTGGAGGCAGAGGTTCAGGCAGCCTAGGCAGAGGCTCCTGATCTTTGTCCTCCTGGGAGGTTGTTTGTGTCTCTCGCTTTACGACACAAGGTTTTTAAGGAGCACCACGATACTGTCCTGCGCTCGTGCCAAGGTCCCTCATTCACGGCCATCGGGTTCTCTCCTCCCGTTACCCATTCCTTCCTGTCCTTGGACGCATCTGTCCATGGACTTCATTACGAACCTGCCTGCCAGTTTGGGACATTCTCTGGAGAAAGGTCTTCTGGTTTACCTGATGAGGAGAGATTTTCCTCGTCTTTGTCATTTATTTGGCAAAAGATTCAGGGTAATCTGAAGAGGATGAGTGAGAGATATAAGCGTGTGGCGGATAAGAGATGTGTGCCGTGTCCGGACCTGAATGTGGGTGATCTGGTGTGGTTGTCTACAAAGAATATCAAACTGAAGGTTCCCTCCTGGAAGTTGGGTCCTAAGTTTATTGGGCCTTACAAGATCTTGTACGTCATCAATCCCGCTGCCTTCCGTCTAGATCTTCCTCAGACTTGGAAGATCCATAATGTATGTCACAAGTCCCGATTAAAACCTTATGTCCAACCCACTGTACCCTCCTCTTTGCCTCCTCCTCCGATTATTGTTGATGGTAATCTTGAATTTCAGGTCTCTAGGATTGTGGATTTTCGCATTATCCACGGTTCTCCGTTCATTGGGAGGGTTATGGTCCTGAGGAGAGGATGTGGGTCCCAGTGGCGGACATTAAGGCCACTCGTCTCATCAGGGCTTTTCATAGGTCTCATCCTGAGAAGGTGGGCTCTGAGTGTCCGGAGTCCACCCGTAGAGGGAGGGGTACTGTCACCGCCAGTTCTGTGAGAAGGTCTGGCAGACGTTCTTCTCTACCTCTTGTATGATGTTCTTTGTTTTGGTTTCACTTTCTCATCTCCTTTCCTTCTGCCAGGTGTCACTTATTCAGACTAATCGTCTTCCTTTATATTCCCTCCCATACTGCCTCACTTTGCGGTTTATACTACTTCCTGGATGAAGTGTTCACTGCTGGAGGCTGCTGCTGCTGTTTGCTCAGATAAGTATTTTCCTTTATTGTGTTTCCTTGCTGGCTTGATTCTAGGTGACCCTGACTCCATCCGTATTAAGTGCAGGGAGCCGGTGGTCGTGTCCCCTCACTATTATAGGGTTTTCAGGTGTCACACAGTCTTAGGTACGTGGGCATGCAATCGTCTACCATTGAGACCCTTGCATGTGCATAGCAGTCAGGGAGAGCTCTTAGGGTTTTAAAGGGCTCACCTATATGCTCCTTAGTTTGGGATCAAGCCAGTCGGTCGTTTATTTATAAGTTCCAGCTATCTGCAACTTCTTCCGTGACAGTACGACTCCTTGGAAAATGTCTAAGGCGTACCAATACCCCTTAGACTTTTCCCCCACATTCATCAGAGCAGTGAGCGCTGTGAATGGCACAGACAGCGCAGCGATGCTGCCTGTGCCTGAAATAACCAATAGCAAAGCTCCTTACAGCAAGGAGTTTTGTTATTGGTTGGTATAGGCACGAGCTGGAGCGATACAGGTCCTGCAGCAGGGGAAGCCAGCAGGAGCTGGAAGGAGGAGGGGCCAGCTCCAGGGGTGGCTGTTGTAAGGAGGACATTGGGAAACATGACAGGTCTGCTGGAGAGGTAACGAGCCGTGGACTCATGTGACTGGTCCCTGGTAACCCTGCTCCACCCTCCTTTTGTCACCACACTAGTGACCCTGCTCCCCCCTCCTCCTGTCACCTCACTAGTGACCCTGCTCCCCCCTCCTCCTGTCACTTAACTAGTGACCCTGTTCCCCCTCCTCCTGTCACCCTACTAGTGACCCTGCTCCGCCTCCTCCTGTCACCCCACTAGTGACCCTGTTCCCCCTCCTTCTGTCACCCCACTAGTGACCCTGCTTCCCCCTCCTCCTGTCACCCCACTAGTGACCCTGCTCCGCCTCCTCCTGTCACCCCACTAGTGACCCTGTTCCCCCTCCTCCTGTCACCCCACTAGTGACCCTGCTCCGCCTCCTCCTGTCACCCCACTAATGACCCTGTTCCCCCTCCTCCTGTCACCCCGCTGCCCAAGGACCTTGGGAAACATGACAGGTCTGCTGGAGAGGTAACGAGCCGTGGACTAATGTGACTGGTCCCTGGTAACCCTGCTTCCCCCTCCTCCTGTCACCCTACTAGTGACCCTGCTTCCCCCTCCTCCTGTCACCTCACTAGTGACCCTGCTTCCCCCTCCTCCTGTCACCTCACTAGTGACCCTGCTCCCCCCTCCTCCTGTCACTTAACTAGTGACCCTGTTCCCCCTCCTCCTGTCACCCCACTATTTACCCTGTTCCCCCTCCTCCTGTCACCCCACTAGTGACCCTGTTCCCCCTCCTTCTGTCACCCCACTAGTGACCCTGCTTCCCCCTCCTCCTGTCACCCCACTAGTGACCCTGCTTCCCCCTCCTCCTGTCACCTCACTAGTGACCCTTCCCCTCTCCTCCTGTCACCCCACTAGTGACCCTACTCCCCGCTGTCACCTCACTAGTGACCCTGTTCCCCCTCCTCCTGTCACCCCACTAGTGACCCTGTTCCCCCTCCTCCTGTCACCCCACTAGTGACCCTGTTCCCCCTCCTCCTGTCACCCCACTAGTGACCCTGCCTCCCACTCCTCCTTTCACCCCACTAGTGACCCTGCTTACCCCCTCCTCCTCCTGTCACCCCACTAGTGACCCTGCCTCCCCCTCCTCCTGTCACCCCACTAGTGACCCTGCTTCCCCCTCCTCCTGTCACCTCACTAGTGACCCTGCACCCCCTCCTTCTGTCACCTCACTAGTGACCCTGCTTCCCTCTCCTCCTGTCACTCCACTAGTGACCCTGCTTCCCCCTCCTCCTGTCACCCCACTAGTGACCCTGCTCCCCCTGTCACCTCACTAGTGACCCTGCTTACCCCTCCACCTGTCACCTCATTAGTGACCATGCTCCCCCCTCTCTTGTCACCCCACTAGTGACCCTGCTCCCCCTCCTCCTGTCACATCACTAGTGACCCTGTTTCCCCCTCCTCCTGTCAACCCACTAGTGACCCTGCTCCTCCTGTCACCTCACTAGTGACCCTGCTCCCCGCTGTCACCTCACTAGTGACCCTGTTCCCCCTCCTCCTGTTACCCCACTAGTGACCCTGCTTCCCCCTCCTCCTGTCACCCCACTAGTGACCCTGCCTCCCCCTCCTCCTGTCACCCCACTAGTGACCCTGCCTCCCACTCCTCCTTTCACCCCACTAGTGACCCTGCTTACCCCCTCCTCCTCCTCTCACCCCACTAGTGACCCTGCTTACCCCCTCCTCCTCCTGTCACCTCATTAGTAACCATGCTCCCCCCTCTCTTGTCACCCCACTAGTGACCCTGCTCCCCCTCCTCCTGTCACATCACTAGTGACCCTGTTTCCCCCCTCCTCCTGTCACATCACTAGTGACCCTGCTCCCCGCTCCTCCTGTCACCTCACTAGTGACCCTGCTCCCCGCTCCTCCTGTCACCTCACTAGTGACCCTGCTCCCCGCTCCTCCTGTCACCTCACTAGTGACCCTGCTTCCCTCTCCTCCTGTCACCCCACTAGTGACCCTGCTTCCCCCTCCTCCTGTCACCCCACTAGTGACCCTGCTTCCCTCTCCTCCTGTCACCCCACTAGTGACCCTGCTCCCCGCTCCTCCTCCTGGCACCTCACTAGTGACCTTGCTTACCCCTCCACCTGTCACCTCATTAGTGACCCTGCTTACCCCTCCTGTCACCCCACTAGTGACCCTGCTCCCCCCTCCTCCCGCCACCTCACTAGTGACCCTGCTCCCCCTCCTCTTGTCATCCCACTAGTGACCCTGCTCCCCCTCCTCCTGTCACCTCACTAGTGACCGTGATTCCCCCTCCTTCTGTCACCTCACTAGCTACCCTGCTCCCCCCTCCTGTCACCCCACTAGTGACCCTGCTCCCCCCCTCCTCCTGTCACCTCACTAGTGACCCTGCTTCCCCTCCTCCTGTCACCCCACTAGTGACCCTGCTCCCCCTCTTCCTGTCACCTCACTAGTGACCCTGCTCCCTCCTCCTCCTCCTGTCACCTCACTAGTGACCCTGCTTCCCCTTCCTCCTGTCACCTCACTAGTGACCCTGCTTCCCCTCTTCCTGTCACCTCACTAGTGATCCTGCTCCCCCCTCCTCCTGTCACCTCACTAGTGACCCTGATCCCCCCTCCTCCTGTAATCTCACTAGTGACTCTGCTTTCCCCTCCTCCTGTCACCCCGCTAGTGACCCTGCTCCCCCATCCTCTTGTCACCCCACAGGGAAGAAGCTAAACAAACTCCACCGACTACGATGGGATCCATTCAGTTTCCGTTAGGGATCCTGTATTTTTACCGGACACAAATGGGCTGCATACAAGGCTTTTTTTATCAGGTCTTTCTAAAGAATCTGTAACAGAGGCGCCAAACACAGCCTCCAACCCAGATTTGAAGGCCTGCATATTATGTATTTTAGTAATGCTCACACGTGCCCCCTGACAGTGTTTGCATTTCTTTCTGGCAAAGCTACCTGGTTCTGGCCCGCGAAATTTATACAATGTCTAGTGCGGCCCTCAGACGAAAAATGGTTGGGCACCACTGCATTAAAAATGAAGTTTTTGAACAAATCTCAAAGCTCCGCTGTGTGGTGACCCCAATATCCAGCACTCAGCTCTGCTGTGTCCCCCAATATCGCGCACTCAGCTGTGCTATGTGGTGACCTCGATATTCTGCACTCAGCTTTGCGGTAAGGATGAACTGCTCCTGATGATTTGTGCGTGCGTGCGAACTCAGGGGTAGGGAGATCTGATGCAACATTTTGCGCTGGAAAATCTACCTACCCCTAAGTGTGCACAGGCGGTGTACGGTTTCACGCATGCGCATGAAGTCCCTCTCCCGCGGCGCTACAATAATTTTTGGGTAATCCAGTGGATGTGCGCTTGCGCAGCGCCGCACACACCCTCCTCCAGCTGATTCCTGTGCAGCCGTGTCACTTCCGGTATAGCGTTCTGGCAAGGTATAGGAATCTGGCAGAAAACCGGCACCAGGAGCACGGCCTTCACTCACTGCGCCTGCGGCGAATACAGAAGTGGACGGCGCAGGCGTGGGATTTCCTCAACGATGCATGGAACTTGGACATCAATCAAGAGGAGCGCGGCGGGCAGAACGGAGGACCTGGACGGGATACATTAGCATATTGTAAAAGTGTGCATTTTAGCAGAACGGCTGCAGGGAGAAATGTAAAAAACACACTGTTATGTAGTGCTGACATTAGCACATCGCCGTCAGTCAGCTACATAACAGTAATTATGATGGTAGAAACCCTTTAATAAAAAAGAGGGGGCCATTATATTAATAATAATACTTAGGGTCCATTCACACGACCGTGTGTGTTTTGCGGATCCACGGATCCGTGGATCCGCAAAACACGGACATCGGCGATGTGCGTTCCGCATTTTGCGGACCACACATCACCGGCACTTAATAGAAAATGCCTATTCTTGTCCGCAATTGCAGACAAGAATAGGACATGTTCTATTTTTTTCGGGATCGGAATTGCGGACCCGGAAGTGCGGATCCGCAATTCCGGATCAGGGCAGCACATCGTGCTGCCCCATAGAAATGAATGGGTCCGCAATTCCGTTCCGCGAAATGCGGAACGAAATTGCGGACGTGTGAATGGACCCTAATACAGAGGGGGCCATTATATTATACAGGGGGAATAATATTATGGGGAATGGGGGACTATCTGTATGGCTCTAGCACAGTATTGGGGGGCAGCAGGATGACAGTGTTGAGACACCAGGATTGAGAGGATGATAGTAAAGTAAGGAACCTAATTTTTTTTCTGTGAAACTCTGCAGAGGCGAGAAGCGGCTGAAAGAAGGTATCATGGCGGTCTTATCTCTGAATGAAGACGCTGAGGAAAGTCTACATCACAGAGGACGTCACTGGATGTAACAGGTATGGTGCTGTATTCTACTGTAATAATAATGTCCATCCACATATCTGTTTCACAGTAGGGTTGGGGGAGGAGATTGAGAATATGGCCCACCCTGCCGCATCCTGGCCCCAGACTTAAGGTCACACTGTGCGTGTTCTGAATTCTGGGTGCTCACACCCATCTACTACATTATCTGTACTGAGAGAGTTATCACTGTGTTATCTGTAGTGTTACGTAGGACTGCAGGTGATATCTACTACATTATCTGTACTCAGAGAGTCATTACTGTTATCTGTGGTGTTGCATAGGACTGCAGGTGACATCTACTACATTATATGTACTCAAAGAGTTATCACTGTGTTATCTGAGGTGTTACATAGGACTGCAGGTGACATCTACTACATTATCTGTACTCAGAGAATTATCACTGTGTTATCTGTGGTGTTACATAGGACTGCAGGTGAATCTACTACATTATCTGTACACGGAGAGTTATCACTGTTATCTGTGGTGTTACATAGGACTGCAGGTAACATCTACTACGTTATCTGTACTCAGAGAGTTATCACTGTGTTATCTGTGGTGTTACATAGGACTGCAGGTAACATCTACTACGTTATCTGTGCTCAGAGAGTTATCACTGGGGTGTTACATAGGACTGCAAGTGATCTACATTATCTGTTAAAAGGGGGATGCTGGGGGAGGGGGGGGGGGGGTTGCAATTTTTGGCTTGCCCCGGGTGCTGGCAACCCACGCTACGCCACTGCTGTAGATACAACTGATTTATGATGAGGCGCAGGGGGGAAATCAGAGACTGGAGTAAAACACTGGTCTTGGTAAATGACCACCATTATCCTTAAGATAAAGCAGACAAACCAGGGCTGAGAGCAATCACAAAAATACTCAAAAACTGCACACCTCGTTTAACCTTTTGGGTGCTGATGGCGTATAAGTAACTCCATTTTGTCTTATTCAGCCACGTGTATTACGATTGCATCAGGCCAGTGCACTATTCTAAGATTTCCATTTGTGCCTTTCTCCCTCTGTAGTATTGAGACCAGATTAGAAAATGCATACATACATTTGTTTAACCAGCCTTACTTCACAAGGTCATTCTCATGTTTATACCTGAATGATTAACTGTCGCTACTATGAAACATCTATTTCTGTAAATGCAGAGCTCATGTGTATTCAGGCCATACGATAAGACTAATGCTAACATATGATTGGATGTAATGGGAGGTCAATCCTCCCCTATATTAAGTGTTGGCACGCAGTGAATAAACCAGAATGGATCAGAGAAAGACACGTGTTTTTGGTCTCCATCTAATTCATTCTCTCGGTACCGAATAGGGCTTAATTCAAGCTGATCACCGAAATCTTGTGGGACACATTTAGGCAAAGGGCCTATTTAACCTTACAGCTTTGGCGGCTCGTCCGTGATCGAGAGGGCCATCTTTAGGTACAAGAGACATCAATTGTCTTCTTCGGACCTGGAGGCACTGACCAAAATCTCGACTTAAAGTAAGTTGAACCATCTATTTATGATTTCGGTGGATTGCGGTGTCTGGGGTGTCTGGGGCACACGCAAAAGTTGATTGTAAGAGGCTCCGGGAGTCCATATCGTGAGATATAAAAAGTGCACTATGAATATGAATAATCTGTTCCGGGAACAGAAGGTACAAGCTTGGATTAACTCCTATATATATATATAGTATAAGTATTTTAGAAGTAATAAGATTATCTGTTTGTGTGAGATACTGACCGCGTGGTAAGTGTACGGTCGCATCCCACTGTTATTATCAAATTGATGTATTTTGGGTTAAACTACTGTTAATGTGTAAAATTGTTTGTGTTGTGGAGGACTGCAAGACGCCCCAGTTTTTCGGCTAAGAGTAATCTGTTGACCCGGAAAATTTGAACGCAAGTGGCGGTCCGAAACAACAATAGTCGATAGGGGTCCAAAGAGTATAGAGAGACATTAAGATACGAATCAGCTGATCAGTTGACAGGTCTTGTCGGCGCTATTTCAGTGCAGTACAGCCAGTCCTGACAGCGATTGTCTCACTTACTCTTTGAACTATAAATACTAACATGGGAGGACAAGGGTCTAAAACTAAATTCCCTAAACCAGAACCAGGAGAAACTTGCAAAGTCTATGTAGCCTGTGTTAGTCCAACAAACTATTACCTGATCAACCCGTGGGTAGATAATCTAGCAGGCTGGACTGAGGTAATGGATGCTGCAGATCCATTCCCCAGGGACGGTGATAATAGTATTTATCATATGGATATGGTCAAAGGACTATGTCTAGGTGATAAAACAGCCTGGCCGCATTTCAATGCCGATCCTTCCTGGGACATGGAGTACATGTCCAGGAGTGCAGAACAATGGCTGGAAATAGCCCCCCACTGGTATGATGCAGGTAATAGCAAGAAGAATAAGAATCTAAAAAGTCCCAAAAATGATAGGTCTCTACATGAAATAGAACAGGAGGTAGGCACAAAGAAGAGAAGTCAGAAATCCCCTCCACCTTATAATAAATCCACCCCCACGGCACCTCTGTACCCAGTTCTGACTCAGATTGAGGAAGATGCTGTAACAGCGGTTATACCATTAAAACTAGAAGAAAAATACCGACCCCCCATGCCAACATTTGGAAACATAGCAGAGCGCAGTCTAAATACTGGCACACCACATACTAGTTATACTACACGCAGTACAAGTAGAATGAAAGATGAAACAGAACAGGGTGAATCAAAGGAAGGAGTCCAAGTAATCGCTCCCTTTCTGACAGTAGGACAACACTTAGTAAAAAAGCCCATAGAAATAGAGGATCTCAACAAAATTATAAAGTATTGTCCCAAACCTTCCATAGCCCCACTAGGGACTATTACATACCTAAAAAAGGCCTGTAGAGGGCGCAACTACACACAGGAAGATTTAAGGCTTATCCTGGATGGTATTATAGGAACACACACAACCTGGAATTGGGACAAGGTTAGCTCCATATCTACTATTACACAACGCAGTGATGCTCTAGATTATGTATGTAATACAGAAGTGGGTCAGAAAAGGATATGGGCGGAGATTGAGGAACATATGAATGAGGTATTCAAACAAAAATCTTCATTGCCCGTAGCAGTAGCCTGCAAACAGAAATCTGTTGAAACGGTCACTGAATTCTGGAAAAGATTCATTGATTGCTGGAAGACTGAGGCGGGGCTACCTGTGCGTGACAATGACAGTTTGATTATCTCCACATTTGTAAACAATCTATCAGATAAATTGATCCTAACTGTGAAACAAAATGTGTCCTCTTGGACTTCAGATACAACTGATGAGTTTGAGAAACATCTCTTTGAAAAAGAAGCAGCAGGATGCTTTGAGATAAGGAAAGCAACATCCCCCACACACGCATATACTAGCAGAGGCAGGGGGAGGGGTGGGAATAATAGCAGACCCTACAATGGAAAACATGACTCATTGCCAAATAATTGTTGTTATAACTGTGGAAAAGAAGGACATTGGGCACGTCAATGCCATGCACCAAAAAAGGGTAAGGGGAGAGGTCAAGATTACAACACACAGAAACCTGACACTCAGTCACAAAACAACCAACCAAGTCAGATAAACCACAGACAAGGTCCACAGAGTCAGCCCAGATTCCCATTAGATTGGCATCAGCAAAACTCATACTGAGGATGCCCTGAGGGACGAAGCCCAGCTTTCACGCAGGTCACAACACATTGGAAGGACACACCAGTAATTCTACTTAGAGTAGGAGGAAGAAAAGTGGGATTTTTAATAGATAGTGGAGCTACTTCTAGTGTGTTAAACAACTCAATGTACAAAGGGCCTTTAAGGAAGTGTGCGCCCTCTATGGGAATAAATGGGGTACTGACGAGGACATACAGAACAGATTCCTTACCAGTAGAAACCATTGATAGGGAATACATTACAGATCATGCTTTTAGCATCATACCTGAATGTCCTGTGAGTCTTCTGGGAAGAGACTTATTCATTAAGTTAGAATTGCAAATCACTGTTGAGAACAATGGCATCAGTGTATACTCTGATGCTTTGCCCATAATAACCCCCACACCTCTGATCCTTACAAACTTACAAGATCACTCAGAATTAGAGGATATAGACCCATCATTATGGGCAAAGGGGGACTATGACACAGGATTCATTGACTGCACACCATACAAAGCAACCATCAAAGAGGGCAGTACACCTGTATATCAGAAACAATACCCGCTGTCAAAAGAGAAACTTGATGGGCTTAGGCCAATGATAAAGGAATTCCTACAAAAGGTAATCCTGGAAGAGGTGATTTCACCCTACAGCACGCCCGTGAATCCAGTGACAAAGGCAGATGGTACTACCCGCTTTGTGCAGGACTTAAGGGCAATAAATAATATCATTGTGCCTATTGCTCCTATTGTCCCAGATGTCACCTCACTTCTTTCTGCAATTCCTGCAGACGCTGTCTATTTCAGTGTGATAGATCTGAAAAATGCTTTCTTTTCTATCCCAGTTGATAAGGCAACCAGACTACTTTTTGCTTTTTCCTTTGATGGACGACAACTGACCTGGTGCAGAATGCCTCAGGGATTTGCTGATTCACCTGTAGTGTACAGCATAGTCCTCCAAGCCACGTTAAAACTATGGTACCCCCCCCAAGGCTCTGTGTTGCTGCAATATGTTGATGATTTGTTACTGTGTAGCATGTCAGCGGAGGCCAGCATTCAGGATGGTTTATCACTGTTAAAATGGTTGTCAGGATGTGGTCACAAAGTGGCACTTAAGAAAATGCAATGGTGTAAAATGCAGGTTGAATACTTGGGCTTTGTCCTCACAAAGGGTGAAAGGAGAATCAGCGCAGAAAGAGTCCAGTCTATTGCGGGTTTGGTCGCCCCGCACAACAAGAAGGAAATGTTATCTTTCCTTGGTATGATAAATTACTGTAGACAATGGATTCCTGATTGTTCTTACTACGACAATGTTTTGAGGCAAGCCACTCTGGATGGAAATCCAGATCTGATTAAATGGTCTTCTGAAATGTACAATGCATTTGATTGTCTGAAATGTTCACTCATGTCGAGTCCAGGGCTGGGCCTCCCTGACTATAATATGCCCTTCCACATGTTTGCACGCCAAAATTGTAAAACCATGGCGGGGGTACTGACACAAGAACACGGAGGCAAGTTGCGTCCTTGTGCGTTTTTCTCAAAGGTTATGCCCACCTCTGTCCAGGGGATGCCGGCATGTCTGCGTTCCCTTGCAGCCTGTGCAATGATGGTAGAATTAGCAACTACTTTCACCCTGGGACATTTAACCTTCTTGCACACTACACATGATGTTGTAGGTTTACTCAGAGGTGTACATACACAACACATGTCAGCGCAAAGATTATCTGGATATGAGATCCTGTTGCTCAGTAACCCTTCACTCCAGATTAAATATGCATCCAACATTACAGGACCAGCACCTATTTTGAATGCATTACTAGGGCTGAAAGGAACAGAAGACGCCCTTCCTGACACACATGATTGCTTACAGGTGCTCAATCACGAGACGTCACCTAGGGCTGACTTATCAACTGTTCCCATACCTGATGCACCAGAAGTTTTTGTTGATGGATCATGCTCTCGCCCCACTGATACTATATTCTGTGCAGCATATGCTATTGTTATGCTGCCAGATATAGTCTTGGAAGCAAACCCAATTCCCATCCAGTCTGCACAGGCAGCTGAACTCATTGCACTCACAAGGGCTTGCATACTACACACCAATAAACCTGTCACCATTTACACAGACAGTAGATATGCTCATGGTGTAGTATGGGATCATGGGATGATTTGGCAGAGGAGAGGATTCACTGCAGCAGACGGTAAGAGAATCTCACATGCACAGCTAGTCACGGACCTCTTGGCTGCAATCAGATTGCCTTCAGATCTAGCTATAGTACATTGCAGGGCACACACAAATGGAAAAGACAGAATTTCGAGAGGTAATGCATTTGCAGATAGTGTAGCTAAAGACACAGCCAAGAGTAATCCAAATAGAATGAATCATGACAATTGGGAAATGGCAGTCTTACACCCACCCTCACCTGATTTGACACACATGCTAACAGACCTACAAAGGTATGCCACTGAAACAGAGGAGAAGGATTGGTGCTATCCAATCTTGCAGAAAAATCCAAAGTCTGGATTGATCTGCAAGGAGGGGAAGCCATGCATACCTCAGCATAGTGCATCCATCTTCATTGCACACTTTCACAGTGTAGGACACAACAGCATACAAACCACCCACATGTTGCTGAGCCAAAGTTTTTACATTACTGATAGCAAACAGCTAGTCACAGACTACATACACAGATGTATTACGTGCTTAAGAAACAACCCTAACAACCCACTGAAAATACCTCACCAACACCTTGACTACCCCACTACACCATTCACCCACTTGCAGGTGGATTATACGCATATACCTAAAACAAAAGGGAAACAAGAGTATGCATTAGTGATAGTGGACATGTTCTCAAGGTGGCCAGAAGTCTTCCCTACAAAGGCAGAAGATGCTAAAACTACAGCCAAAATTCTGACTCAGCAAATAATCCCAAGGTGGGGCTGTCCTCTGGTTATTGAATCAGACCAGGGGCCGGCCTTCACCTCAAAACTCAACAAGGAGGTAGCTAGACTGTTACAGGTGGAATGGAAATTTCATATTCCGTATCACCCACAAAGCTCAGGCATTGTGGAAAGAATGAACAGGACAGTTAAAGACAAACTCAGGAAGGCCACTGCTGGTACATTTGAAAAATGGAAACAAATCCTACCCATAATACTTGCAGAAATTAGAATGACGCCTAATAAGAAGTTAGGGATTTCACCATTTGAAATTCTGATGGGTAGGCCTTTCCCCACACCATGGGCAAGACGCCCCCTGGTAATGCAGGAAGGGGACTTGGACCTGATCAGAGAGGAGTATGTTACTAATCTGATCAAAGTCCTCAGTAAAACTGAAGAAAAAGTTGCTTGTAAGTCTCCTTCTCTTTCACAGGAACCAACCCATCCATTCCGGGTAGGCGACCAGGTGATGATCAAGATCTTAAAGAAGGGAAAGGAACCAGGAAGCTTCACCTACGGACCACCCACCGAGGTAGTCGCGATCACCAGAACAGCAGTCCTCACTGAACAGTCACCCACGTGGATCCACGCCACAAGGATTAAGTTGGTGAAGAAAAGAGAGGTACTAACGGGGGCAGACAGCCCTGACCTCCAACGAGGCCCAGAGGTACTAATGGGGGCAGACAGCCTTGACCTCGAAGAAGATACAGAAGGGGTACTAACGGAGGCAGACAGCCTTGACCCTCAACGAGATGACGCAGTTGGGAAATTCCTCGAGATGGCTGAGATGCAGTGCCTTAATAATTGCAATTTTGTGTCTCCTACTTACTGTCCCATGGCTGTGGGACAGACAGATATACCTGAAAACAGAATGCAGAGGGGAAGACAATCTGTGGAAGACAAAGGAGAACTTATGGCTGTACCTGGCCAAAACTCTGAACTTAACTGACTTTTGTCTCCGAACCACTTTATCGGCATCTAACATTTTGGAGACATGTCTGGTAGCGGTCCTCACCCCAGTAGCTGTATGGACGGGGCTCCTACGTTCCCAATGGAATGACACTGATTTGGAGGATCATGATGTTAAATATGGATATGTAAATCCTTATCATGCTTGTTATGACTGTCCTACATATGAGAATTTGCAGAGTAATATGATAGAAGTAATTACAGGTCTTGTCACAGCAGCAGAAATATGTTATAACTTCACCTGTGATGAGACACTATTGCCTCCCTGCATACAAGCAAAAGTGCAGAACAAGACTAAGCCAAATATTTGTGATAGAGATATAGATAGTTGTAAAAAGATAGTATCATGGAAAAAATATGCAATGTAATATTACTAAAACAGTACCATCCCTAGACAAACATGTACCTCTACCAACAGGATGGGTATTGGCCTGTGGAAATACTAGTCACACATACATACCGGCCAATATTACAGAGGGGCCCTGTACAATAGCTAGGTTGACATTAGCAATGATACCACTATTCCCAGCAATGCAGACACGACACACGAGAGACACTTCCCTACAGCTACCAGAAAATTGTGATTATAATGTGAATCTCCTCTCTAGATCAGAATATATGAGTTTAGGGATGTCTTTGATAGGGGTACCAGGGTTGGCCGTATATAACCACAGGACAATATCAAAACTTGCCTGTTTTATGGTAAAACAGATAAATGTCACTAGTGCAATTCTGCAAGATATGCTTCTGGATATACAATCGTATGAAAAGGCTATCTTGCAGAATAGGGCAACTATTGACTATTTATTGTTCCAACATGGTGTAGGACGCTCAGCGTTCGCAGGGATGTGTTGTTTCAATTTATCAGATCACTCCCGTGGAATAAAAGATAAAATAGGCTAATTAGAGGAGATGAGAAAACATATAAAACAAGATGTTGACCAAGGTTGGTGGGACTAGCTTTTTGGCTGGATACCTGACTTTGGTCAAATAAGATATGTTTTAGGAGTGGCACTCGCCGTGATCGCTGCAATAGTGGGTCTCTGCTGTTGTCTGCAGTGTGTGCCCTCCCTTCTAGCCATATGTAAAAATGTGGCCGAAAGAGGGGTACACTCAACATTCCTCTATACTCCGGTAAAGGTAGAAGAGGTAAACACAACCCCAACAAAGCCTGAGGATTATACTCCTGAAGGGTATATGGAATATCTAAAGGCTTATAAGCAAACCAAGGAAGAACAGAGAAAGAACCATATAGTATATATATATATACAGTGGGGGAAATAATTATTTGACCCCTCGCTGATTTTGTAAGTTTGTCCAATGACAAAGAAATGAAAAGTCTCAGAACAGTATCATTTTAATGGTAGGTTTATTGTAACAGTGGCAGATAGCACATCAAAAGGAAAATCGAAAAAATAACTTTAAATAAAAGATAGCAACTGATTTGCATTTCATTGAGTGAAATAAGTATTTGAACCCCTACCAACCATTAAGAGTTCTGGCTCCCACAGAGTGGTTAGACACTTCTACTCAATTAGTCACCCTCATTAAGGACACCTGTCTTAACTAGTCACCTGTATAAAAGACACCTGTCCACAGAATCAATCAATCAAGCAGACTCCAAACTCTCCAACATGGGAAAGACCAAAGAGCTGTCCAAGGATGTCAGAGACAAAATTGTAGACCTGCACAAGGCTGGAATGGGCTACAAAACCATTAGCAAGAAGCTGGGAGAGAAGGTGACAACTGTTGGTGCGATTGTTCGAAAATGGAAGGAGCACAAAATGACCATCAATCGACCTCGCTCTGGGGCTCCACGCAAGATCTCACCTCGTGGGGTGTCAATGGTTCTGAGAAAGGTGAAAAAGCATCCTAGAACTACACGGGAGGAGTTAGTTAATGACCTCAAATTAGCAGGGACCACAGTCACCAAGAAAACCATTGGAAACACATTACACCGCAATGGATTAAAATCCTGCAGGGCTCGCAAGGTCCCCCTGCTCAGGAAGGCACATGTGCAGGCCCGTCTGAAGTTTGCCAATGAACACCTGAATGATTCAGAGAGTGACTGGGAGAAGGTGCTGTGGTCTGATGAGACCAAAATAGAGCTCTTTGGCATTAACTCAACTCGCTGTGTTTGGAGGAAGAAAAATGCTGCCTATGACCCCCAAAACACCGTCCCCACCGTCAAGCATGGGGGTGGAAACATTTTGCTTTGGGGGTGTTTTTCTGCTAAGGGCACAGGACAACTTATTCGCATAAACGGGAAAATGGACGGAGCCATGTATCGTGAAATCCTGAGCGACAACCTCCTTCCCTCTGCCAGGAAACTGAAAATGGGTCGTGGATGGGTGTTCCAGCACGACAATGACCCAAAACATACAGCAAAGGCAACAAAGGAGTGGCTCAAGAAGAAGCACATTAAGGTCATGGAGTGGCCTAGTCAGTCTCCGGACCTTAATCCAATCGAAAACCTATGGAGGGAGCTCAAGCTCAGAGTTGCACAGAGACAGCCTCGAAACCTTAGGGATTTAGAGATGATCTGCAAAGAGGAGTGGACCAACATTCCTCCTAAAATGTGCGCAAACTTGGTCATCAATTACAAGAAACGTTTGACCTCTGTGCTTGCAAACAAGGGTTTTTCCACCAAGTATTAAGTCTTTTTTTGTTAGAGGGTTCAAATACTTATTTCACTCAATGAAATGCAAATCAGTTGCTATCTTTTATTTAAAGTTATTTTTTCGATTTTCCTTTTGATGTGCTATCTGCCACTGTTACAATAAACCTACCATTGAAATGATACTGTTCTGAGACTTTTCATTTCTTTGTCATTGGACAAACTTACAAAATCAGTGAGGGGTCAAATAATTATTTCCCCCACTGTATATATATATATATAAGGTTCTAAAGAGAGGATTGATGGCGTATAAGTAACTCCATTTTGTCTTATTCAGCCACGTGTATTACGATTGCATCAGGCCAGTGCACTATTCTAAGATTTCCATTTGTGCCTTTCTCCCTCTGTAGTATTGAGACCAGATTAGAAAATGCATACATACATTTGTTTAACCAGCCTTACTTCACAAGGTCATTCTCATGTTTATACCTGAATGATTAACTGTCGCTACTATGAAACATCTATTTCTGTAAATGCAGAGCTCATGTGTATTCAGGCCATACGATAAGACTAATGCTAACATATGATTGGATGTAATGGGAGGTCAATCCTCCCCTATATTAAGTGTTGGCACGCAGTGAATAAACCAGAATGGATCAGAGAAAGACACGTGTTTTTGGTCTCCATCTAATTCATTCTCTCGGTACCGAATAGGGCTTAATTCAAGCTGATCACCGAAATCTTGTGGGACACATTTAGGCAAAGGGCCTATTTAGCCTTACAGGTGCCTGCACACAATGCAGACTACATGCACAATACAGTACCAGCAAAGTGTAAGAAAAATCTCACACTTGGTTTTTTTCTCAACATCTGCACCATGTCAATTGTCAGATTTCACCCTTTTTCAATATAAAGACCTGAGATCTGCAGATAATCTGCATCAAATCCACACCAAAAAAGTGCGGATTTATGTGCGTTTTTTAATGTGGATTTCATGCAGATTTTCTGCACTCTAATCTGCAGCCTTCAGGTTCTAGAGTGTCCATTTTCACAATCCAATAGTTCTTTGGTTGTAAAAACCTTCTCTTATTCTCAGTATCGTTATGGACTGTGTTCACACAAACTAAGACAATCCACCTAAGGCCTCTTGCACACAAACGTGTGCGCCCGTGGACGCAATGCACGAACACCCACCGTGGGGCTGCCGCAGCGGATCGCGGTCCCATTCACTTTAATGGGTCCGCGATCCGGCTGTTCTGCAAAAAGATAGGACATGTTCTATCTTTTTGCGGAACAGAAGTACAGCACGAAACCCCACACACTCCGTAGGGCTTCCGTTCCGCACCATTCCGCATCTTCGGATTTGCGGACCCATCCACTTTACCCATTGAAGTGAATGGGTCCACATCCATGATGCGGAATGCACACGGAACGGTGCCCGTGTATTGCGGATACGCAATATGGCCACGGAGCGCACACGTTCTTGTGAAAGAGGCCACCTGCGTGAACGCACATAAGATCCAGTGCGGATTTCTGTGCATTTCTGAAGCATATCCGCACCAAAATCTGCAATGCAATGTTTTAGTGCGGATTTGATGCAGT
This sequence comes from Bufo bufo, assembly GCF_905171765.1. Classification (NCBI taxonomy): domain Eukaryota; kingdom Metazoa; phylum Chordata; class Amphibia; order Anura; family Bufonidae; genus Bufo; species Bufo bufo. The sequence goes on from NC_053390.1 coordinate 209,864,422, forward strand.
TTTGGTCTCACCCTTCCATTGAAAAGGGTGAAATCCGCAGCTAAAACTGCAAACATAATTGACATGCTTTTTAATTAAAAGTCTGCACGGCAGGTAAATTTCCACACAGCAAAAATGTGATCTCATACACTTTGGTGGTACTGTTATACGCTATGGTTTTTCTGCGCGGAAAAAACGCATGTATTCCGCAACTTGTGAAACTGGCCTAATATTTGATACTGTGATTCCTCAAAAAAAATGTCTGATGCAGTTTCTCCATAACACTTAGTTTTCATTTCTTCCTCACGCCCAAATCCCTGTTCTTTCCGTTCACATTTTCATTTCTCTTTTTTTCATTTACCACTGACATTTTTACTTTTACAAGCAGCATAGTCCTTTATAGGTATTTTAGGTGTAGTGGGTGGTGTGTACATTCACCCTTCATAATTGCCCCACATTTCTGGCAACCCAAGATTTTATAAGGTGCCTGTAGAAATGTTTTTTTTTTTTCCTTATCACCTCCTGTCTGATGACAGTTTAAGGCCTCATACACATGACCGTTGTTTGGGTCCGCATCCGAGACGCAGTTTTGGCGGCTCGGATGCGGACCCATTCACTTCAATGGGGCCGCAAAAGATGCGGACAGCACTCCGTGTGCTGTCCGCATCCGTAGCTCCGTTCCGCGGCCCCGCAAAAAAAAATCTAACATGTCCTATTCTTGTCCGCGCTTTGCGGACAAGAATAGGCATTTATATTGCCGGCACCCGTTCCGTTCCGCAAATTGCGGAAGGCAACACGGGCGGCTTGCGTTTCTTGCGGATCCGCGGTTTGCGGACCGCAAAAAACATCACGGTCGTGTGCATGAGGCCTAATGCAGACACTGACCTGCGCTGTGTGCACAGCCTCCTAAATGAAGCTACATAGCACTGCAGAGTCACACTGCTTCTCCAGGACATCATTAAGATAACACCCTGTTTTCGGGCATGTTGTCACATCAAGCTTCTTGTTTGGTAAATCTTGCCAGGCAGCTCAGGGAAAGTGGCATTGGAAGCTCCCGATAGCATACAGAACCGCATACCCTATTTTTTTCCCCCTAGAAACAGACACACTGACTGTAAGAGAATATGGTTAACCCTTTAATACAGGACAGATCAACTAAAACGAGAAAGCTGGGTAGAAGACAGGATAACATGTTTGCACACTGCATCTGCAGTGTCTGATTAACCTCCTGGCACAGTACAATAGGCCCATATTGTACCAGCGGATGCCAAAAGATGAAGGTTTACTTGTGTTAGGGGGTGAATATGTCATTAGTTTGTCTGTGTGTGCATCTGTATGTCTTTCTTGTATGCTTTCATTTTCTTGCTGGCCAGCAAACCTATCTCTCTGTCCACTGTTACTGTATTTTCCTGCGTATAAGACTACTTTTTAACACATAAAAATCTTCTCAAAAGTCGGGGGTCGTCTTCTATGCCAGTATATGGCGTACTGAAACGTACTTCCTAGCCGGACTGGAGAAGCTGTCCTTCTCCAGCTTCAGGGACAGGCGCCCTCTAGCTGAGCCACCGTGCGCTGCATCCCGGCCAGCAGCTCCTAAAGCAGCCCCCCTATCCCTGCTCTCAGTGGTTTTCTCATGCCGGCATTATCACATTACGTACTACCGCTCAGATCGTCTTGATGTAGTGTCCCACTACGTAAGGGTGGGCACTACTTAAGGGTCAATTGGGTCACGTTGTTTTCCACCTCCTGTGGAACATGGTTATGGTATTTTATATTGCATTGTAATGTATAATTTAATGTTATCTCTTGTGTACCAGGCCTGTTAGGGTGTAGTTCCTCCTCCTAGGCAGTAGAGGGAGCTAGGGAACCACCTAGTATACATAGTCAGGTCCAGTCCAGAGAGAGGTGTGTGTGGTCAGAAGCCAGTGTGTACTTTAACCAGAAGATAGCTGGGGATCAGCTTCTGACATGCAGCTAGATAGCCCAGGCTCCTAGTTTGCCTCCAGGGGAAGAAATTACCTCCTGAAGATATATAGCACCTTTAAAAGTACAGTGCAGAGCCATTCTTATCCAGCCAAATAGAAAGCTGAAGGGCAGAAGGATATTTACAGCAAGAGGATATATACCAGAGGAAGGTTTCCTTACCCAAGGATAAAGCCAGCAATAGGGCATACGGGCCTTGGTGAAAGCCAGACAGGATCTGAGGAAAGTACAGCCTGATCTGTAAGTGTTATACCCTCTGTGTATCTTGCAAAGACTTTGCCTGCCATTTGCATGAAGCCTGCCTGTATTCAACATTATACATATGGAACTAACTGAAGACTGTATATAGTTGAACTGTTCAGTAAAAAGAAGTTCTGGTTCACTGCTAATTTGTGTACCTCAATTATTCCTACAACAAATCGGTGTGCCACCGTTACCGGCACTGGCGTCACGAACTTTAAGGGATCTTGCCACAGGCACACTAAACTTCCAACACCCAGGGCACCTCACCTACCACCTGGCCTGGTCCCTATACACAGAGAGTGCCCCAGAGGATTCATGTGCCAGCCTCTCCATCACTGCTGTACGCCTGCCCAGGGTAAATAAAAACAGTGAGTACCAAGAACAACCCTCGGTTTGTTAACCACCCCTGTGACCTCACATTCGCTCACCCTGCAGGACTGGCGTACTGCATTGACGACAGGGAGGGCTGGGCAGGCAGAGAGAGCTGACCCACCGAATCCAAGCAGGCTTTGTATGCAGTGTGCACAGAAAATACCGGTACATCGCTTGCCGTGATTGGCTGGTTGTTGTATACTGGGATTGGCGATTCTGAGGGAAGGCAGGGGGAAGCAGGAGCAGCTGCACTTTAGCCAATTCTAATGTTGGAACAGCGGATCTCTAAGTGTACTTTCACACTTGCGGCAGGACGGATCCGACAGACTGTTCACCCTGTCGGATCCGTCCTTCCGCTATTTCGCCGTGCCGCCGCTCCGTCCCCATTGACTATAATGGGGACGAGGCGGAGCTCCGGCACAGTACGGCAGTTCGTGGTGAGAGGCCGCCGGACTAAAAAGTCGGACATGCAGGACTTTCAGTCCGGCGGCCTTTTGTCGTGCACTGCCGTACTGCGCCGGAGCTCCGCCCCGGTCCCCATTATAGTCAATGGGGACTGAGCGGCGGTCCGGCGACACGGCGAAATAGCGGAAGGACGGATCCGACAGGGTGAACAGCCTGTCGGATCCGTCCTGCCGCAAGTGTGAAAGTACCCTAATGAAGTTTGGTGTGCATCTTGTCTGTGGTGAAAAAACTGTCTATCTGGGGAGCAGATACATGTGGTGGTGAATACAGTACAGCACCAGTATCTGTACATACAGTACAGCACCAGTATCTGTACCGGTTCATACAGTACAGCTTTAGATCCTGCGGTATTTTCTCAGTCCAAAATTCCGGAACACTTGCCGGAATGCCGAATCTGGCATTATTTTCCATTGAAATGCATTAATGCCGGGTCCGGCCCCAAGTGTTCCGGAAAAACAGATCCGGTTTTATGGTCTGCGCATGCGCAGACCTTTAAAACTGTGAAAAAGATAAATACCAGATCCGTTTTTCCGAATGACAACCAGAGAGACGGATCCGGTATTGCAATGCATTTGTGAGACGGATTGGCATCCGGATCCGTCTACAAATGGTATCCGTTTGCATACAGATTGCCGGATCCGGCAGGCAGTTCTGGCGACGGAACTGCCTGCCGGCCGGAATCCAGCGACGCAAGTATGAAAGTACCCTTAAAGGTAATGTGCTAGAAATCCATCTTCGGTTCAGAGTGTTAGCTGGACACTGGGGGAGCTACTTGCTACAAAGGTAGTTGCAAATACCCATGAAGATAATATATTTTGCTGTTATTTTTATTTTTATTTTTTTTGCTTTATTTTTGCTCAAAATAAAAATGAGCATTGCTTTTGCCAAAAACTAAGTTTGGACTGTTTTTAACGGTATATACAGTATTTAGCAGAGCAGCAGCTTGCGTTTTTCCAGAGTCATCCAAAAAAAAACATCTATGGGGGTTCAATGTCAATCAAAGGCATTCTTTAAACGCATGGAAAAGAATTCCATGCAAAAAGAAACCTTCGGAGGACACTGCAGACACGTTGCAATGTGAAAGAGGCCTAAGGGGAGAGGCTGAGCTCAAAACGGATCTTTTTAGCTTTTGCTTGTGTGTTTTAGGCTAGGGCTACATTTGTTGCGCAACAAGAATGTCGCAGGCCATTTCATGTGATATATTTCAATAGTGCCGCAATGCAACATACTGAAACTGCGACACTCGCAAAAAATTGCGGACGTGTGAATGGAGCCTTAAACCAGTACCACACGATGTAGAGAATCCAGTGCCTGCCCCTCCCACAGCAGGAACGGCAATTGAAACAGACGGTTCTGATCCTGATGAAGAAGGCGTTGATTGTCAGAATGTATTTCCTGATCCAGAACAACTGGAGGGTCAGCCGCACTTGCTGAGACAATCAGATTTAGTGTTGAATCTATTTTTATTGAATAGAAAAAGAACACAACAATCATACATAGCAACCAAGACATTGTATGAAAAGTATATCTCCAATTCCATTTCCAAGACCATGTAAAACATAAAATAAAGTGCACAGATGGATTCAGAGACCACCATATTTCTCTGGGACGCAACCATGAAGACCAGAGAAAACAAATGCCATCAAATAAATGCTAAAGGAGAGGTTCAGCAATATTAGATACATACAGTACGATATGAAGAACCTTGACTACTGAAAGGGAAGGCAAAAGGAACTTAGGACACAATCCTGAGATACTCAGTGATGGCGTTTTGAACAAAGGGCTACTAATATGTAACTCTTAAGTGAAACAGATTAAATCGTTAACCTAGGAGAGACAGGGGGACAGACAAGAACAAAACACGACGAAACAAAAGACAGGGGAGGGAGGGGGGGTGGAAAGTAGGGGGGGCGGGGGGGAAGGGGAAAGGACAAGACATCATATCACGTATCCCAGGTACAGTCACCTGAGACCAACCAGGTTTGAAAACGAGAGGAGCTCCTAAATTGATTCCAAGGTTCCCAGGTTAGTGCAAATGTTTGGACTTGGTTACAGGCCTCAGCTTCCATTTCTTCCATCCTGAATAAGGCATCCAGGGCACGTATCCACGTAATTCTCTGCAAACTGTCTGAGGATCTCCACTGGCGTGGTATGATCTGTCTCATAGAAAGGACAAATGTTTTAAGTACTCCCTTTTTGACATGTTTGATCCTACCCGGGAATATAGAGAGCAGGGCAATCAAAGGGGAGGGAGATATAGTAGACCGGTAAAGTGCATTATACAGAGAAAAAACATCTTGCCACAAAGGGGCGACCCCAGGGCAGTCCCACCAGATATGTAGCATGGAACCAACCTCTGAATGGCACCGCCAACAGGTGTTGGGGACCGATGGATAAAAATGATGCAACTTAACCGGCGTCCTATACCAACGAGTAAGGATCTTATAGTTCAACTCCTGTAAACGACAGGACCTGGATGATTTATGCGTAAATAAGAGGGAACGATTCCATTGCTCAGAGGACAGGGAGAACGTCAGTTCACTCTCCCAACCAGAGGCAAACCCAACACCTCTCATCTGTTCAACGAGTGATAGGTCCCCATCTCCACCGGCACCCAGCAAGCCATATATCAAAGAAATACCATGATCTGGGCCTGTGTTGGCAACACAGAGCTTTTCAAAATTTGTCAGAGGGGCAGACAGCTGCGATCCGGGAGCCAGAGAGCCCAAGAAGCTACGAAGTTGAAAGTAGTGGAACCAGCGGCTCGGGGAGTTTTGGAATATGTGTGATAGATCCACGAGAGGTAGGAGCCCTGAGCTGTTAAAGATGTCCCTAATTAGGATCCGGGGCGGGGGAATTGTGCGGAAGAAGGGGAGATTCTTGATCTGTGAGGGGAGGCCAGGATGAGCCACAATATGCGTCAAAGGACCCGGTGCGGAGATTAACTTGATTTTGGAGGCAAATCTACTCCATAGTTTGATCAGGATCTGAAGTAGGGGAGAACAAAGAGTATGTAGAAGGCTATTTAGTGTTGCTATAGGGAGCCAAAATATCCCAGGTACCATATGGGGCTCGAGGGTGTGTTCTATGTCTACCCAAAGTTTCAGAGATCGTTTGTGTATAAGGTCTAGAACACAATTAGAAATGGAAGCTCTAAAATATGCCTGGAAGTCAGGAAGGCCAGCTCCCCCCACACTCTTCGCTCTGGATAAAACTCTGTAACTCACCCTGGCCTTAGTGCCATTCCAGATAAACCTAGAAGCTAATGACCGCAATTGGGCAAAAAAACTATTTGGTATAATACACGGGGCAGTCTGGAACAGGTAGAGGAATTTGGGTAAGATATCCATCTTTAGGGCATTTATTCTACCAAACCAAGAAATCTGCAGGGGGGACCACTTCTGGAGAGAAGCCTCTACCTTCCTAAATAAGGGTTTGTAGTTCATTTGAAAGAGGAGATTGGGGTTTGCTGGGAGGTTAATGCCTAAGTGGCGAATCGAGTCCGAGGCTACTTTAAACGAGAAGCTTTCTTTAACATGAGAAATTTCCCTGCGTGGTAACGAAATATTCAAGATTTCAGATTTCTGGATATTAACTTTGAAGTTACTAAGCCTCCCAAATCTCTCAAATTCCCGCAGGACCGAAGGAAGGCCTATTCTGGGGTCCGAGAGATAGAGAAGCAAATCATCGGCAAAAAGGGAAAGTTTATGCTCCTTAGTTCCAACTCTCACCCCCTTTATATCTTGATTATTGCGCAGCGCATTAGCTAAGGATTCCATGGTCAGAATATATAGGAAGGGGGATAAGGGGCAACCCTGGCGTGTACCATTCTTGATAGCAAAAGGTGTGGATAAAAGGCCATTAGCCCTTACCTGAGCTGAGGGAGAAGAGTAGAGAGCCATAATACGTTTAATCATTTTAGAACCGAGTCCTAAATGCTCCAGGGTTAAGGTTAAGAAGCCCCAATTGACCCTGTCAAAGGCCTTCTCTGCATCCACTGAAAGTAAACACAGAGGAGACCTAGTATTCCTAGCTCTAGCTATGATGCCCAAGGTCTTCAAGGTACTATCTCGAGCTTCCCTGCCCGGGACAAAGCCCACCTGTTCCTGATGAGACAATCAGATTTAGATGATCTGATAAGAACTGCTAGCTTCTAGACTTCAGGAATGGAATTTGCTACAACGAGGCACATCAACTTCACACTTTCGTCATCGACACACCAAGTTAGCTGCATACTATGCAATGAAAAGCGATGTCTGTTTCTGTACTGATGTAAATGGTCTTATGATGGAGTTAGATGGTACACATGTTCCCGATGAATGGAGGCTATTCATAGACTCTAGCAAAACAAGTTTGAAAGCTGACTTGTTGCACGAAAAACCATCTGTTCCATTGGCTCATGCGGTTGGAATGAAAGAGACCCATGCTTCTATGGAGTTAATTTTGAAAATGATCAAATACTCAGAACATAAATGGAAAATTTGTGCTGACCTGAAAGTGGTAGCACTGCTGCTTGGCTTACAGTTAGGGTACACAAAGCATATGTGTTTCTTGTGCCTATGGAACAGTCGTGATGACAACAATCATTACAAAATGAGACAGTGGCCTTCCAGAGTCGAGCACACAGTTGGTCAGTACAATGTACAACACAAATCACTGGTCGATCCACTTCAAGTTTATCTTCCACCATTTCACATTAAACTTGGTTTAATGAAAAATTTTGTAATTGCACTTGATCGTGATGGAAATAGTTTCCAGTATTTGAAGGAGAAGTTTAGGACACTGAAAACTGATGCTAAAATAAAGGCTGGAATTTTTATTGGCCACCGAAATCAACAAACTAATGCATGATGACACATTCAGAATAAAACTCAACTCTCTGGAACTTGCAGCTTGGGATGCATTTGTGCTAGTAGTGCAGAACTTCCTTGGGAACAGACGAGCTGCAAACTATACTGAATTAGTAGACAACATGCTTACAGCATATGAACAACTTGGCTGCCGAATGGCAATGAAAGTGCATTTCTTACATTCCCATCTTGACTTTTTCCCACCCAATTTGGGACACGTAAGTGACGAACATGGAGAGCAGTTCCATAAAGATAATTCTACAATGGAGAACAGGTATCAAGGCCGCTGGAATCCCAACATGATGCAACGGGAAAATATGACTGTTCACAAACGCAAAAGCAGATGCCTGAAGCACTTTTAACAGTACTGGGTCTTGCTCAAGTAAAACTTTTAAACTGAAAAACGAGACTTTTTGAATTTTTTTTATTCCATTCCATTTTCATACACTGTTTACTACGCAAACTTTGATGTAGATCAGTAATTGTTGGAGTAAAACTCGTTCTGTTCAAAATTATTCAATGCTTCCTAAGTGCTTAATTCATTTAGGCATACTTAAGCATAGCAAAATTTCGTGACGTGTTACAACAATTCTGACTTCGGATTTGTAATCCGCACACTTGATTTAGTATAGGACAAATGGTTTTTGCCCAGTAGCAGATGAAAATTTTTTTTTTTTGTTGCGTGGTGTTTTAACGGTGGAAGACGGCACTGAGCATTATATCTGTAGATCATGACACGTGAAAATCTAGGTAACCTTGAAACGATATTAACAGTTTAATCTACTCCTTGTCCCTAAAGTGTTTCTAATTGTAATGGAAAAAAATAATTAGATCTAATAACCCATTTAACTTTCAGGACAGCAACATGATACACTCCCTGTGGGTCATGACAAATCAGTGCGTTATCGAAATAACATTTTAACCATTTTTATCAGAACCAATAAGGATTTTTTTGGTACTTTGTCATTGAAAATAGTTTATGTCCATCCAGTGTACCAAATTGCTGAAGCTAGATTCACACAACCGTTGTGTTTTGCGGTCCATGAACTGCGGATCTGCAAAACACGGATACTGGCCCGTGTGCGTTCTGCAATTTGCGGACCGCACATGACCACCACTATGATAGAAAATGCCTATTCTTGTCCGCAATTGTGGACAAGTATAGTACATGCTTTATCATTTTTGTGGGGCCGTGGAACGGAACTACGGATGTGGACAACACATGGTGTGCTGTCTGCATCTTCTGCAGCCCCATTGAAATGAATGGGTCCACACCTGTTCTTCAAAATAGCGGAGCGGATGTGGACCCATTCATACAGTTGTGTGAATGAGCCCTAAAGAATATATTTTACACAGTACTTGCACATCCCTTGCTACTAATATAAATGGCCACTCTACATTTAAGGTTTGCATAACTGAATAGTACAGGTGAATATAGGAAACCTTGCAATACATCTTATCATAGATGAATGCCTTTTTCTCCCTCTAGCAGCTCACTCTTCCTCACCCCTCCCCTCACCATAAACTTCTATGGGCAGCACGTAATTAGAACCTTCAGTGGATTGTCAGTCTATCTTGTCTGTAAAAACTGGTTCGGCAGAGAATGTGCTAAGTGTACTGAAAGTACATTGACCATTTATATGCTAATGAATGACTGATATGAATTATTTCATACATAACTGTCATGTCTCCTAAGGGTTAAAAGCATTTTCCTAATGAAAATATGTGTCACGCTTGCTACCTGTGAATTAAATTCATGTCTACATGCAATGGCCTGATCATGTTTTACTCACTCTAGTGCAAGTTTTTTTTATAGCATACAAGGGTGACCTTTTATTTGGACATGATCATGGCAGCTTCTGAATCCAATCAAGATTGCTTCTATTCACTGACAGAAAGCAAAGATCTGGCAAGCCATGAGGAATTAAGTATGTTAGTTGCAGGATCTGTATGAAAGGCTCAGTCTTTGTGCAAGCACTTGGCTTTTCTAACGCTGGGTTACAGCCAACATTAGAGCCGTGGTGTAGCTGTAGATGTTGCAGAGGTAACAATCACAACCAGACCCAAACTTCTGAGGGTCCCATAGATCACAGATTTATGGATGGTGCGGAGGTGTGAGCCGAGTCACAAATAATGTCACAGTTCAGGTGCAGCAGAAGAAAACAGTTCAACTTTGTGAAACAGCAAAATAGCAATATGGACATTGAGTGATGGACAGAATGTTCTCCAAAGGGATGCACACAGCCCAACTTGCAGATAGAAAAATAGTAATCTCTCAGGCTCGGTGTCTAAGGCCCCTTTCACACGAGCGAGTATTCCGCGTGGATGCGATGCGGGAGGTGAACGCATTGCACCCGCACTGAATACCGACCCATTCATTTCTATGGGGCTGTGCACACGAGCGGTGATTTTCACGCATCACTTGTGCGTTGCATGAAAATCGCAGCATGCTCCTCTTTGTGCGTTTTTCACGTAACGCAGGCCCCATAGAAATGAATGGGGTTGCGTGAAAATCGCAAGCATCCGCAAGCAAGTGCGGATGCGGTGCGATTTTCACGCACGGTTGCTAGGAGACGATCGGGATGGAGACCCGATCATTATTATTTTCCCTTATAACATGGTTATAAGGGATAATAATAGCATTCTGAATACAGAATGCATAGTAAAACAGCGCTGGAGGGGTTAAAAAAAAAAAAAAAATCATTTAACTCACCTTAATCCACTTGCCCGCGTAGCCCGGCATCTCCTTGTGTCTCCTTTGTTGAAGGACCTGTGGTGACGTCACTCCGGTCATCACATGGCACGTCACATGATCTTTTACCATGGTGAATCACCATGGTAAAAGATCATGTGACGTACCATGTGATGACCGGAGTGACGTCATCAAAGGTCCTTTACCCAGGTCCTAAAGAAAGGAGACAGAAGCAGATGCCGGCTGCGCTATCAAGTGGACTAAGATGAGTTAAACATTTTTTTTATTTTTTTTAACCCCTCCAGTGCTATTTTACTTTGCATTCTGTATTCAGAATGCTATTTTCCCTTATAGCCATGTTATAAGGGAAAATAATACTATTTACAGAACACCGATCCCAAGCCCGAACTTCTGTGAAGAAGTTTGGGTTTGGGTACCAAACATGCGCGATTTTTCTCACGCGCGTGCAAAACACATTACAATGTTTTGCACTCGCGCGGAAAATTCGCGGGTGTTCCCGCAACGCACCCGCACATTTTTCCGCAACGCCCGTGTGAAAGAGGCCTAACAGTCTATACTCTGCTGCAACGGTACACTTAATGCACTTACCATGGCCTCTCTGCAGGCATGCACAGGCTGAGGTCCAGGTCCTCATGTAGCCTTTCCATACAATTGCGGAAAGGCTCCCTGACTACCCCACCTCTGGAATTAACCCTGGTAGACCAACAGGGGTGTACATATATTTTATAGGGGCCCCATAGCAAAACTTTGTATCCTGTGTCCAATATGCCATATTAAATTCAAAGAATTGCTAAAGTGAAGGCCTATGTACGCACACACTCATTCACAGAAACACAGGCCAAGTTCTGGACCTTCCTGTGTTTGAGCTTCCCTTCTTTGTTACAGTTTGTTACAGAAATGCAGGACAGGATAAGAAGCCTGAGGAAATCAATGAGAAAATTATTCCAGAAGGCGCAGTGTACTGAAATTGCTTCACCTGCAGGGTCAATTTTGCAAGAGTTAAATGGAAAGTTGGACTTGATTGTACAGAGACATTTGAACCTGTTGCAATACATCCTGTCCAATGAAGCGAGGTTCCATCTAACATTTGCAGAATAGTTACTGTTACATAAAGTCACACAAAATGCACAGCCAATTCATGATAAAAAATAATAATAATTAAAAAAAATTACATTTGGTGTGTGCCTATAGGTATGTGGATTATAATATAAAATATAATTTTCTACATCTGAAAATCTGTTCCAGTCATCTGAATGGGGACTGCAGAAATTCACATGCTTCCCAACTATTCAAGTGAAAAGAACTGATTTTCAGTTGTGGACAATTCTGCAAAAATACCCAAAAAACTGCATGGTATAAAGGCAGCCTAAAGCCTCATGCACACGTCTGTTGTTGACCGGTGCCAGTACTGCGGCCCGCAAACAGCAGGTCCGCAATATACGGGCATTTGAATGGGTCCGCAATCCAGAAGGTGTGGTGCAGAATGGAGGTACCAAAACCTCCATTCTGGGTCCGCAATCCAGAAGGTGTGATGCGGATTGCTTCTGTGGGTTTTCTGTCCGTGCTTCCGCACTACTTTTTTGTGATGCGGATTGCGGACACCATTCAAATGAATGCCCTAGGGTTGCTGCTCGTGCATGGGCCCCGGCCAACCACGGCCGTGTGCATGAGGCATTAGGGAGACAAGGTTCTGTTTTTCATGGTACACGCTTTATAAACAGGGTCCGATAGACCTCTTTTCCGCATTTTCACATGCATGTACGTGATGGGATCGGGCGGGTGCAGGAGCTGCACCAGCCCGATCCGCAGCAAGGGACCGGCTGTTACTTATAGCTGGGCCCCTGCTGCATCGGCTGGCATCGGATAATTGCGGAACGGGTGCGGACACATTCTACGGATGAGTAAGACGCTGACCGTTCAATTCAGTACAATACAGAATGTATTGTACTGAATTGAAACAGAGATCAAACCCTGAAAAGGTGAAGTCCCACAGTGGGACAAATATAAAAAGTGAAAAAAGTTTGTTTGTTTTTTATAATAAAAAAATTAAAGTTTCAAGTAAAAAAAATAAATTAAAAAAGAAAGTGTCCTTTTCCCAAAATAAAGTAAAAAAAAAGAGAATTTTTTTTAAAAATAGGGAAAATAAGAAAAGTAGACATATTTGGTATCGCCGTGTCCGTATCGACCAGCTCTATAAAAATATCACATGCCCTAACCTTTCACGTGAACACCGTCAAAAAAATAAAATAAACTCTGCTAAAAAAAACATTTGTCACCTTACATCACTAAAAGTGCAACACCAAGTGATCAAAAAGGCGTATGAATAGTACCAATCTAACCGTCACCTCATCCTGCAAAAAATGATAGCCTACCTAAAACAATTGCCCAAAAAAATAAAAACAACTATGGAGACACTAAAACATGATTTTTTTGTTTCGAAAATGCTTTTATTGTGTTAAATGTAAAAAATACAAATAAAAGTAGACATATTAGGTATTGCCACGTCCGTAATGACTTGCTCTATAGAAATACAACATGACCTAACCCCTCAGATGAACACCGTAAAAAAAAGCTATTTTTTGTCACCTTACATCACAAAAAGTGTAATTGCAAGCGATCAAAATGTCATACGCACACCAAAATAGTGTCAATCAAGCCGTCATCTCATCCCGCAAAAATGATACCTTACCTAAGACAATCGCCCCAAAAATTAAAAAAACTATGGCTCTCAGAATATAGAGACACTAAAACATGATTTTTTTGTCACCTTGCATCACAAAAAGTGTAATAGTAAGCGAATAAAAAGTCATACGCACCCCAAAATCATACCAATCAAACCGTCATCTCATCCCACAAAAAATGTGACCCTACCTAAGACAATCGCCCAAAAAAAAAACTATGGCTCTCAGAATATGGAGACACTAAAACATGATTGTTTTTTGTTTAAAAAATGCTGTTATTGTGTAAAACTTAAATAAAAAAGTATACATATTAGATATTGCCGTGTCCGTAAGAACCTGCTCTATAAAAATATCAGATGACCTAACCCCTCAGGTGAACACCGTAAAAAAATAAAAAGTGTCAAAAAAGCCATTTTTTGTCACCTGATATCACAAAATACCAAGCGATCAAAAAGTCATATGCACCCTAAAAATAGTACCAATCAAACCGTCATCTCATACCGAAAAAAATAAGCCCCTACATAAGACAGTCGCCCCCAAAAAAACAAAAAAAAAATATGGCTTTCAGAATATGGAGACACTAAAAAATATTTCTTTTTCAAAAATGCTTTATTATGTAAAACTGAAAAACAACCCCAAAAAGTTTTGGTATTGTCGCGTCCGCAACAACCTGCTCTATAAAAATACCACATGATATAACCTGTCACATGAACATTGTAAATAACAAAAAATAAAAATGCTATTTTTTGTTACCTTGCCTCACAAAAAGTGTAATATAGAGCAACCAAAAATAATTTGTACCCTAAAATAGTACCAACAAAACCGCCACCTTATCCCGTAGTTTCCAAAATGGGGTCATTATTTTGGATTTTCTACTATAGGGGTTCATCAGGGGGTCTTCAAATGTTTAGGAGAAATATGAGAACCGCACTCTGTTACTCAGCGATCAGGTGCCAGCCAAGGGCTATGAATAGCCAATATATATAGAAGTAAAATTGAGGCACACAGTTTTCACAATTTGCGAATAGGGCATTTATTCATTTGCATGTAATGCTGTCATCCGTAGGCCCAATCTATTTCAGATTATACACATATTGGCAGAAACCATAAGCCTTCCAAAAACCATAAGGCGTTCCTTTCCTTCTGCACCCTGCTGTGTGCCCGTCCAGCAGTTTACGACCACATATGGGGTGTTTCTCTAAACTACAGAATCAGGGTAATAAATATTGAGTTTTGTTTGGCTGTTAACCCTTGCTTTGTTAGCGGAAAAAAATTGATTAAAATGGAAACTCTGCCAAAAAATCTACATTTTCCTTTAATTCTTGTGAAACACCTAAAGGGTTAACAAAGTTTGTAAAATCCGTTTTGAATAGCTGATGGGTGTAGTTTCTAAAATGGGATGATTTATGGGTGGTTTCTAATATGTAAGCCCCAGAAAATGACTTCATAACTGAACTGGTCCTGAAAAAATTGGTTTTGGAAATTTTCTTACAAATTTTAAGATTTGCTTCTAAACTTCTAAGTCTTCTAACGTCCAGAAAAAATAAAATGTAATTTTCAAAATGATCCAAACATGAAGTAGACATATGGGGAACTATTTTTGGAGGTATTACTATCTATTATCAAAGTAGAAAAATGGAAATTTGCAAATTTGCAAATTTTTCAAGATTTTTTGTAAAGTTAGTATTTTTTTTATAAATAAAAATGAAATATTTTGTCTCAATTTTACCACTGTCATGAAGTACAATATGTGACAAGAAAATCTCAGAATAGCCTGGATAAGTAAAAGCGTTTTAAAGTTATTACCACATAAAATGACACGTCAGATTTGCAAAATTAGGCTGTGTCCTGAAGGTGAAAAATGGCTGTGTCCTTAAGGGGTTAATAGGTCACAAAAGGCCCATATGTAAGGCTTAAGTATTGAATTTACAATATTACCTTTTAAATCAATAGCAATTTACAAATTGTAACATTTTTGCAAGTAGTAAAATCTAGAGGGCTCCAACCTAGCTTGTTTGTAGGTGAGGGGATCTCCTGAACCTGACACCTGCTAAAAATCCATGCAAAACAGAAACAAAGATATTCTTGTTTGCTAAACAATTACATGACGGCAATTTATTTTATTTTATCTAGTCAGACAAGACGCATTTAAATAGTATTTGTCTCATCCTCAGCTTCTAATAAGGAGATGGAGGGCAGTAATGTTTGAATAAAGCTAAATCGTATATGACATTTCAGTTTTGTAAGCATTTCTCTGAAATTAGGAGCAAGAAATGGGTTTCACAGTGAAGAATATGAAGTTGTCAGCTCTGATTCTTCCAGTCCTTAAAAACGTAGCATATTTTTCCTGGGGGAATCTTTGCATTTCATTTTTTGGAAGAGCTGTCATCTCAGAAATTACATGAGGTAGTGTGAACAGCCCTTAAAATAAACCATCATACACGTCACCCCATAATTATTATCCAGCCAAAAACTGTGCTCCTTATATTCTCAGGTTTAGTAACCTTGCAAAAGTGGCCTAGAAACATAATGTCTGTAAAGGTGAAGGCAAAACAGACCAAGCTGGAAGATACATGGATGAATGTCCAGTAAGGCTTTTTTTTTTAATTCATTCTGTTAGAGGTATACATTGGCAGTATACCCCGACATATAACTCCGAAAGAAAGCTACATGGTATAGGCATAGAGTGGCATATATCACCTGTTGACTGCCATTGTATAAAATATTTTTTGTTTAACTGGATCCCTTTTTATATGAAAGGTCAGCAGACTGTGCTTTCATATCAGTAAAAATAAAAAATTGCGAAAGACATTGGGGCATGTGCTTGGTGCATAGGATCCCATTTATATGTCCAGCGTATACTTTTCTGGTACATATGAACGCATTCATATAATGAGATGTGAAGAGAGCCTAATAATAATAATAAACATAATACGTTTATTAGAAACCATTTACCTAAAAAAAAACAAAAAACTGGCCAACGTTTATTAACCACCTCAGCCCCCAGTGCTTAAACACCCTCAAAGACCAGGCCACTTTTTACACTTCTGACCTACACTACTTTCACCGTTTATTGCTCGGTCATGCAACTTACCACCCAAATGAATTTTACCTCCTTTTCTTCTCACTAATAGAGCTTTCATTTGGTGGTATTTCATTGCTGCTGACATTATACTTTTTTTGTTATTAATCGAAATTTAACGATTTTTTTTGCAAAAAAATGACATTTTTCACTTTCAGTTGTAACATTTTGCAAAAAAAACGAGATCCATATATAAATTTTGCTCTAAATTTATTGTTCTACATGTCTTTGATAAAAAAAAAATGTTTGGGTACAAAAAAAATGGTTTGGGTAAAAGTTATAGCGTTTACAAACTATGGTACAAAAATGTGAATTTCCGCTTTTTGAAGCAGCTCTGACTTTCTGAGCACCTGTCATGTTTCCTGAGGTTCTACAATGGCCAGACAGTACAAACACCCCACAAATGACCCCATTTCGGAAAGTAGACACCCTAAGGTATTCGCTGATGGGCATAGTGAGTTCATAGAACTTTTTATTTTTTGTCACAAGTTAGCGGAAAATGATGATTTTTTTTTTTTTCTTACAAAGTCTCATATTCCACTAACTTGTGACAAAAAATAAAAAGTTCTATGAACTCACTATGCCCATCACGAAATACCTTGGGGTCTCTTATTTCCAAAATGGGGTCACTTGTGGGGTAGTTATACTGCCCTGGCATTCTAGGGGCCCAAATGTGTGGTAAGGAGTTTGAAATCAAATTCTGTAAAAAATGACCAGTGAAATCCGAAAGGTGCTCTTTGGAATATGGGCCCCTTTGCCCACCTAGGCTGCAAAAAAGTGTCACACATCTGGTATCTCCGTATTCAGGAGAAGTTGGGGAATGTGTTTTGGGGTGTCTTTTTACATATACCCATGCTGGGTGAGAGAAATATCTTGGTCAAATGCCAACTTTGTATAAAAAAATGGGAAAAGTTGTCTTTTGCCAAGATATTTCTCTCACCCAGCATGGGTATATGTAAAATGACACCCCAAAACACATTGCCCAACTTCTCCTGAATACGGAGATACCAGATGTGTGACACTTTTTTGCAGCCTAGGTGGGCAAAGGGGCCCATATTCCAAAGAGCACCTTTCGGATTTCACTGGTCATTTTTTACAGAATTTGATTTCAAACTCCTTACCACACATTTGAGCCCCTAGAATGCCATGGCAGTTTAACTACCCCACAAGTGACCCCATTTTGGAAAGAAGAGACCCCAAGGTATTCGCTGATGGGCATAGTGAGTTCATGGAACTTTTTATTTTTTGTCACAAGTTAGTGGAATATGAGACTTTGTATGAAAAAAAATTAATAAAAAAAAATCATCATTTTCCACTAACTTGTGACAAAAAATAAAAAATTCTAGGAACTTGCCATGCCCCTCACGGAATACCTTGGGGTGTCTTCTTTCCAAAATGGGGTCACTTGTGGGGTAGTTATACTGCCCTGGCATTTTCCAGGGGCCCTAATGTGTGGTAAGTAGGTAAATGACCTGTGAAATCCGAAAGGTGCTCTTTGGAATGTGGGCCCCTTTGCCCACCTAGGCTGCAAAAAAGTGTCACACATGTGGTATCTCCGTATTCAGGAGAAGTTGGGGAATGTGTTTTGGGGTGTCATTTTACTTATACCCATGCTGGGTGAGAGAAATATCTTGGCAAAAGACAACTTTTCCCATTTTTTTTATACAAAGTTGGCATTTGACCAAGATATTTATCTCACCCAGCATGGGTATATGTAAAATGACACCCCAAAACACATTCCCCAACTTCTCCTGAATACGGAGATACCACATGTGTGACACTTTTTTGCAGCCTAGGTGGGCAAAGGGGCCCAAATTCCTTTTAGGAGGGCATTTTTAGACATTTGGATACCAGACTTCTTCTCACGCTTTGGGGCCCCTAAAATGCCAGGGCAGTATAAATACCCCACATGTGACCCCATTTTGGAAAGAAGACACCCCAAGGTATTCAATGAGGGGCATGGCGAGTTCATAGAAAAAAAAAAAATTTGGCACAAGTTAACGGAAATAGATTTTTTTTGATTTTTTTCTCACAAAGTCTCCCTTTCCGCTAACTTGGGACAAAAATTTCAATCTTTCATGGACTCAATATGCCCCTCAGCGAATACCTTGGGGTGTCTTCTTTCCAAAATGGTGTTATTTGTGGGGTGTTTGTACTGCCCTGGCATTTGAGGGTCTCCGCAATCATTACATGTATGCCCAGCATTAGGAGTTTCTGCTATTCTCCTTATATTGAGCATACAGGTAATGAGATTTTTTTTTTCCGTTCAGCCTCCGGGCTGAAAGAAAAAAATGAACGGCACAGATTTCTTCATTCGCATCGATCAATGTGGATGAAAAAATCTCTGCCAAAAAAAGAAAAAGGAGGGGAAAGGCGTCTGCCAGGACATAGGAGCTCCGCCCAACATCCATACCCACTTAGCTCGTATGCCCTGGCAAACCAGATTTCTCCATTCACATCAATCGATGTGGATGAATAAATCATTGCCGGGATTTTTTTTTTTTATATATACAAAGTGTTTGCCAAAGTATATGAACACCGCCACCTCCTCAGCTCATATGCCTCGGCAAACGTATCTTTTACTGCAGAGGAGAAATCTCGTCTTGCAGCGCCGCATACACCGACTTGCGTGTAATCTGACAGCAGCGCAATGCTTCTGTCCGAATGCACATCAGTGCTGCAGCTAGTCGATCGGTTGGTCCACCTGGAAGGTAAAAAAAACAAAACAAAAAAGAAAAAACCAGGCCGCAACGCAATAAATTTATTAACTTTTGAACAGAACATATTAAACTTTTTTTAACTTTTTTAACTGAACGTTAACTTTTTTACTTACCGGTATTTTTTTTTTTGTTTAGTTTTTTATACCTTTATAGAACAAACCTCTCCTTCCCCATGGGACAATGTGCAAAGCGCAAATCGCCCAAAGATGTGGCGAAGTACGTTATGCACTTTATCCCAGGTGAAAGGAGAGGTTTGCAGCAGCTGTGAGTAAAAGGGCCCTAATAGCCCTGTGTGCCTGTCCTGTGAGATGCAATCCCTATGCTAGGTGTACCTATGTGTGGTACTTCCGGAAACACTCACCAAAGCATAGGGCAGGGTGGTCAGGACAGTCAGGACAGAAATAGCGGGTGTCACGCCTTATTCCACTCCTGCTACAGACACGACATCTTTTTCGGGGTGACGGTTGGGTTGAGGTACCAGGAACGACACTGGGGAAATGTCGCTCGTGTAGACGGCTAACTACACTGGGGGATGGGGCCACGGAACCTCCTGGGTAAAGGAGGTTCTCGATGATCTCTTCCTGGAATTTGAGGAAGGATACTGTTCTCCCAGCCTTACTGTAGAGAACAAAACTATTATACAGCGCCAATTGAATTAAATATACAGACACCTTCTTATACCAGCGTCTGGTTCTGCGGGAAACTAAATACGGAGACAACATCTGGTCATTGAAGTCCACCCCTCCCATGAGCGCATTATAGTCGTGGACACAGAGGGGCTTTTCAATGACACAGGTTGCTCGCTCAATTTGGATTGTCGTGTCTGCGTGAATGGAGGAGAGCATGTAAACGTCACGCTTGTCTCTCCATTTCACCGCGAGCAGTTCTTCGTTACACAAGGCAGCCCTCTCCCTCCTTGCAAGACGGGTGGTTACAAGCCGTTGGGGGAAGCCCACGCGACTAGTTCGTGCGGTGCCACAGGCGCAAATCCGTTCTAGAAACAAATGCCTAAAGAGGGCCACACTTGTGTAGAAATTGTCCACATAAAGATGGTACCCCTTGCCGAATAAGGGTGACACCAAGTCCCAGACTGTCTTCCCACTGCTCCCCAGGTAGTCAGGGCAACCGACCGGCTCCAGGGTCTGATCTTTTCCCTCATAGATCCGAAATTTGTGGGTATAGCCTGTGGCCCTTTCACAGAGCTTATACAATTTGACCCCATACCGGGCACGCTTGCTTGGGATGTATTGTTTGAAGCCAAGGCGCCCGGTAAAATATATTAGGGACTCGTCTACGCAGATGTTTTGCTTGGGGGTATATAAATCTGCAAATTTCTGGTTGAAATGGTCTATGAGGGGCCGAATTTTGTGGAGCCGGTCAAAAGCTGGGTGGCCTCTGGGACGGGAGGTGGTGTTGTCGCAAAATGCAGGAAACGGAGGATGGCCTCAAATCGTGCCCTGGACATAGCAGCAGAGAACATGGGCATTTGATGAATCGGGTTCGTGGACCAATATGACCGCAATTCATGCTTTTTAGTTAGACCCATGTTGAGGAGAAGGCCCAAAAAAATTTTAAGTTCGGAAACTTGGACTGGTTTCCACCGGAAAGGCTGGGCATAATAGCTTCCCGGGTTGGTGGATATAAATTGTGTGGCATACCGGTTTGTCTCTGCCACGACTAAGTCCAAGAGCTCCGCAGTCAAGAACAGCTCAAAAAATCCCAGGGCCGAACCGATTTGAGCCGTCTCAACCCGAACTCCAGACTGGGCGGTGAAAGTGGGAACTAATGGTGCGGCTGAAGTTGGTGACTGCCAATCAGGGTTTGCCAGCACCTCAGGGATTCTAGGGCTCTACGGGCCTGTCTGTGCGGTGGCTGCGACGGGGTAACTAGTGCACGTGCCACCGTACCAGCTTCAACTGCCCTTCTGGTGCTCGCCACGTCACCATGTTGTACGGCAGTGCTGGTACTAGGTCCAGGGAGGGCTGCGCTGCTGGTGTATGCCTCACCACGTGATCCGGCAGCGACAGCCCCACTCTGTTGCTCTTGAAGCGGATCCTGCGTAACCTGTGGTCTAGCGACACGGGGCCGGGTACGCCTGGTGCTGTCAGGGACCTCCACCTCCTCGTCCGAACTTTGGGTCAGAGAGCCACTGCTTTCCACAGGTTCATATTCTGACCCGCTAGATTCGTCAGATGAGGGTTCCCACTCCTCATCCGACTGGGTCAGAATCCTGTAGGCCTCTTCAGAAGAATACCCCCTGTTTGACATTTTGGACTACTAAATTTAGGGGTATTCCCTGAGACTACCCAAGAAAAAAAAGCAAGCCTGTCTTACAAAGGGGAGGCTAGCGAAGTACCGGAGGCCGCTGCGGTTGATAAAAAATATCAAAACTGATTTTTTTATCGCCGCAGTGCGTGTAAAATGAATGTGCAGTGATCAAAAAAAAATATATTTTTTGTCACTGCGGTGGGGCGGGCGTGGGTGAACGCACGTGTGTGCGACCGATCAGGCAAACACTGCGTTTTGGGTGGAGGGCGAGCTAAGGTGACACTAATACTATTATAGATCTGACCGTGATCAGTTTTGATCACTTACAGATACTATAAAAGTACAAATGCTGATTAGCGATACGCTAAACAGCGAATAAGTGACTGCGGTGCGGTGGGCTGGTCGCTAACTCACGCTAAACTACCTAACCAAGGGGCCTAAACTATCCCTAAAACCTAACAGCCAAAAGTAGTGAAAAAAAAAAAGTGACAGTTTACACTGATCGCTTTTTTTCCTTTCACTAGTGACTTTCACTAGTGATTGACAGGGGCGATCAAAGGGTTAATTGGGGTGCAGGGGGGTGATCTGGGGCTAAGGTGTAGTGTTTGGTGCTACTCACAGTTCAGTCTGCTCCTCTGCTGGAACCAACCGACGAAAAGGACCAGCACAGGAGCAGAGAAGCCATATAACAGATCATATTTACTAATATGATCTGTTATCTGGCTTGTGATTCGATTTTTTGAAAATCGCCAGCCTGCCAGCCAATGATCGTTGCTGGCAGGCTGGTGACGAACTTGTTCTTTAAATTTTGCCGGCCCGCGATGCGCATGCGCGGGCCGGCTTTGAGCGAAATCTCGCGTCTCGCGAGATGACGCGTATATGCGTGATTGTGCGCAGCGCTGCCACCTCTGGAACGCGAATCTGCGTTAGGCGGTCCGGAGGTGGTTAAAGGGGGTTGTCTCACTTCAGCAAGTGGCATTTATTATGTAGAGAATGTTAATAGAAGGCACTTCGTAATGTATTGTGATTATCCATATTGCTTCTTCTGCTGGCTGGATTCATTTTTCCATCACATTATACACTGCTCGTTTCCATGGTTATGACCAGCCTGCAATCCAGCCTTTTTTCCAGGTGTATTTACACCAACAGGGAGTTATCTGTCCTGGGAAAAATTCATTAAATAGAATGTATAATATGTATTTTTTTTATTGATTTAATTTAAACCAGATACTGAGAAATATTCATTTTTTTTCTAACCTGTTTTTATTTGCCGATTTGATTTTGTTGAAGATGGAAAATACGGAAAAAAATAATAAAATATTCTACGAAGCATATCAACTTTATTTCATGCCTAATATTTACCGTATAGGGGGCCATTCACACGTCCGCAAAATGGGTCCGCATCAGTTCCGCAATTTTGCGGAACCATTCATTTTCAATGGGGCCAAAATGTGCTATCCGCATTTGCAGATCCGCACTTCTGTTCCGCCAAAAAAATAGAACATGTCCTATTCTTGTCCGCAATGGCGGACAAGAAAAGGCATTTTCTATGAGAGTGCCGGCGATGTGCGGTCCGCAAAACACATACGGACGTTTGAATGGCCCCCCCCCCCCCGACTGTCATTTCAGTTTATTTTTAATATAGTGTACGGACAGGGATGTTAAACATTTTTGTAATACACTTTATTAGAGAAAGTTGTTTCTTTGTACCAGAAAACAGAATGTAAAGATTTTCTTAGGCTAGTTTCAGCGTTAATGAGAGCTGGCAGGCTGTTCTGGCCTGCTGGGTCTCTCTGGGTCCAGCGTTGCGGGAAACTACATGATTGTCCAGCCCCATTAACTATAATAGGGACTGGTGGAGATCTGGCCGCAACACTGCACTAGCCTAAGTAAAATTCTGCATATTGCTGAGTCTTCAGAATTCTTTCGAGAGCTGAAAATGACTGTACATACAGAGGCTCCCAGCCTGCCTCCTGTCACTACCCCAGCCTGTGACTATGTACATGTACATCACTGCCCATCTACCTTGCTGCCAAGCACTACCCGCTAGCAGCTCTGCTAGGTTATCTCTCTTTCTTGTGCTTCTCTCTTAGTTGGTAAGCACAGGGAAGAGAGAACGGAGATTGGGGCCTCCAGCACTTAGCAATGGCAGCGAGTAAACCGTAAAACAGCAAACTTCGTCAATGCTGCACCACAAATCCTGCAATCAACTGGTCGGCAGAGGTCTGGATCCCGGCCACATTTGATATTGATGATCTAAGGCTAGGTCAGAAATATTAATGCTTCTTGAAATCCCTTTAAAAGAGGAAATTTTCTGATGATACATTCCCTTTCAGTTTCTCCACCAGAGGATAAATGACTAGCAAGTGGTGGAAGTAGGGGGGTGGTGGTGTTTTCAGTACTCATATCTAATATACTATTTGGTTACAAGATACTGTAGGACTAAAATATTCTGTCTAATGGCAAGAAAACTCATTTTCTCTCTTACAGACCCTAACTTGTAGAATTACTGCATAGGAGAAGCTAATGATCACCTAATATCAAGTCTAGGAATGAGCTAGTTCAGCAGGATCTTTCATTTTCTGGATTTATAAATAAAAAAAAAACACACAATAATAGTCTTTATCATATTTATACATACACTGACACCAGAGTATTCTACAGCTGAGAGGCGGACTGGGAATTTAGTAATCCAGGGGAAGACGGAGAAGAAAAAAAAAAAAAAGTTGTAGGCAAGTCCAATTTCACAGAAGGTGGAGCAACACAAGTAGTTATGTTGGCCTTGCCAAGATAGGTGGGCAGTCATGCCTTAACACCTTAAGGACCTTGGCATTTTTAACCTTAAGGACCAAGCCGTTTTTTATGTGTCATTTTATGTGGTAATAACTTCGGAATGCTTTTACTTATCCAAGCGATTCTGAGATTGATTTCTCGCGACACATTGTTCTTCATGAGAATGAAAAATGTTTGTCAATATAATTAACCTTTATTTAAAAAAAAATAATCCCAAATTTATCAAAAATTTGGAAAATTTGCAATTTTTAAAATTAATGTATCTGCTTTTAAGGCAGATAGTGATACATCATAAAAGTTATTACTTTACGTTTCCCGTATGTCCACTTTCAGGTTTGCATCATTTTGTAAATGTAAATTTTATTTTTTTATATCTTATAGGGTTAGAATTTTAGAAGCAAATTATTAAGTAAATTTCCATAACCCACTTTAAGGACCACTTCAATTCTAAAGTAATTTTGTGGGGCTTACATAATGGAGACTACACCCATTGTAGAAACTACACCCCTTAAGTTATTCAAGACGGATTTTACAAACTTGGCTAACCCTTTAAGTGTTCCACAACAATAATAAAAAAATATATATATTTTAAAATTTCACTTTAATTTCATTTTAAATAATTTTTCCCTGTAACACATAAAGGGTTACCAGCCAAATAAAACAATATTTATTACCTTGATTCTGCAGTTAACAGAAACCCCCCATATGTGGTCGTAAACTGCTGTATGGGCACACGGCAGGACGCAGAAGGAAAGGAGCACCACTCCCAAAAACGTTATCCTATTCCCATTCCAAAATGGGGTAAGGTGACACTTCTATTGTTACTATTTTGTGGTATATATGACTTTTGATTGCTCTATATTATGCTTTTTGTGAGGCAAGGTTTAAAAAAAAAAGCCCGTTCTGGCACAGTTTTTATTTTTTGTTTTTTTACGGTGTTCACCTGAAAGGTTAGATCATGTGCTATTTTTATACAGCAGGTTGTTATGGAGGCGATTATATCAAATATGTCTTTATACAATAAAGCATTTTTTAATTAAATATTTTGTGTCTCCTTTTTCTGAAAGCCATATTTTTTATTTTTCAGGCGATTATCTTATGTAGGGGGTCAGTTTTGCGGCATAAGGTGACTGGTACTATTTTGGGGTACATACCACTTTATCGTTTGGTATTACACTTTTTGTGATGTATGGTGACAAAATAGTTTTTTGGCATGTTTTTTTTTTTTACAGGTTTTCACCTGACAGGGTAAATCATGTGTTATTTTTATAGAGCATGTTGTTATGGACGTGGCTATACTTATATATATATATATTTTTTATAGTTACGGTATTTTAGTTTTACACTATAAAAGCATTTTTGAAAGCAAAAAAAATATATAATGTTTTTAGGTCTCCATTTTCTGAAAGCCATCTCTTTTGGGCGATTGTCTTAGTTAGGATCTCTTTTTTTGTGGGATGAAAAGGATGGCTTTTTTTAGCACAGTTTTTATTATTATTATTATTTTCTGCTGTTGACCAGATGGGGTGGATCATGTGATACTTTTATAGAGCAGGTTGTTACATAGAAACATAGAATGTGTCGGCAGATAAGAACCATTTGGCCCATCTAGTCTGCCCAATATACTGAATACTATGGATAGCCCCTGGCCCTATCTTATATGAAGGATGGCCTTATGCCTATCCCATGCATGCTTAAACTCCTTCACTGTATTTGCAGCTACCACTTCTGCAGGAAGGCTATTCCATGCATCCACTACTCTATCAGTAAAGTAATACTTCCTGATATTACTTTTAAACCTTTGCCCCTCTAATTTAAAACTATGTCCTCTTGTAGCAGTTTTTATTCTTTTAAATATTCTCTCCTCTTTTACCTTGTTGATTCCCTTTATGTATTTAAAAGTTTCTATCATATCCCCTCTGTCTCGTCTTTCTTCCAAGCTATACATGTTAAGGTCCTTTAATCTTTCCTGCTAAGTTTTATCCTGCAATCCATGTACCAGTTTAGTAGCTCTTCTCTGAACTCTCTCCAAAGTATCAATATCCTTCTGGAGATATGGTCTCCAGTACTGAGCACAATAATCCAAATGAGGTCTCACTAGTGCTCTGTAGAGCAGCATGAGCACCTCCCTCTTTCTACTGGTAATGCCTCTCCCTATACACCCAAGCATTCTGCTAGCATTTCCTGCTGCTCTATGACATTGTCTGCCTACCTTTAAGTCTTCTGAAATGACCCCTAAATCCCTTTCCTCAGATACTGAGGTTAGGACTGTATCACTGATTTTATATTCTGCTCTTGGGTTTTTATGCCCCAGGTGCATTATCTTGCACTTAACATTACATTTTAGTTGCCAGATTTTTGACCATTCCTCTAGTTTTCCTAAATCCTTTTCCATTTAGTGTATCCCTCCAGGAAAATCAACCATGTTACAAATCTTTGTGTCATCAGCAAAAAGACACACCTTACCATCGAGGCCTTCTGCAATATCGCTGATAAAGATATTAAACAATATGGGTCCCAGAACAGATCCCTGAGGTACCCCACTGGTAACAAGACCTTGGTCTGAATATACTCCATTGACTACAACCCTCTGTTGCCTGTCCCTCAGCCACTGCCTAATCCATTCAACAATATGGGAGTCCAAGCCCAAAGACTGCAATTTATTGATAAGCCTTCTATGTGGGACAGTATGGAATGCCTTACTAAAGTCTAGATAAGCGATGTCTACTGCACCTCCTCCATCTATTTTAGTCACCCAATCAAAAAAATCAATAAGATTAGTTTGACATGATCTCCCTGAAATAAACCCATGCTGTTTTTCATCTTTCAATCCATGGGATTTTAGATGTTCCATAATCCTCTCCTTAAGTATGGTTTCCATTAATTTCCCCACTATTGATGTCAGGCTTACTGGCCTATAGTTACCCGATTCCTCCCTACTACCTTTCTTGTGAATGGGCACAACATTTGCTAATTTCCAATCTTCTGGGACGACTCCTGTTGCCAGTGATTGGTTAAATAAATCTGTTAATGGTTTTGCTAGTTCACCGCTGAGCTCTTTTAATAGCTTTGGGTGTATCCCATCAGGCCCCTGTGACTTATTATTATTAATTTTAGACAGCTGACTTAGAACCTCTTCCTCTGTAAAGACACATGCATCAAAAGATTCATTAGTCTTCTTTCCTAACTGAGGTCCTTTTCCTTCATAAAATCTGAACAGAAGTATTCATTGAGGCAGTCAGCTAGTTCTTTATCTTCTTCCATATACCTTCCTTCTTTTGTTTTTAATATGGTAATTCCTTGTTTTAGTTTCCTTTTATGTATCTGAAGAATGCCTTATCGCCTTTTTTCACTGACTGAGCTAATTTCTCTTCTGCCTGTTCTTTAGAAGCTCTTATAAATTGTTTGACCTCTCTCTGCCTAATCTTATAAATTTGCCTGTCATTATCGTTTTTTTTTATAATTCCTAAATGCTATCTTTTTGTTTTTAATGATTTTGGCCACTTCTGCTGAGTACCACATTGGTCTCTTCCTTTTTTTTGCTTTTACTGACAAGCCTAATGCAATTTTCTGTTGCCTTCAATAGTGCCACTTTTAAGTAGTCCCATTCTCCTGGACTCCAATGAAACTGTTCCAATCTGATAGGGACTCGTATACCACTAATCTAATTTTAGAAAAGTCTGTTTTTCTAAAATCTAAAACTTTTGTTTTTGTGTGGTGTGACTCAGTCACTGTACTTATAGTAAACCACACTGACTGGTGATCACTAGATCCCAAGCTTTCCCCTACAGTAATATCAGATACCAAATTCCCATTTGTGAATACTAAATCTAAAATGGCCTCCTTCCGGGTTGGCTTCTCAACTACTTGCTGTAGAGATAATCCCAGTAAGGTATTTAGAATATCTGTACTCCTGGCAGAACTAGCTATTTTGGTTTTCCAGTTTACATCAGGAAGATTGAAGTCTCCCATAATGATAACTTCCCCCTTCAATGTCAGTTAGCCATTTCCTCAACTAGTAGATCATCTAATTCTTTGACTTGGCTAGGTGGTCTAAATATCACACCTACACGAGTTATCTTATGATTATCAAGCTGCACATGGAGATACTCAATATGTCGGTTTTTACTTTTTTCTATTTTTTTAGGCCCTTTGCAGACGAGTGCGAGTGGATTAGGTCCGGATGCGTTCAGTGAATGGGACATGGTGTCAAAAAAAAACAGTCCAGAAAAATCTGCCTTCCAAAAACCATATGGCGTTCCCTTACTTCTGTGCCCTGACATGTGCCCATTCTGCAGTTTACGACCACATATGGGATTTTTCTATAAACTACAGAATCAGGGCAATAAATAGAGTTCTGTTTGTCTGTTAACCCTTGCTTTGTTACTGGAAAAAATGGATTAAAATGGAAAATTTGCCCAAAAAATTGAAATTCAAAAATTTAATCTCCATTTGCCATTAATGCTTGTGGAACACCTAAAGGGTTAACAAAGTTTGTAAAATCAGTTTTGAATACCTTGAGGGGTGTAGTTTCCCAAATGGGGTCATTTTTGGGTGGTTTCTATTAAGTAAGCCTCACAAAGTGACTTCAGACCTGAACTGGTTCTTTAAAAAGTGGGTTTTGGAAAATTTCTGAAAAATTTCAAAATTTGCTTCTAAACCTTGTAACGTCCCCAAAAAATGAAATGGCATTCCCAAAATTATCCAAAACATGAAGTAGACATATGGGGAATGTAAATTAATAACATTTTTGGAGGTATTACTATATATTATAGAAGTAGAGAAATTGAAACTTGGAAATTTTTCAACATTTTTGGTAAATTTGGTATTTTTTTTTATAAATAAAGTTTTTTTTTTTTTTTACTCCATTTTACCAGTGTCATGAAGTACAATATGTGATGAAAAAACACAATCTCAGAATCGCCTGGATAAGTAAAAGAGTTTTAAAGTTATTCACACAAAGTGACACTGGTCAGATTTGCACGAAATGGACTGGTCCTTAAGGGATAAATGTAGCACAAAATACCGCCCCAGCAGAACCAAGTACCACAGTGCAGCACAAGATACTGCCCCAGCAGAACCAAATACCACAGTGCAGCACAAAATAGTGGCCCAAACAAATCAAATACCACAGTGCAGTACAAAATACTGTCACCCCCCGCTGTAATATTCAACTGTATCACTGTCCTGAGGATGGCGAGGATACAGTTGCTCCTAGCATTAATTAATGCCAAGAGTATCTTGATGTACCCTACCGGCAGCCATAAGGAGGGCTCAGGCGGCCCTCTGGGCATCAGCCCACCGGAATCTCCCTGTAGGGTCTATGGCCAGTCCACTACGGCTACACAACCTCTGAAGCACACATGGAAAATCTGTTGTAAGTTTTATTTCACAAATTTGCATTCTTCTACTGAGGAGTAAATGTACTGTTCTTAAATGATGTAACGGAACATAAAAACACCTGTGACCAAAGTAAGTCAACGTGAACTGTTCTAACACAGGATATTAATCTGATGCAAGGCATTAATGACCGTGACATTACGACATCATTGATCCTTTAAAACAATATAACTGGTCCAGCAGTAAAGCCTCATTAAATAAATCCCAACACTATAGAGCTGCTACCTCTTGAACAGCTGCAAACTGTTTGTGCCCAATATGCTAATAAGCTGGCTGCCAAGTCCATCGATCCTCACTGCGGCCTTAAAGGGTTTCTATCACTTCGTATGACATAATTAGCTGTCAGACACTAGCGATCTGCTAGTGTCTGCTCTGGCCAACCATCCTACTATAATCACTTGTGGGGCAGCGGTTTTGCTAAAAAACTAACTTTTATAAATATGCTAATGAGCCTCTAGGTGCTATGTGGGCGTCATTAGCACCTAGAGGCTCCGTCTACCTTCATACACAGCCGCCGCCCAGCGCGTCCCTCCAGCCCGCCCATGTCCTCCTCCGTGTGACGCAGCGGACAAGTTCTCGCGCATGCGCTGTGCGCGGCTGTATTCGGCGCATTTGAGATCTCAGCTCGGAGCGTGCGCATTGAATGTCTGACCGCTCCGAGCTGAGATCTCAAATGCGCCGAATACAGCCGCGCACAGCGCATGCGCGAGAACTTGTCCGCTGCGTCACACGGAGAAGGACATGGGCGGGCTGGAGGGACGCGCTGGGCGGCGGCTGTGTATGAAGGTAGACGGAGCCTCTAGGTGCTAATGACGCCCACATAGCACCTAGAGGCTCATTAGCATATTTATAAAAGTTAGTTTTTTAGCAAAACCGCTGCCCCACAAGTGATTATAGTAGGATGGTTGGCCAGAGCAGACACTAGCAGATCGCTAGTGTCTGACAGCTAATTATGTCATACGAAGTGATAGAAACCCTTTAAAGCTGGCATACTCACAAGCTCACTCACCCCTCCAGAGTGTGCCTGGCATCATGGTAAGCTAGATCATGATCGCCTTACAACCTTTTGAAGAATTTACAGTTTTCAAGAAGGGCAGTGAAGAGAGAAGAACATTTCTTTCATGACGTAAACTAAGGTAGGCAGATAGAAAGAGGAATTCCCATCGTATTTTCAAAGAATACAGTTCCAGCAAAGTGAATGAGATTTGCCAAATCTCATGTACACTTTCCTTATTTTGTAAGTGTGGAAACTGACCTGTTGTGAGCATTTTGAAGTCCAGCATGTCAATTGTTTGTGCGATTCTGCATCTTATGTAGAGGGATTTCCCCCATAGACTTCAATTAGGTTGTTAAACAGAAAATCCACAATAAAAAGTGGGGATTTATGTGCATTTTTTAAGTAGTTTTGGTGCAGATTTTCTGAACACAAATCCACATCTTATGCAGTTACCCTAAATGACAGAATCTATTTATTTTAATTCACTGGTTCGAATATGCCATCAACATCTGGTCAGCAGGGGCAGACACCCTGCACCCCTGATAGTCAGGAATAATTCCAACACCGAAACTACACAAGAACAGAAGATCGGCAGGGATGCAGGGGGTCGCACCGGATCACTGCCAATTAGATATGGACGGCCTATCCTGCAGATAGACTATCAATAGCAACATCCCGGAATACCCCATTTAAGTTCCTGAAAATCTTACAGAAAAGTTTATAGAACAGTTATTCACAAATCATCATAATGGATACGGTCAATAAAAACGCACATAAAAAGGTTGTTTTTTATTGTATAGAAAAGCAACTTTCTGGTGTACATGTCTGGTATACATTGTATACAACTGCACAGTCCTTGTTCTTTTTAATTCTATTTGAACCTAATACACCAACATGTATCTCACGTGAAAATGTACAAGCAAAAATATTCATATGCTACGTACCTACACAGAATACACAAAGACACTGAATTTTAAAAACTCAAGGATACGCAAATAAACAAAACAAAAAAAAGGCACACAAAATATTTATTCCATTACACAAATTTCTTGTACTTGGATGCATGCATACATTTTAAGGAGGAGACATCAATATGTAAAAAGCATCAATCCACCCAGGCTGCTATATACAGATCAGAGATCTTAAAATCATCTACCTCATCGTTACGTAGACATGATGCCACGGAGAGCCACAACTCTTATCACCAAGTGCAGACACTCTGTCAAAATATCTTTTTTTTGGGGAGGGGGGGGGGGGGGGGGAGCGGGGAAAAAAAAAAACAAACAAAAAAAAAACAATGCATATTTTCTTCTCAAACCAGTTTTATAAGCCAGGTGAAGGGGTTCTGCATCCAGATCATTCAACCCATAAAAAAGAGAAAAAGAAATCCTACCCATTATAATGCAACTGCCCCAGTAACCATTACATCTGTCTATGCAGAAATGAAAACTGTACTTTCTACATAACAAGACATTCTAAAGTTGACCAGTCTGACTCCATATGGCTCCTGCATCATCTTGCTTGGATATGGATTGTAGGTCCTAAAAAAAAAAATTCAGGACACATACATCCATTTATTGTACCAACTCACTGCATCCCAAACCACTGCTCTTGATCTGCCCACTGGGCTGCCTCACTGTCACTTCCTTCCAAGTCTCCTTCTTCTCCACTACCCTCCATGTCATCCACATCTTCGTCTTGAGTAGCATCTGTTGGACTCTCTTCCTTCTCCATTTTTTGCATTCCCTCGAGTGACTTCTGATCATTTGGATCCAGACTAAGAAAAAACAAAATCAGTCATGTGCTGTGTATAGCAAAATCTTAGAGATATATCATTCATGCAACAGTTTCTTCTTCTCCTTGGAGGTCTTCTGAACAAAAAGTCTATAATTATATGTACAGACTTAGGTTTATGGATTATCATAGTGTACCGTTATTCTAGCAGGCAAGCTTGTCAAATTTCTGGGATTTTGTAGACAAAGGGGGGAATTAATTAAATGCATGGAAGGAAAAACTTTTGGCACAAGACTTGCTCAGCAGGAGGAGCCGACACAGACCACCAAATTTAGCAATACTTATGCTAGAAAACTGGCGTACTTTAAACCAGAAATGTACGCCAGCTCTTTGCAGTGCAGATTTCATATTTTGCCACGTGGATCTCCCAAGATACTTCACAATTTTTACAGAGTATGTTTTTTTGTTGTTGTTTAAGACTGGTATAAGGAATGCCAATCTTAATAAATCCCCCCCCAAAGTATTGGGCTATAGAACAGAGATGACTGCCACCAGCTGCAGACAGTACATGCCCCCTGAGAATGGGCACACCCCCTGAGCTGCCAGCTTGAAATAAATCTAGCAATTGGAGCAATGAGGAGATATCCATGTGCGGTACTGGGCTGGTTCTAGCTTTGTTAGAAAGAGATTGTCATGTACTATATGATGTCAGATTTTCACTTTTTACATTAATCATGGGGTAACTCCTTTAAGAAATGAAAGCTCGATGGTAGTATACCATTGTTTGTCCTTCTGACTAGGATTCATCAAAATGCACTGGGTTTCTGAAGCTCACAATAGCCCTGGAATGAACGCACTATAATTACCAAAAACAAGACGCGAATATTCTTTATGATACTTCCCTTACACTCTTTATATCATAAGCTGGACCATTGCACAGATGCTGCATATATTGCATCTATATTCTTTCAATGTGCAAATGTCTCCACTACAACTCGAAGTGACGGAGATTTACATTTTGTTCATTTAAAAAAAAAAAAAATTAAAACCATAAAATGACACGTGGATGTCTCCTAGAAGTGTTCTGCTGCAGCGTGCTATGCAATGCACATGCTCCACACTTTGCTGTAGGATGCTGCATTACAGCAACACATTAATGTGAGGTTCACATAGGGAAGCCTATTCCCTGCACAGCCAAGAGCTATAACAGGCCACCTCTATAGTCTCTGAGCATCGCCTTCATTTTTTAACTGGCTCTTCATGACATTGGCACAAATGTATACACCAACTACAGATCTTTTAACCCATAAAAAAAAAGAACAAAGAAATACAAAGAAAGGCAAAAGGCATTTACAAGCTAGTTTACAACAGTTCTTCAAGCGCCTTCAGCTATAAACTATACGAGAAGGAAAATACTAATCGCCTTTTTTTTTTTTTTTAAACCCAGATTACTTTACAGCTTTTTTCTTAAAGGCATAATATGCCCTCCTGCCTGTGTGAACTGGAACATCGGAAGAGAGCACTGCAGAAAACAATGTTTGTATGATGAGATTCCTATATAAGTGGATCTTATACAGAAAGCTGTTAATACCAGTCACATGTATGTACAGGTACAACAGCCCGGGATATAATCATAGGGATAGACATTATCCTGGACTTGTTCAGTCCCAGTGATGAACACTATAAACAAACAGATTTATGCTGCACAAAAAAAATGTATATTGGGCTCCATTCACGTACTTAGTTGCTGCATAGAATACCATAAGCTACGCCATTTTATAAGGGGGGTCCATTAAAGAAAGTAACATAATTATCAATATCCCTGTAACAAAATGTAAACCTTTAAAAGGGTTTGTCCAGGATTGTAAAATTGAGGTCTTATCCTCAGTCTCATCAATTCTTATCAATGGAGGTCCAATACCCCAAACCCCTGCTCAACAGGTGTTTAAAGTGTAACTGTCAGATTTTAATTTTTATTTGCTAGTTTATTAGAGCTAGGCATGTATACCTGAGTGAGTCTGTCAATGATTGTCAAAAGATCTGTAATTACCTTATAATAACAGCTTCATTAATGTTCCCTGTCCCTTTCCATTGGTCCTTTAAAAGACTGTTGCTAGGGTTTGTCTGTCTTCCCTTTAGTGTAAACAGAAGGTAGAGGGGCGGTCCTTCAAACTGCATGTCTGCAGTATGAGGAGGCGTGTCTCAGTAATACAATCTGATTGGCTGACAGGAAACTGCTGTCTACAGCAAGTGTGTATGGGAAGGCAGTTTTTGCCTCAGAGAACTGGCAGAGGAGGCACCTTGAGAAGATCCTCATATTGTAGAGGTTAAAACAGCCATAAAGTAAGGGAAAAACTCAAGGAAAACAGTGGTATGTGAAGAAACTAAAGACTGCTTTATGCATAATGCTACAACAGCAGTAACATATGCTAAAATTGATTTTATTTGATGAAAAGATGACAGTTACACTTTAACTGTAGCGCCGGCGCGGGACTGTGTAGTGGTTGGAGCTGGGTACTGCAGTGCTACTCCCATTTACCTCAACACAGTGGATTATTATTATTATTTATTATTTAAGCGCCATTCATTCCATAGAGCTGTACATATGAAAAGGGGTATACATACATAATATAGACAATTGCACTAAGCATAAACAAGACGCGTTACAAACTGGTACAGAAGGAGAGAGGACCCTGCCCGTGAGGCTTACAATCTACATGGTATGGGAGAAGGACACAGTAGGTTAGGGTGAAGTTGGTCATGGCCGTATAGAGGCAGCAAGGTCACTGGTTGTAGGCTTGTCTGAAGAGGTGGGTTTTTAGGTTTCTTTTGAAGGATTCCACTGTAGATGAGAGTCTGATATGTTGGGGTAGCGAGTTACAGAGTGTGGGGGATGCACGAGAGAAATCTTGGAGGCGATTGTGGGAAGTGATAAGAGGAGAGAAGGAGGTCTTGTGAGGATCGGAGATTGCGTGTGGGGATGTATCGGGAAAGTAGCTCAGAGATGTAGGGAGGGGACAGGTTGTGGGCGGCCTTGTATGTATTTGTTAGTATTTTGAACTGAATTCGCTGAGCAATGGGGAGCCAGTGAAAGGATAGCAGAGGGAGAGGCAGAGGAGTAACAGGGTGAAAGGTGGATTGGTCGGGCAGCAGAGTTTAAGATAGATTGGAGGAATGCGAGAGTGCTAGATGGAAGGCCACAGAGGAGAATGTTGCAGTAGTCGAGGCGGGAGATGATGGAGGCATATACAAGCATTTTCGCAGATTCAACGTTAAGGAAAGCGCGGATGCGGGAGAGGTTTTTGAGTTGGAGGCGGCAGGTGGTGGAAAGGGCTTGGATGTGCGGTCGGAAGGAGAGGGCAGAATCCAAGGTCACTCCAAGGCAGAGGACTTTGTTGACCGGGGAGTGTGTGCAGCCATTGATCGTGATAGATAGGTCTGTTGGGGGGCGGGGTGGTTGAGCAAGATGGGGGAAAGATGATGAATTCGGTTTTATCCACGTTAAGTTTTAGAAAGCAAGAGGAGAAGGATGATATAGAAGATAGACATTGTGGGATTCTGGATAATAGGGTGGAGATGTCAGGACCAGAGAGGTAGATTTGTATGTCGTCAGCATAAAAGTGATACTGAAAGCCATGGGACTCTGAGATGTCCG
Source organism: Bufo bufo (assembly GCF_905171765.1). Lineage (NCBI taxonomy): Eukaryota > Metazoa > Chordata > Amphibia > Anura > Bufonidae > Bufo > Bufo bufo. The sequence continues at coordinate 209,900,357 of NC_053390.1, forward strand.
AGGCCAAAAGTGTAAATAGAGAAGAGCAGGGGTCTTAGGACAGAGCCTTGCGGGACACCAACAGAGAGGGAATAAGACGAGAAGGTGGTGTGAGAGTGTGAAACGCTAAACGTTCGGTCTGTGAGGTATGATGTGATCCAGGAAAGGGCCAGGTCAGTGATGCCAAGAGATGAGAGAGTTTGCAACATGTTGTTCAAGTAGCTTTGAGGCATACGGAAGAAGTGATATGGGGCGATAACTGGACAAAGAAGATGGGTCAAGTTAAGGCTTTTTGAGGATGGGTGTAATGGTAGCATGTTTAAAAGCAGAGGGGGAGACACCAGAGGTTAGTGATAGGTTGATAGATGAGTTAGGGCTGGGATAAACACTGTGGTGAGGTTAGGGATGAGGTGGGATGGGATTGGGTCAAATGCACAGGTGGTGAGATGTGATCTGGAGAGTAGAGTGGAGAGTTTTTCTTCTGTAATGGTAGAGAAGTGGGTTTTGCGAGAAGAGGACCGAGCAGTTGTGTAGAGGGTCTGTGGGGACTGTGTACTGAAGATTACCTTAATTGAACCGTGTAGAACTGATCAACGAAGGTGCAGGGTGGCAGACCCCAATTGATGGCTTATCCTGGACAACCCCTTTAAGTTCACTTTTCATTTACTAATATATGACCAGCATAAAACCAGTATCTACATGCTGATGGTTCCCTATTTGCAAGATAAACAATGTTGCCAAATATAAGCAATTTTCCAAACAGTATCATTTATCTGCCATGACCCAACCAAAATACTCCATGTTATTCAGTTGCCTGTTCTGGGATGCTATCCTTTAGCAGTTCTTTATTTCACAGGACGAGCATGTGACCAGATTTGATCTAACCGCTACAAGTTTTCAGCAGGCAAATCCTGTGGAAACAAGGGGCCCACCACTCTTCTAAGTGGAATTTCTTTATATCCATAGGTGGATTATTTAAAAGGCCACTCATGTAGAGGAGACATGGTTTGTTACACAGGCACAGAAATGCAAATAATGAAAGTACCTGAGAGCAATGCTGTACTGGTCCATAGCTTCCTGAAATTCATTCACAGCAACAAGGAAGTCACCCAGCATACGATGCAGGACACAGTCGCTTTGATTTGCAAGAGTACTTCGTAACAGAGCTATGCCTTCTTCATACTTCTGTTCTCGGCCTGTAAGTATAAAATGTTTATTTAAATCGTAAAACTGAGGAGACATTAATAAAGAACCAGTCAGTAATTTTCTGTTTAGATGATATCTACAGAAAGCATTTTAGGAGATTTCCTGCAGCCGGCAAGTGTCTCCTCCATCACTGCCTCTCCATCTTCGGCTGGAGACCGGCTGCTATCCATTTATGTGCACTAGCATGGCCTCACAGTCACAGGAAGTTTGCCTATATAGGCAGAAAGGATTTCTCACGGTCTAGGCAAATCTGACATCCACCAGTGTGGCAAAGCTAGATTACAAACCTTATGGATTTGTACATGGTCCAGATGTTACCCTTCGATTGTACACATAACCCAGCTTTCCCAGGACCGTGAAAGGCACATCTGCTTAGCTATGGCACTATTCAAGAGCAGGGAATAGGATTAATCTGGTTAGATTTGGCATTCTGCCGTCTATTACAGTGCCACATGGCAGTGACTCAGCTTTCCCAGTCCGCTGAAAGGCAAATCTGCCTAGCAAAAGCATTATTTGGGATTGAGGAGATGGATTTATTGAGGAAGACTTAATATTTAGCCATTCCTATTACCAGTCCATATAATGTGCATTCCCGGGACTCTAAATAACAAATCTGCCTAGCTATGCTACAACATGAAGGATTTGTCATGGGTAATTTTACTCAGCTTTTCCAGGCCCTGCTTGGGATCCCCTAATATTAGGAACTTACCAATTCATGAATCGGCTGATCTGGCATTCAGCAGTCTGGGAAAGCTGGGTAACAATGTCTATGGGGCAGTGATGGAGGCATATTGGTTATATAAAATACACAGTGCTACCCTGATACAATGTGTCACTATCATATTGTATATTAGAATGGAGTACCGCACACGGTTTTACTTTTCCGGTGCCAGCAAAGACCCGACGGTCATCCGACAATAGTATAAATATGCGGCACACAGAATATTTTTTGCAATTTAAAAAAGGTACATTTTTTTTTTTGTGATTTTCACAATAAGAGGTTCATGATCCAGTTTATAGAAAATTAAATGCTGCGTAACCACTATCCATATATGAGCCGGACATTCCGGTCCATAGGGACCTTCTTCAGCGGCTTGGAGTTTCTATAGGAAAATAATAGCACATCTAAAATGAGGTATCTGAACCCTTTGTGATAAACAAATATGGATATATATATATATATATATATATATATATACACACACACACACACATACATATATATATATACACACAATTGATTATATACATAATGACGATAAAGGCCAATATATAGACGAAATGTGGTGGAAAGAGAGTATGGAGGTGTAAGGAAAATATAGTATAGTATATGTACTGGACAATATTAGAGATGGTAGCTGGTAAATGGTATGTAGCAGTATGGTGGTTGTATAAAGTATAGCTATATATAGAATGCGAGGTCAAAGACAAGGTAGTATAGTAGGCAACATAAATAAGAATACAGAGATGTCGGTAATATAGTGAAGGTAGAAGGATGTAAAGAGCTGCATACAGGTAGGCAAAAGTACGTACAATACCTGTGGTCAGAGATAAAGGGATATCTGGATCGCATTTTCAGCCAGATCTGGCGTCTATTTAAAGTGTATTGCATTCTCTGAGTGACGGTCACGTGATTACGTTGTCACGTGATGTGGGCGGGCCACAGCCTAATATGCTAGATTCTGACCTCTATGTGCGGTGTATGGGCTCTATTGAGTGCGGTCACATGATCATATTTATTTTATTTCATTTTGTTCTCCATAACTAAATTCTTTATTCTTTTGCTCCATCTACATAGATAACAACTTCCTACTATAGACCACACATTTTTTACTAGTGGAACAGATCACATGACACTGTGGAACACATCCTCTACACCACCCATATCACATGGCAACATTATCATGTGACCGCACTCAATAGAGCCCATACACCGCACCCAGAGGTCAGAATCTAGCACATTAGACCCCTTTCACACGAGCGAGAATTCCGTGCGGGTGCAATGTGTGACGCGAACGCACTGCGCCCGCATGGAATCCGGACCCATTCATTTAAAATGGTCTGTGTACATGAGGTTTTCACGCATCACTTTTGCTTTGCATGAAAAATCACAGCAGGTTGTATATTCAGCGATTTTCACGCAACGCTGGCCCCATAGAAGTAAATCGCATTGCACCCGCGCAATAAAAACTGAACGCGATCGCAAACAAAACTGAATGGCTTTGTTTGTGAAATCGCGCAGTTTTCACTGAACGCATCAGCAACGCATCCGGACACGCTCATCTGCAAGGGGCCTTAGGCTGTGAAACACATCACCGGCCTGTCCACATCACGTGACGACGTAATCATGTGACTGCCACTCAGAGAAGCCAATACACTTAAAAGGGAGTCTGTCACTAAAATATGACGTTATACACTACTTAGAAAAAATGTGGGTGATTGAGTCAGCACAACCCTATATGCAGGTGCATATCTCTATGGCGAAATACATATACAAAGAAAGACACAAATACAATAGCACTCTGCAACCAGCATTCTGCCCTGCCTCTATGCTGGATGAGGCATTGGTGTACATTTTGGCCAAAGCGTAATAAGCCACTCACCACGTCAAGGTCGCCTCTATGGAGTGGTCCCTAACACTAGCTCCTACCTGTTTATGGGCCATGACAGCCACACAAAATCCAGGGAATGCAGGCGCAGCATGCACGCCAAGCACACTCTGCTTTTAACCCCGTCCGGTGCCATTACAGCATTCATCGGATCCAGGGATGCAAGTACCAACATGCATGCTGAGCCCACTATATACTTCTCTTGGAGCCAAATGGCTACTGGTAGGTGCTATGTATGCAGACTCAGTTTTATACTGACTATAAAACCAGGCTCCAGGACAGATTGACTGGTCAGGTGTGCATGACTGCATGGAGATCGCCACGCCTCCAATATATACTACAAAGAAAAAATGTGGGTGATTGAGTCAGCACAACCCTATATGCAGGTGCACATCGCTATGGCGAAATACATATACAAAGAAAAAGACACAAATGCAATGGCACTCTGCAACCAGCATTCTGCCCTGCCTCTATGCTGGATGAGGCATTGGTGTACATTTTGGCCAAAGCGTAATAAGCCACTCACCACGTCAAGGTCGCCTCTATGGAGTGGTCCCTAACACTAGCTCCTACCTGTTTATGAGCCATGACAGCCACACAAAATCCATACACTACTTACATGGCTCTCTAGAACACCTATCCATGATTCAAATGGTACCTTTGTAATTTTATTCTGACTTTCACCAGCAGGAAAAACGATGTTTAATCCATATGCAAATGAGGGCTCGCTGTTGTTACATAATTCCTACCCAGCCTCTTCCTTGGCCCGCCCTGCAAGTCCCTTGCTTCATCCACAGGACTGGCCAATATCCCACGCGCGCAGTGCACATATACATATATATATATATATGTATATATATATATATCCATATTGAGTACTTCATTTATCACAAAGGGTTCAGATACCTCATCATAGATGTGCTATTTTTTTTCTATAGAAACTCCAAGCCGCTGAAGAAGGTCCCTATGGACTGAAACGTCCGGCACATTATATATATATATATATATATATATATATATATATATATATATATATATATATATATATATATATATATATATATTTATTTAGTGGCTACGCAGCATTTAATTTCCTATAAACTGGATCATGAACCTCTTATTCTGAAAAATCCCTAAATAAAATTACCTTTAAATTGCAAAAAATATTCTGTGTGCCGCATATTTATACTACTACTATATGGTGGTTTAATCATTAAGTAAACAGGCAAATTTGGAATTCAGCAGTCTGGAAAAGCTAGATAACCTCTACAGAGATGTTATGGAGGTCACACTTGTTACATACATTCTGTATACACTATGGGGGACATTTATAATGCCAAAAGTGGCACAAAAGGTGTCGGAAGTCTAGGTGCACAGCTTACGTGCAGGAAAACTTGAGACACATCACTTTTCCAAAGTGGCGAGAAAAAGGGGAGTAGCAGGGAAGCAGCTGGGCCAGCCTCATTTGCAATTTTCCACATTGGTTTTTGGAGTGGAAAATGGCTTAAAGGGAACCTGTCACCAGGATTTTGTGTATAGCGCTTAGGACATGGGTTCCTAGATAGCCGCTAGCACATCTGCAATATCCAGTCCCCATAGCTCTGTGTGCTTTAAATGTGTAAAAAAAAACGATTTGATACATATGCAAATTAACTTGAGATGAGTCCTGTATGTGAGATGAGTCTGGGACAGGACTCATCTCAGGTTAATTTGCATATGTATCAAATCGATTTTTTTACACAATAAAAGCACACAGAGCTATGGGGACTGGGTATTGTGGATGTGCTAGTGGCCATCTAGCAACCCATGTCCTTAGCTCTATACACAAAATCCCGGTGCCAGCAAGAAGGATGGATAGAGTTAAGGGTCCATTCACACATCCGCAAAATGGGTCTGCATTTTTCAATGGGGCCGCAGAAGATGCGGACAGCACACAGTGTGCTGTCCGCATCCGCACTTCCATTCTGGGGCCCCCCAAAAAAATAGAACATGTCCTATTCTTGTCCGCATCCACAGACAAGAAAGGGCATTTCTATTATAGTGCTGGCCATGTGCGGTCCGCAAAATGAGGAACGCACATGGCCAGTGTCAGTGTTTTGCGGATTCGCAATCTGCAGACGTGTAAATGGATCCTAAGTCTGTATCAGGCCCTGCCTGACGAAGTGCCAAACTTGTGGCCTGAGCCTCTATATTACTTTAGTGCCTCCTTCTGCAGCACAGAGGGACTTGAGACCAGATAGTGGTAAAAGTCCAGTTCACCTGCATCTGCAGTTTAAAGGGTGCACGGAAGGGATGAGACCCCGAATGGTAAACTTGAAGTAAAAGAAAATCCAGCACCTCGTATCTTTGCTTGACGGTGTTTATTCCACAATCCAAAGTGTAAGCGGTAACGGAACCCTCAAAGTACAAGCCCCAATGCGGTCTACATGTTTCGAACCAGATGGTTCTTAATCATGACCAAGAACCATCTGGTTCGAAACATGTAGACCGCATTGGGGCTTGTACTTTGAGGGTACATGCAGTTAAGGAAGGAATTATCACTGCACAACTAGGAAAATTAACTATTCAGCGGTATGTTATATGGTTGATACTGTATATACTACAGCTGGTACTATGTCTGGCACTGTTAACACATTCATTTTATTGTTAAGTATGACATTTCCTCCAACAAAAGGTCCATGCTCAATGTGCAGATAAAAATTATCCAGACTACATGCAGCTCCCTCCTACTTTTTGGCTTGCATGCACTAGCATTAGAGAGGGGAGAGAAGACATGGCTGCAACCTGAGAGAACAATGCACTGTTTTTCTATTATATTTTTTACGGTCTGCAATTGTGACATCTTAAGAAAAAGCAAATAACAAAGACTCATAAGGAGATTGTTACATTTTGTTACAAACTGTAATAAAGGTAATATTTTTAACAGTGGCTGTAGTTGAGAGAATGGGCCAGAGAATAAAACTTTGTGGAATTGCTTCATTAAGTATATACTTTTAAATACATTTCCAAAGACAACTGTCTTTCCAAGGCACTCAAATGCATCTTTGTGGCTCAGGTTAGTTGCAGTCATGTGTCTCCTACTGTTAGCATCCTATTACCACAGGTCTTGGAGTAACCCAAGCTAGGTTGACCCTATCTGTCAGAGAAAGAAGAGCACTAAAGAGTTAATTTGGATAAAGACAAGTTGTTTCAAATGTACCAAAGCCTTGTGAGTGCTATTTTATCCTGGAAAAGAGCACCACATCACGGAAATAATGCAAACTACAATGGAGAAAGGAAGCTGGGCCCCAATATTCAGCCAATATATAATTCAGACGGTGATTGATATGAGAGTGGATGCACTCTGCTCACCTGCTACCCAAGTACTCACAGAAGAACTCTGAGTAAAATCCTTTTCTCATCTGTATTATTTAGGGGGGGGGGGGGAGAAGGGGGGAAGAGAACAAAGGCTTGACCATGGGTATAGCTGTTGCCGCTAGAAGGTGGACACTAAGCACACAAAGTGTAAGCTCCTCCCCTTCAGCTATACCCTTCCTACAGGGACTAAGCTAAATCCGTTTTAGCTTAGTGTCTGTAGGAGGCAGACCTCCTTGTGTTGCAGGTCTGCTGGTTTTTGTTCTGGAGTTGAGGGCAATTCAGCTCTCTGCGGCATTGGGCCGACCATCTCAGGGGTCGTCCAGTTCGGGTTCAGTCCAACAACTCCATGGCGGTGGCGTACCTCAATCACCAGGGCGGCACTTGGATCCCGGCAGCCATGGAGGAGACTGCGCGGATTCTCAGCTGGACGGAGAAACATGCTCCGGCACTATCGGCAGTTCACATCCCCGGCGAAGACAACTGGATCGCAGACTCTCTCAGCCGGGAGCGTCTCGATCCCGGCGAGTGGGCTCTTCACCCGCAGGTGTTTCGAGCCATCTGCGAGAGGTGGGGTCGACCGGATGGCCTCCCGCTTCAACAAGGTCAAGGACTTTGTCGCGTGGTCCAGGGACCCCATGGCCCCACCGGCGTGCGACTCGCTGGCGATTCTGTGGAGTCGGTTCACGTTTCCTTACGTGGTCCCGCCTCTTCCTCTCATTCCGTGTCTCCTCCGGAAGATCAGGTCCAAATTCTGCCCGTCATTCTTGTGGCCCCAGATTGGCCTCGCCGGGTTTGGCACGTGTCTCTAGTCGTCCTTCTCGCCGACTAACCCTGGCGTCTTCCTCTTCGGGAGGACCTTCTGTCGCAGGGGGCAATCTTCCACCCAAATTTAAGGTCGTTACATTTAATGGCATGGCTGTTGAAGCCGCCGTACTGAAGGCTTGTTTTTTTTCGGATGCGATAGTCCAGACCATGATTCAAGTCAGGAAGCTGTCGTCTTCCAGAATCTACCACTGGACCTGGAAGTCCTAATTTAGTTGGTGCGAGCGGCATCAGCTGCCTCCTGTTCGGTTCTCTTTGCCATGACTCTTGGCTTTCCTGCAGTCGGGCATGGACTTGGGGATGGCTCTCAGATCCCTCAAAGGGCAAGTTTCGGCTCTCTGCGTTTTTCTTCAGCAAAATTTGGCTTCAATTTCGGCGGTTCTGACTTTTCTGCAGGGGGTGGTGCATGCTGCTCCCCCTTTCCATCCTTCGTTGGATCCTTGGGGTCTTAATCTAGTGCTCAACGCTCTCCAGTCTTTTCTCAGTTTGAGCCCTTGCAGCAGGTGTCGCTTCCCATCTTACAAGGTGGCGTTTTTGGTGGCAATCATGTCCATCCGTAGGGTGTCGGAACTCACGGCTCTTTCATGTCGGTCACCTTTTCTGATCCGTCATCAGGATAAGGTGGTCCTTCGCCCTGTGCAGTCCTTCCTGCTGAAGGTGGTGTCGGAATTCCATCTAAATGAGAAGATTATTCTCCCTTCATTTTGTCCGGACCAGTCTCATCCTCGGGAGCAGTCGCAGCATACCCTGGATTTGGTACGAGCAGTTTGAGTCTCTGTCCCATACGGCATCTTTCCGGCGGACGGATTCCCTGTTCGTAAATCCAGAGGGGCCGAGACAAGGGCTGGCATCGAAGTCTTCCATTTCCCGATGGATTTGTTTGGCCATTGTGGAAGCGTACCGCGTTAATGGCCGGGCCCCACCCTTCTGGGTGACTGCTCATTCAGCTCAGGCAGTGGGGGCCTCTTGGGCAGTGCATCACAGGGCTTCCGCTCTTCAGGTGTGCAAGGCGGCTACCTGGTCGTCTTTGCATACTTTTTCCAAGTTTTATAGAGTGCACACCTTTGAGTCTTCTGACGCTTCTCTGGGATGTAGAGTTTTGCATATGGCAGTTCTCTGATTGACGGGGGGGTTGCTTGTTATGCCCTTGAGGACTGCTCTGTAACGTCCCATGGCCAAGCCTGTGTACCCCAATGATACGAATGAGAAAACTAGATTTTTGTACTTACCGTAAAATCTGTTTCTCTTCCGTTCATTGGGGGACAAGCTCCCACCCATTCTTTTGTTTAGGGGCCTTTTCGGACCTGTGTGGTTCTGGGTTTGTACATAGTGTGATTTATTTCTGTTTCTTCTCCTACTGCTTTTGCACTAACTGATTTAGCTTGGTCCCTGTAGGAAGGGTATAGCTGAAGGGGAGGAGCTGACACTTTGTGTGCTTAGTGTCAGCCTCCTAGCGGCAACAGCTTTACCCATGGTCAAGCCTGTGAACGGAAGAGAAACAGATTTTACGGCAAGTACAAAAATCTAGTTTTCACATGGTATGATAAAGCGGGCAAAAATAAGGATCCAAAGAGTTCAAAAGAGTTCAAAAGAACACCAAACGGAAAGGTCAAGCACTGCCCCTAGATCAAGTTTTACCTGGAGTATTCCTTTAAAGGAAATCTGTCACCAAGAAAATGCAGTGCAATATACAGGCAGCAAATGATACAGCAGAAGGAGCTGGGCAGACAGACAGTTTTATGGGAAACTAGCAAAACATGCAATTTATTCATATATCTCTGCTCTTTCTTAGCTCAAAAGCCATGTGGGCATCCCTATGATTGACAGCTATACAGGAAAGTCTGTCTATTACTGATAAGACAGCCCTGTGTATTATGGAGCCTATAAAAAGAAGGCATTTTAATGAAACAGTCTATTCAGCTCCTCCTGCACTATAACATGCTGCCTGCAAATTGCACTGCATTTTAAAGAGTCTTAAGATTTTACATTGATAGTTTATCCTTGTTATAGGCCATCAACGTGGGATCAACAGAGGTCCCTAACCCAGGACATCAGCAGACCAAAGTAGCAGCACTGCTTGCTGGAGCAACATGGCGCATAACTGCGGTGCATTCAAATGGATGTTTCTGGTACTCCTGCACCGTTCAAGTGAACAGGGTTGATTGGGTTCTCAAGGAATTAAGAAAATTAAAATATTAAAAATATTACTTTATTATAAACATATCCCCAAATACCTTTTATTAGTTATAATAACTCGTTTATAACGGACAAAACGAGCCAATATAACTAATGAAAGGTATTTAGGAATATATTTATAATAAAGTAATATTTAAGTATTTTCATTTACTTAATTCCCAGAGAACTCCTTTAACTTACAGTATCACACATATGGATGCTGAGGTGTCAGGTACTGTAGGTCTTCTGCTTATTAGTGGCGGACCCATTTCAGATGCTGCATCACACACAGCTGGACGAGTATGGATGTGGCTGCGTCGGGCATTGCAGCCAGAGTTTCAGTGGTAGGATAGGGATTAATCAACCCTTATATGCGTTTCTGCATGGTTTCTACATTGTGGCAGCTGGTTGATGACCCCACCACAATGCAGGGAATGTCAGAGCTCCACAGAACTCCATATGAACTTTTCTTTATAATGTGATCAGGTATTTTACACACAACTACTGGTCTGACCAAATTACTTACTGAGTAGTTCAGCTTTCTTTACGACCGCCTTTATGTAATCTGGCCTTTGTAAAAGTGCTTTGTCTAGAAGGGTTTTTGCCTTTTCTTGAGTTACTGGATCTTCCAAGCACACAGTTGCCAGTAGAGTCAGTGTCTGCGCGTTGGCTCCAAGAGTCTTGTAAACATTATTGGCCATGACCATAGCTTCCCGGACACTATTAGATGCCAGATAACATTCAATGAGCCCTGGTAAAAGAGAAGAACAAAGGCTCTCTGTCAGAAGAGCATTAACTTGGTAGCTACTGAGGAAATGGTTAAGGCAGCAGTGCCAGGCCTCCGTGTTACATGCCAACCTCAGATAAAAGCAAAAATTATACAGTACAGACCAGCAGTGCAGAACAATGCCTCCGCTCCGTCACTCAGTAAATCACCAGATACGGTTTCCCGCATGCAGAACAGTCTACTGCTAAAATAAGGCGCATTCTGCATTACAATGAGACATGAAAACAATCACAGAAGCAATTCAAAGACTAGCAAGTTAAAAACCTCTAAATATGCATAATGGGTGCACAAATCACATTATTCAAAGTACGTAAAAGGAATGCGCCAAACTGGATGAGCCAAACTTGGGTTAATGGATTGGGTTAATGGATCCACTAAATAACCCCCAGTAACCAAATGCGGAAAACACCCCAAAATAATACAATGAAATGAATACCATCATATAATCTAGATCAGTATAACACGGGTTATGCTGGCATGCATGCGCTGTGGCATGTGTTGTGCCATCCAGACTGGACAAAAGTGCTTCTTCTGCTGTTCAGCTGCATTTACCATTATGCAGCTGAACAGGAATAGAAGAGCACAGATTTGGTGAAACAAAGCTGAACATGTGCTCATGAAGAGGAGTTCATACATACCTCTTAGGTCTAAAGTTACATGCATACACATTCTTAAAATCATCAGATCAGGAAAGAACAAAAGTCTTGTTTTAAAGTGTAAGGCCTGTTTCAGGCGAGTGTGTCCTGTACGGAAATCGCACTGTGTGAGCGCGCGATTTCCGGTTGTGGACACTACTCATTTCACAGGAGCACATGGCATTATACGGATTTATAATACTGTGTCTCTGCATGACCTTAGCGTTACAGAATTATACTGACATAAAGATGTCAGTTTAATTCTATAGAATTAATATTCTACAGAATATTAATTTATTTTGTGAAGTTACATTTATAGCAGTTTATTTATTTAGTGAAGCTGTTCATTGCCCAGAAATGTCCCTTAGTAGTGCTCTCTAACTGAGCGTTGCTAAGGCATATCCATCTTCCTAGTATAGTACAATCCAGTACTGACCATGAAGAAAGCTGGGCTCCCAGCTGACGCCATCACTGGTTCCTCACATACTGTCCATATATTACTGTGTGTACCCTAAATACTGTATAAAGTGTTCACATTCCTACTATTTCCCACTAATCACCACTAACAGTGAGCGATCCTGCTGTATCCCCGATGCGCTCAGTAATTTACCAGCCACCGGTAGATACATGACAGCGAGCAGTAAGCACTCGCTATTGTGAATGCAGGGAGAAGCTATTCTACAGCATATAAATTACAGTATATAAACTGTCCCTATATACTGCTGAATAGCTTCTCCCTGCATTTACAGTAGCGAGCGCTTACTGCTCGCAGTCATGTACCTCCCAGCGGCTGGTTAGTTATTCAGCACGCCAGGGAAAAAGTACAATCACTCACTGATAGAACTGGTCATGCTGATCAGTGAGAAATAGCAGGGAGATGAACATAAATTTAGGATGGAATATATATATATATATATATATATATATATATATATATATATATATATATATATTTATATATTTTTTTAAATATACCGTACACTATGTGAGGGAGCAGTGAGGGCAGCAGCCCACCAGCTCCCACCCAACATAGTGTCGGAGCTGAAGGCAGCATGTTATAGAGCAGGAGGAGCTGAGCAGATTACGATTCAGTAAAATTTATACTTTTATTTATGTTTCTGCTCATTCTGGGCTTTGAAGTCAAGGAGGTGGACCCATCAGTGACTGACAGCCTTCCCTCTATGACTGTGTATACAGAGGTAGCTGTCAATCACTGATAAGACCGCCTCCTGGACTTCAAAGCCCAAAATTGGCAGGAATTTCAATGGATAAAACACAAGTTATACGGAATCTTTACCCACAAACTATATATCAATCTGCTCAGCTCCTCCTGCTCTATAACATGCTGCTAGTAGCTAACATTGCATTTTCATGGCGATAGGAAATGGATACACACAACTACCATAACGCAATTTTGCAGCAGTGATTATAATAAAAAAACAGATTTACAAGTAAAATGCATACTCTAGAATAGTCCTTACGCAAATAAAATATACGCTAGAAAAAAAACAAAAAACAGCAAAATGTGATGAGTTCATACACACCTACATTTTACTGCTGCATACTGTTTTTTTTTGTACAACTAATTGAAAACGACTTTATATGGAGACAGTCAGTGAGCAACAATGGCTTTTCTGACTGATGAAAATCTTTTCCATCTCCCAGAAACAGATATTCTTCTCTGGTGATATTTTTTTTATCACTATTAGGCTACTTTCACACCTGCGTTTAGGTCGGATCCGTCTGGTATCTGCACAGACGGATCCGCACCTATAATGCAAATGCTTAGATCCGTTCAGAACGGATCCGTTTGCATTACCATGAACAAAAAAAAATAAAATAAATTTTTTTATTTTTATTTTTTTTTTGTTCATGATAATGCAAACGGATCCGTTTTGACTTTACATTGAAAGTCAATGGGAGACGGATCCGTTTGAAAATTGAGCCATACTGTGTCAACTTCAAACGGATCCGTCCCCATTGACTTACATTGTAAGTCTGGACGGATCCGTTTGCCTCCGCACGGCCAGGCGGACACCCGAACGCTGCAAGCTGCGTTCAGGTGTCCGCCTGCTGAGCGGAGCGGAGGACAAACGGAGCCAGACTGATGCATTCTGAGCGGATCCGCATCCATTCAGAATGCATTAGGGCTGGACGGATCCGTTCGGGGCCGCTTGTGAGAGCCTTCAAACGGAACTCACAAGCGGAGCCCCGAACGCTAGTGTGAAAGTAGCCTTACTGTAGCACGTTACTGGTATCGCTGCAGAAGTGGTCAACATACCGTATTTTACACTAAAGATCGGTAATGGACAGGATAGGGACAATGTAAAAAGTAAACTTTATTGGTTTTTGTGGTGCAAGTATTCAAAGTTAATTATATGAGGCTATGACCCAGAGGCTTGTAAACATCTGGTTTGTTGAGTCAATTAATGTCCTAATTAAGCGTAAGGGGTAATTAGATCTCATCTCTACTATTCTGGAACAAAACCTCCATGTATGTGACTGAGAACAAGTATGCTCCCTGACTGAGGCAGAGGGAAATGTGATAACATGTACAGAAATCCATGTTAGCCCTAGGGTCATGTACAGTTGTGCAAGGAGAGGAGGATCTATGCCTTTCCTCCTCTCTATACAGCCTGTCTGCTTGTGTCCCAATTGCCCCTCTCTC